>NW_027493268.1:0-400900 GCF_021521415.1 Bidens hawaiensis | reverse complement strand
GAAGCAACGGAATGCCGGATCGACACAGCAATCTTACAACATCCAAAAACATGATTAATAGTTTCCACCTAAGAGGAAATAAAGGACATAAGAGATAGGAAATATCATATCCTTTTTAGCTAAGGTTTGATCGAGTAGGAAGACGATCCAAAAGCACATTCCAAATCATAATATTAACTTCCGGACAAACTTGTTCCATCGAGTAACCCGATCTCCAACCGAAAGAAAGTCGCGATCAACAAAAATTTTGATCTCTGGTTTGAATCTTACAAGTTGAAAGAATAAATAATTACCCAAACTTGGTCACAATGGCCAATCCTCGTCCGACCATGAAAGCATTGCTAATACTATATATATGACTATGATTAAGCACCATGATTTGATAACTAGTTACATCGAGTTTTCCATGTCTTCCTATTATTGGTCACTTATGCAATTACTTTTATGAGACATTATTATTGGCGGATGAGTGGACTCTCTTTCAAATGTAAAGCTCACTCATATTAGAATTTCTATAATTCTATGGGCCATTTGAGTCAAGCTCGAGAAAATTTCTATAATTCCTCCTCAAGGCGCTTGACTTCGTTGGGAGGGCAGAATTCTCGCGTCAGAAGTTCCTTGAATTCCTCCCAGAGCATGCTAGAAGCAACCTCTGCGCCACGCGCATGAGCTACTCCGTTCCACCAAGTAAGCGCTCTAGATTCCAGGACACTTGAGGCGTATAAGGTTCGTTGGTTTGGAGGGCAATGGGTATGGAGAAAAGTGTTTTCAATTTTCTCGAGCCACTGGAGCATTATGGTGGCTCCTTCAAGTCCTTTGAATTTCGGAGGGTTACCCGCATTAAAGGATTTAATATTGTAACCAGAGTGGTTGATATTGTTTTGGTTTAAGGCTTGGGCTATCGCGGCGGCCATTTCCTGGGAACGTTGCTGCCTACGTCTGCGCGCGGCTTCTCTCCTCTGATAACGAGCTGATAGTGGAGGCATTCTATAAAAGTTCTAGTTTTAGTTAATATCATGTTATGAGAAACCGTTTTAGCGCAAAGTATAACCTTGTTAAAGCTTGTTTCGCGAAGTTAGTTGCTAACAAAAGTTAAGGTAAAGTACATGACTTTATATGCAGACTTAATAAAGGTAACAAATTCGAATCGAGAATCGACAATTCATGTATCACCATGACCTTCCGAATTCTCAATTTTAAAAAAAAATATACGAGCAAACGAGTATTGGAGATTGACGATTCATGTATCACCATGACTTTTCAATCCTCAATATAAAATATACAAGTAAATAAGCATTGGAGATTGACAATTCATGTATCACCATGACTTTTCAATCTTCAACTTAAAATATAAAGTAAATGGGAATTGAAAGTCAACTATTCATGTATCACCATGACTTCTCGGATTTTCAACTCCAACAAACGAACATAAATAAAAATCGAAAGATCGCGGAATAAAACATAAAATCATATACTGCGCAGGCGCGAGCATATTTATAAATAACGAGTAATTAACAATAAGCGCGCAAACACGAGATTTCTCTCATGCGCGAGAGGGGACTTAAGTTTTCTAGGTCGTTACGTCTAACCACCTATCCTAAAGTCAACAAGCTCTGATACCAATCTGTCACACCCCGACCAAAGGCGGATTATACATCGGGGCGCCACATATTGTTTCATTACCCGTGACACTATTGGGTGTCAATATTTATTAATACACATTTATCGCGCTGCGCGCAGCGCAACACAAGATAACATAAATCAACAAAAATCATTATATTATAAAGCAAAGTATTCGATCAACATATACTTGTCTTGATACATTTTAATCTAGGTCCAAAATAAAAGAAAACTTCCTACGTGTCCACAAGCTCCAAAACAGCTACTGCAAACCTGAACATGTGTTAAAATAAACGTCAAACACTTGCGTGTTGGTGAGAAATCAAGTTTAATGCAATACAGTAAATCTGCGCGCAACACGTGTATGTCTAGAGTTTAGCAAGGGTGTAATCAGATTGTGATCAAGCCTAAGATAGATCATAGCTCATAGTTCAATCCGTGCTCCCAATTGAGCACAAAAACGAGAAAACATACAGTGCAAGTGTAAACAAAGAAAAACCGTAAACGATAGGTCTCCCGTGTTCATCCAATGGTACCATGAAAACTTCGGAATAGGCCGAACAAAGCGGTTAATGATACACACATACAAATAACAGCCAAGTAAACATCCTCAACACATGGGATACTGCGCGACTAAAGTTCATAAACAGTTTAAGACTCTAAGTTTGTATGAACACATGAACATCCCAAAACATTAAAAATAAAAAGGGATTAGGTACGAGATAACTCACATGATAAACGGTGCGATGAAGATAAATAAAGCAAGAACCAAACAAGCAAAGTTAACCTATAAATAAGATTATCGGTTTAACGATTGGTTTTAGTGTCTTGATTATAACTAACCATAGGTAATATGCATCGATTTACTTAAACAAATTATAAACATTTACTAACCGAGATCTGGGCAGAAAAGAAGAGAAAGAAAAACAGGGGCAAGGAGAGCTGGAGTTATGTTGACGGCTGTGCTGCAAGGATCTTCAGCAGGGAGAAGGAGAAGAGATTAAGTGTCTGCGTGTGAAATGTTAAAGAAAATGGCTGGGTATAAATAGGCAAACCCTAGGGAACATAATCCCGGAAAAAGGGGAAAATATCTCACCAAATCTAAGCAAAAGATATGGCAGCAGGAAAAGGGGAAAAAGCTGTCAGGTTACTGTTCACAGCACATGGGATATGTCAGGCAAACACTGTTCAAGATAAGGAAAAGAAGATCTCAAAAGATATTGTCAGTCACCTTTTTCTGTCAACCAATAGGATTGACGCGCATGCTGCGCCGAAAGTAACTTTTCAGACACAAAGCAAGTTAGGTCAACAGCCCAAAAGATAAGATATCACCAAAGGTAAACGGCTGGATAAATCAAGATAAAAGACACAAGACTTAGCGCGAGAAAGCTGAGTGCGCGAGCGCGAAGGCACACACAGAAGGCTGACACAGACAAACCTTAGCGCGCTGCGGGAAGAACCACAAATCCTTAGCGCGTCGCGGAACGAACTGAAATCCTTAGCGCGTCGCGGGAAGAACATAAATCCTTAGCGCGTCGCGGGAAGAACATAAATCCTTAGCGCGTCGCGGGAAGAATTACAATTCTTAGCGCGCTGCGAGAAGAACTACAAATTTACAGCGTGTCGCGGGAGGATCTACAATTCTTAGCGCGTCGCGCGGAGAAGTATCATTCTTAGCGCGCCGCGGGAAGAACTATAGTTTCCTAGCGCGTAGCGCAGGAACAGTCAATCTTCACGCAGGCTTCCTTGTAAGGAGTTTAGCGCGTGGAGCTGCGCAGACATCCTTAGGCGGGAAGAGCCAAAGGACAAGCAAGGAGTTAAGAGAAAAAGGGGTTCAAGGCTCAAGGGTTAAACAAAAGGGGGGGGGGGGGGGATGGCGACAAGAGAAAAGAAGGCGGGACGGCGGAAAGAAAGAGAAGAAGAGGAAGGAGAGGCGGAAGAAACATTTTAAAAATATATATATACATAAAGATTTATTAAAGGTTAGATTTATAAAGATTATAATTAATTTTTAAATCATAAAAAGAATCGGATCAGAAAACGGGTATCTGGGTCGGGTCGGATTCGGGCAGATGTTACAAGCGGCTGGCATTTGAGAAGGAAGACAAGATGTTCTATCTTTATGCTTTATGTTGAGAAAAATTATGATGTTTAAAACAAGTATTGATTGGTTTATATGAAATGGTTGACTTTTATTTATTCTATAAAAAGTTTTAATTAACTCTGATATCTGAAATTTTGTTTATAAGTAAATCCAAACCAAATGTAGGGCTGCCGGGATCGAGGCCTTAGACATAGATATTAGATCGTTCTAGACTGAACCACGTAAATTCTCATATTCTTTAAAATTTTGCAACTTGTTTGTGTGTGTGTTTGCAACCCGTTCCTAACACCCTTATCTTTGATAACCATCTTCTTGTAAATATGAAAAACACAAACAAATTGAAAGGACACACGTCCCTCTTTATATCACACACATTGAAATATGCACGTGCATTCAAGATTTTGAATTAGATCAGCGTTGGTTCGGTAGTTGCGATTTGGGTTAGCCGGCCAATATGGGTTATGACTTATGAACAAGGATTATGTGCATGATTGTGGATTGAGATTTTTAACTTTGTATATCTTTGATTGCGGTTATTAATTAAAATGGGCAATTTCATTGAATAGTAACCAACTTTCAAAAGTTTTTAATTAAGTCAGTCAAGTTTAAAAAATGTTCCAATTAAGTCACTCAATTTTTATATTTTATTAAATTAAAGGTTTTAACATGTTTTTAAGCATTTTTCCTTTTGTTTCACATATGAAATCTTTTTATCTTTTTTTTATGTTGACGTTGAGTAGTGATGTAAATTTTATTTTTTATTTTTAAATTTTAATATAATTGACATTTTTTTAATTTCTTAAATTTAACTATATATATTGCAAATTCCGACCTCCACATCTTATCCTCCATTTCTTGCTTCACGCACAAAAAAGTCGGTGAGACTTGATTTGAAGATTTATTGACCCAATTTGAAGAAAAATTGTATGAGTAACCTAATTGGAACACTTTTAAAACGTAGTTAGTAATTTATGAGGCATTCCCTAATTAAAAGGGTGATGATGAGTTAATTATATACAATATAAACCTAATAAGACAAAAAATAAACACACTTGAAAACGATGTACCCTGTAAACTTCTATCATGCTTAAATCACATCCCATTTAAATTGAAGATATCATTAAATTTTGTACAATTATAAAAATAGTTTCAAGTACAATCAGGGAGGAATTATGATTAAGGTAGTGTTAGTGGTTAATAAAAGTTATTGCTCCAATGACTCATAAATTGACACACATTTTGGAATGCTCCATGAATTTGTTCCAAGTAACATAAAGATGTCATAGCTAGACAATGGTGTCATGTCATTTCTCAATGATCATTGAGCACATCATTTATTTGATAAAAAGGATGGATCATAAACATATGTATCTTCTAAGTGATATTGTGATCTCATTTGTTCTTTTCAGTCACATTTCTTCATATCATGGAATCAAAGATATAGAAGAAAGCTTATAGAACCATTACCAAGTATCAAACCTCTACATAAAGAATATGAAGGGACATGAGAGCATATATATCAAATAGTTGGTTTAAGGGTATTTCTTTTACGTGAGAAAGAGTGTGAAAGGCACGCCAAGTATGTTTATGTGAATGAACAAAGTGAGATTTTTGTGATGGCATTGTGGCTCTTAGAGGGTGGGTTTGAGGTTAGATACTTGTACACGTGGACTTATTTTTGAGTCTTATCATTAGACTATGTGTTGTAGGCTAACTGAAGACCCTTAATTGAAGCGTCAATTCAATGCCACGTATGCTAAAAGTCATTACCTAACCAACCCAACCCTTTAACTATTTTAAGAAAATTTAATTACTTTTAAATAATATATATAGGGTTGGGTTATTGCAAACCCATTATGTGGTTCTAAAGCATGCCATATATACCTTTTTATTATTTAATTCAAAAAACTAAAAAGGACATTTTGGTCATTTTCTTATCTATTCTTTCCATTCATCACTTTTCTTTGACTTTTATGATGCACATATTTTTTAATAAAGCATATAACATCAACTCACTTCATTCAAACTCATCTTTTTTTTCAATAAATAAATTATTAACTGTTTCTCTCTCTTACATAAAATATCTAATATCTAAATTTTCAATAGATTATGCTATTTCACACAATAACATCATATTAGTATACATCACACACTTTTGAAATACATGATTACTAAGAGGAGATAATATAATTGTTCTACTTTACAAAATCACCCAGGACAATCAAAAGTTTAAACAAAACATTCTATTAAATATATCAACATCCAAAGTATCCATTATGCTATCTTCGCTCTTTGGATCTCTTTCATCGTTATTTCTTTGGTTTTGGGAGGCCTCTAGTTCCTTTAGATATTTTACGAAGCCATCTGTAACGAAATAGGCCCAAGCTCAACGATATGTATCATACTATATATAACTGAAGAAACATATCTAACAGATACGTAACATATGTATGTGATTAATAATTTATCATACTTAACGGACGAAAGATATGTAACAGATACCTAACATATGTAACACATAACATATGGCTTGTAACAAACAATCAGTTCTAAATTGTAATTTCTTAATAAACAAACAAATTAATTAATCAAAAAAATATATATATAAATTTGAAAAAACCTCAAACAAATCCAACTAATTTAAAAATCCACACCATTTTACAAATCTGAATTAAACAAAAATCAATTTTTAAAAAAAAAAAAACCTAAAAAAAAGAAGAAAAACTCAAAAGGTTCTAAAAATCTCAAAGGTATAAAAACAAATTTTATAAACTTACAAAGAAATCGAGAATAAGAATTTAAATAAAAGAAATTTTATAAAGAAAAAATAATTAAAACAAATGAATTATTATACATATTAACAAGTGCAACCTAACAAAATAAAACAAAGAAAAGAAAATGTCAAAACTATGTTTCCAAACACCTGCCTTAATTCTTTTTCTCTTCCAAATCTCAGATTTGCTCACAAAATCAAACACGAACAAGGTGGATTAGCCAACCACCTCTGATTTGTCAGGGCGCCGTGAATGCAAACCTATAATAACGCTTGTTTTATGTTCTTCACCCTTTTTCGTCATTGATTTTTGCATCCTTTCATAAAGCTTCTTGAAAACCCTTGGTCTTACAGGTAGTCGATAAAAACAAATCAAATTGACAGTTTTGTAAGGCGTCTTGCAAAATAATATTAGAAATCAGTAGGGATGGCAAGGAAACCCGAATCTGATGGGAAAACTCAAAACCCAACATAAATGGGACGGGCATTAGGGTTTGGGACGGGTTTGGGATTAGTTTTGAAACTTTTCGTGGGTTTGGGATGGGCTTGGGATTTGTATTATACCTGATTACCTGATAACATTAACCCGTGTACTCGATTATATATCCGATGTACCCGACATAACTTTTTCTATATTTTGTCAAAATTCGATAGAAACCTGATGGGTTTTGGGACGGGTATACCCAATGGATATTTTGACAAAACCCGATTGAAAACCCGAAACACGATAGGAAAACCCTAAACCTAACGGATAATTACCCGATTAAAACCCGACGGGTTTGAAACAAGCTTTCAAAATCAGGTATGAGCTTAGGAATGGCTAAACCCAACCCATTGCCATCCCTATACATCACAATTAAAAAAAAGAAAAAATTTCAAACATGGTAGGGTTGTTTTTTTTTTTATCAATTATGTAGATTTTGCTTTAGATTTGAAATTTGTTTTTGATGAGAGAGAAATGAAATGTTGGTAGATAAAAGATTTATGAATGAGAGAGAGAGAGATGATTTTGATGTGACATTAAGTAATCCATATACATTTTACCATATTGCCCTTTGGTACTTAAAAACTATATAATATTACTCTTTTCAAAAACCACTTTAGCTTGAATCAATCTCCACCCTTCATCGTATAAGATCAATGGTTCAAATAATTTAATAGTTTTCACAACTCAATAAGGTTTTCATTTTATACTTTTTTCACACATATATATATAAATATATATATATTGAAGAGAAAGATAATTTTACAAAGGGCATTTGATCTAACAGTACCAAAGATCAGATAAGGCTTTGCCTTTTCAAGGGTGAATGCTCAAGTCCTGTCGTCATAAAAAAATTAGCGTGTAATTTATAAGTGGAGTTAGATTTTTTTTTCTAAAATTAATGATTTTAGGAATAACGTTTTTTTGTTTTTTTTTTTCATGAAAGATGAGAAAAAAATGTACACAGGTTCTAACCAAAATTAGCCGAAACCACATACCAAATGGGGGTTTTAAGCCGCTTGAATACTTGACCCAACCAAAGTTCGCTTTATAGTTCCTATTCACATACCAAATGAAATGAATAGCTAACAATTAATTCAAATAATCACCAATCCTTATGAGGTTAAAAGAGACTTATTCCTAAACTCCAAATCACACACCACATGATCATACAATTGTCTGCATTAAATCCTTCCCGAATTTGATATACTTGAAAAATCTAAACATCAATAACCTCGGCCGAACAGGAATAAAAAAAATTAGTCTCAAACTAGGAAGCAACGGAATGCCGGATCGACACAGCAATCTTACAACATCCAAAAACATGATTAATAGTTTCCACCTAAGAGGAAATAAAGGACATAAGAGATAGGAAATATCATATCCTTTTTAGCTAAGGTTTGATCGAGTAGGAAGACGATCCAAAAGCACATTCCAAATCATAATATTAACTTCCGGACAAACTTGTTCCATCGAGTAACCCGATCTCCAACCGAAAGAAAGTCGCGATCAACAAAAATTTTGATCTCTGGTTTGAATCTTACAAGTTGAAAAGAATAAATAATTACCCAAACTTGGTCACAATGGCCAATCCTCGTCCGACCATGAAAGCATTGCTAATACTATATATATGACTATGATTAAGCACCATGATTTGATAACTAGTTACATCGAGTTTTCCATGTCTTCCTATTATTGGTCACTTATGCAATTACTTTTATGAGACATTATTATTGGCGGATGAGTGGACTCTCTTTCAAATGTAAAGCTCACTCATATTAGAATTTCTATAATTCTATGGGCCATTTGAGTCAACTAATTGCATGAGGTGCTAACATATATACTCCCTTACACACTTTAACATTTGAATCATCATGACTATTTGAAAATTATCATATGACATGCTACATAAGTAGATTTCACCCTGTCATGATTTCTTGCATTTCATCCTCTGGCATAATAAGTTTATTTTTAGTGTTAAAATGTGTAAACATTTGATTGAATAAATTCACATGCTTATTTATATATTAAATTTCATCACTTGGTTGGTTATTTTCAAATTCATATATTTGATAATACCTGTCAAATTCAGAATTCTTATAATATAATCCTTGATTTAATGTGTTTCTTCATTCAATAATACACCAATTTCTCTTAAAAGTTGCTCTTTATTATCTTTGTGCTTTCGATCTGCGTCATATTGCAATCCACATGATTTGTTTAAATTGAGGTGCGCAAAATGTAATTCTAAATAACGAAACCACGAATGTGAACCTGACTGTAAGAGACCGAGACCAATTATGTAGGACATCATTCTACATTCTAGCTTAGTGATCCAAAGCCAAACTTTTTTCCTATAAGTTTGACGAAATGCCATCATTTAAATAACAAATTAAGTTCATATCATGTATGGCGAGTGTCTTGACTCTTTGGGAGAGACACATTTACCACTACGACATATGTATTTCAAAAGAATATTATATAGGTCTGTCTCAAGAGCAGGTTTTAAACCAACACTAGATCAACATTAAATGGTACTCTAATAGTTTCATATATTTGATTGATTTCATTTCCCTGGTTTAATCCATTGGATATGGTTAACTTAGAGCATTTGCATTAATTCCAACTAAAATTATACCTAGCCTATGCATGTAACAAAACACAAGCCATCCTTTTTCACCTTTTACTTAAAAATTTCTTTTGTTAGCTCCTATGAATGGTATAGGTGCTAGGTGTACGAGATATCAATAACAATATTGCATCTTTAGATTTATTTAACACCTTTTGGGATACACTTCATGTGATTGATACCAACTAGAATGCATGCATATCGTAAATTCGAAATAAAATCTTGAAACAATCTCCAAATGATTTCACTTTATGAAGTTATATATCTTATATCTTAATGAAGAACTAATGTGTGTATATCTTTTTTTTAACGACTAAATGCTAACTCTAGAGGAATTAAATCATTAACTTTCTATTTTATACCTAACCACCTTACCACCCCATCAAAGTGGGAATGGCTCATGCACATTTACGTAAAGCATCATTTCAAAACACTAAGCTTTTATAAAAACACTTTTAAAAAATTTAAACGTTAAAAAAAATTTAACCGATTATTATTTTTTTTTATTAATGACCTGTCTTTTACTTGATCATTTTTACTTACGTGTAAATGCGTAGGTTTTGTACATAAAATTCGCCAACCCAATTTGTTTATATTACATACACATACGTAGGTTGCAATAGTTATGCATGCATAAATTATTTACAATGGATGTGTTAATGCATTTTAGTATATTACATACACATATGTAAGTTGCAATAGTTATGCATGCATAAATTATATACATAAACGAATAATCATACTGATCATAATCATGCTAATTTGTTTGTATAATTTTTCTTTAATTTCAAAAGAGAGTAAATTAGAAAAATAATGACCCTCACATTCATAAAACTTATTTTATTTTTAAAATTTTAAAAATTATTCTTGATCATTTTTTGTTCTGTATGTTATCCCGATATATAATGACTTGAACGTAATGCGTAACCAATAAAACTACTACATGTTATTTTAAATATGTGACATTTTTTTATGACAATTTCTATATAACCATCTCATTAATCTCAAAACAATTATAATAAAGTGGCAAACAAACAAGCAATAAGCTGCGCCGCAGCCTTTCTTTTAAATAGCAAAACTAATTCAACTAAAAACGAAGCTTTGGGACTTAGGAGCTGAAAAATTACTGAGCACGACACGCTGAAACCTGCTAAGAAAATTCATAGCTTCCGGGGCCAGAAAACCAAAAGTATTAAAAGCAATTGGGATAAACGCATGTTGATTCTCTAAACAGGCTTTTCCGTTTTTAATAACTTTGCTTGATTTAGCAGGCAACACAATCTGACCCATAACAAAACCACGGTCCCTGAGCCCAACAAGAGGAAACACTCCTGTAAGTTTCACAAAAGCGTGTTTCTCACTGCCCACCAAACACAAGAATATCAGCTGTCATATAAGAAGAGTATGCAACCGTTTAGAAATCATGTTCCCGTATACTAATATAATATTTAATAAACTAAGTGTAGTTTAGATCTGCACTGGCCTCACCACCGTGCAAAATAGCCGTTGTCTATACAATAAAATGAAGGAGAAAACGAGGGGGAGGGGCGGTGTTGAGTTTGTTTTGGAGCCGACAACGAGCCACTACTAAAGTCTTATAGGATGTGCGTTTTAACGACTAAAAATGTTTTGAAAATAAATGAGATGGGTTTTGTGGGGTGATGTGGAGGGAGAATGACGTGCAAGAAGGGGGGCAGGGTCTAAAAGACTAGAGATGAAGATCTTGTTTGGGATGGGAATAAAAAATATTACAACCCTCAAAATCACGCGTGGTATGTTGGGATTTCATTACCTGTACTCCCACTTAATTATAGATATAGTTAAATAAACAACCGTGTGAATAAATTAATATTTAATTATCTTTTAAAATATTCTAAGAACATTGGCAACTCTTCCATCAAACCTTTATAAATAAAAGTTCATGTATTATACGAGATTTTGTTAAATTATAGAAAAAAATAAAATATGTTATTATAATTGTGATTTTTAAAAGATTTCATATGATTGAAATTGCGTGTAGCTAAGCATACATATAATAAATCTAAAAGTTTCCTTGACAAAGATAAAACTGAGCTACTACAAATGCAAGGTCCTTCATAGGCTTTTGAGGAAATTTTCCTTCCCAAGTTGTATACCGTGTGAATCATAATGTTAATGTTATCTTATAATACTAATAAACAAAAACAATAGTTGTGTCACATGACATGGCCTACTTTTGTGCCAAGTGGCACCATTATCGTTCAAATTTTAAACTCATAATTTTCTAATTAAAAGAATAATATATATTTGTAATCTGTCATAAAACCTCTATCATTTTAATATGATAAGTATTTAATTGGTGAGCATTCTTAATACGATGAACATCAAATAAGTAATAAGCATCTATTTATTTATTTGTTTATTGGCGTTTTATACGTGATCAAAATGATGAAGACAAGTACATAAATATATGAAGAGAATGGTAAGTTTTATTTTATATTTTGAAAAGCCTTTTATTCACTAATATTTTAACATCATTTCATTTCAGGTTAGTCGGGAGGTTTGCGTCTACTAAGTATTATCGTTGATCCTACTCATTTGTCAAAATATTTACATCATATGTTTTATCCAACCCGTATTTCAGACTAGTATCTAACCTAGTAAACATATAAAATAAAAAAATATTATTGATATGCAATAAGAATATATTAAAGATATGTATATATTCATACTCCTTAAGCTTTAAACGCTTCAATTTTAAAAAAGTAGATAAAAACGTGGAGGGCTTTTGCTTACCATCTATCCTAATTTTAGGTCCTGGCTGGTGTTTTTTTTATTGTTGGAGTTAAATCTAAAACAGTCACAGTGATATTCATTACATGCATCTATCTACAAGAAGGATGAATGTATCTATCACATTATTATATATGAAGAAAAAAAAACTAAACACAATTAATAATAAACATTTTTTAAACGGGATTGACCCACATGTATTTTGAATCACGTATTGTTTTGCCACAAACACTAAAAATTCATGTGCTAATTAAGGTAATACATACATATTTCAAACATTGTTATTACAGCATTTGTCTTTAATAGTTAATTACATAATCCTAACCATTTTGTAATAAGTAACAACTGCAATTAAAGTATTTTAGGAGCAATTGAGAAGAATATTATAGCAAGTTACTACTTCTAATAGGATAAAGTTTATATCTCATTCTAAATGTTTATGTTGGTGGATTGAAGCATAGAAGCATTAAACATGTTTAAAACTCATTTTTATTCAAAATGCTTTATTTCACTCATTTTTCCTAAATTCTAAATGCATTGTCATTTGCATCACAAGCATTAAACGTGTTAAACGGGTTAACCATTTTTAAAATTTATCATTTTTGACTCAAACCATTTCGACCCATTACCAATTTGGATAAAGGCCTGTTGTGACCTATATCATTTTTTATTAGTGTTGTTTTGACTTAAACCAAAATTATAGTTTTTAAATCCGATAATTGTATTTGGTCAAAATTTGTACCAACAAGTTAAATGATTTGGACCATTTTTATTTAAATTTGTCTTTTCAACTCGAACCATTTTGACTCTTCACAAATTTTCTGAAACAACCTATTGTGAGCTATATCAGTTTTTATTAAAGTAGTTTTAACCTGAGCCAAAGTCATTATTTTTTAAAAGGACCCGTACGTATTCAATGATTGTCTCAGGTCAAATCAGAACGAAACATGTGATGTAACTGTACTCCAAAATGTGATAGACACGGTTGATAATGATATTGCAGATCCAAAAGGTTTCTTCACATTAATTAAACGCAATATGTGAAACAAAAAGTTGCACACAAAGAAGTATTTTCAAATTTGTAAATCATCATTTTAAGCTCTCATTTAACATGTAAATGAATGTATTGTACAAAGTAAACGACTTATGAAATATATTTTTTTCAAGTTTCACAACTTATGAAATGTATCTTTTTCATGTTCACCCCCGTGTAATACACATAATGAAAAATATGAACTTAATGTAATTCCTCGTGTAACAATATTTAAAAGATGATGATCAATATACATATAGACGATCTAGAACATAAATATTTGCATCAGACAACATAAATGCATACCTAAATATATATTTTCTGCAATATTGAAAAACCACCACCAACCCAATAATTGATTCTGTTCAGCATCTTCTTAAAGGGAGATTATAAAAGTGGCATTTACACACCTTTGAATAATGAATTAAATCCACCCAATTGACAAAATTGTTTTGATCCATGACTTATGAATAACTAGGATAAATAAAATGAGAGATTAAACTATGATAGAAATTAGGCTATTAGTAAATGTAGACTTGACACCTAAACCTCAATATTTTTTTATTATTAGAGTAACATGCATTATTCCAAAAACACATTACATCCTTTCTACTGTTTTATTTCACTAATCTTAAATTATAAAAAATTGCTATGGTAACATTTCATATATGAAAAACTACTATTTGTCCTTAATCAAATTTATATATTAGTGTATAAAATCGAGAATAATAATTAAAATAAATGTTTGTAAGTAAAATAAAGATAAAAATAAGGAATTGGATGTAGGGCTTTTTAGAATACGAGATAAAATTTTGAAAACTATGATTTTAGTTAAATTAGAGCATTCACATTTCATCTCGTATCCCCAATCCTACAATTTAACTAAAAATATCATTTTTTAAATATAATTCCCATTTATAAAAGAACTCTTACATCTCATTCCCTGTATTTCTACCAATTCAATTAAAAAAATACTTATTTATTTTCCTTTTTTTTTCCTTTTTTCTACTAACAACAACTCACGGATTTAATAGAAAAAGAAAATAGACAGAGAGGATGCAAATCACCCTCAAACATGAGGAATGAGGTTGATTTCTCATTAAAAAAAATGGGGCTGAGGTACAAAGAGGGAGGATGGGATGGAGTGAAATTTCAAACTATTTTGTTATAATATGAAGATGAGGCGGAGTGAGGCCGTGAGCATTCATATTTATGAGCATAAATATTGTAAAGTTTCAACTTCATAAAAATGTGTTAATCTTCTTCTTTTTCTTTTTGAATTACAAAATTCTATCATTTGAGAGAGTTGGCCCAAGACCTTCTAATCTCTTTATGTATGTTTTTAAAGATTTTGTTTTTATTACTGGACCACTAATCCCGTTACCAGTCTTCTTAATGTAACATAATATAATATAATATAATATAATATAATATAATATAATATAATACCTTCTGTATCAGGGCCATTCATAGATTATGTGAAGGAGATTTGTGAGAATGATAGAAAAGATAAGTGTTGTGGAGGTTGGTGGAGGCCATCCATCCTTAAAGATCCTTTATCATGGATGATGAAGGATGGCGATTTGTTAGTCCTCCATATTGATTATGTGGAAAGTATGAGGTCGTTTGTGGGAAGAATGAATAGAAAGTTGAAGTGGCATGCTGACTAGGCTGTTTGTAGAGAAAATTACTCTGAACTGAAGCAGACAGTCTAAGACCTTCCGCATCAGGGCCGTCCATAGCTTATGTGGAGAAGATTTGTGAGAAGGATGGAAAAGACAAGTGTTGTGAAGGTTGAGATGGAGGCCATCCATCCTTCAAGATCCTTTACCATGGATGGTGAAGGATGGTGGTTTGTGGGTCCTCCATTTTGGTGATATGGAAATTATGAGATTGTTTGTTGGAGGAATGAATATGTTATTGTTGTAGGTAAAAGTGTTTGTGAAAAAAATAAATGGAAAGTTGATGTGGCACACTGACTAGGCTGTTTGTGAAGAAAATTACTCTGAACCGATACGAACGATTTAATATACTTTATAATATACTTAAGGAAGTACTCATAAATATAGAAATATTGTAGCATCTATTTAAAAAATTATTTTTAACATAAATCATTGATAGTGCGGTGAACCATATGATTACGCCTAACTAGGAATTGAATTAACTAATAATATGTTTTTGGGATCATAGTTATAATAATAATAATTGTGAATATATGTAGAAGTGGTGTCAAAACTTTTTAGCTAGTGAACAAGGTCTAGTGGAGGAGGATAGCGAAAGTAATGTCCCTTGGGAGGGAATAGTTGGAGGGGAGTGTGTTCACTTTTGTATTATTTCTATGATATAAAATAAGTAACTAAATAAATATTTCTAACATAAATAAATTGGCAAAACATTATGAGGCAATCTTTTCATAGGATTGTATGAGAACGTGTTCAAAGCTATTATCAAAAAGATTTTATAATACATACTTAAGCTCGACTATGGATTCAAATTTAAATTGAGTAAACGTTTTTAAAAAAACATATAAACAAATTAGTTTAAATATCTTCATTTTAAAAAGTGAACATATATATAGGGGAGGAATATTTTGAGAACCATGGTGAGTTTTAAGAACTTAATAACTCAATTCTAGGCCACACATTTAATTAATTGGATTGAAATATATGGTTGAGATTAAATCTGGCAAAAAAGTCAAAGTAGGAGAGAGAATAAAGATGTAAGTGGTTACACTAACTTTTACGTCCGTTACACATGTGTAAAAAGTCGACTCGGTGCGTAATAATTCTGTAATTTTTTTACGTGTATGTAACCTACACATATTACGCATGTGTAAAAAAATTTCGAAAAAAAAATCGTTACACTGAGTTCTTTCGAGTTCTTAAAACTCAAAGGGGTTCTCATTTGAAATCTCACCTATATATATATATAGATCAGGATCATGTGAGAACTTTTTGGGAATTGAGAACTATGAGAACTATTTTGGACTATAAAAAAACCCAAAAATAAAAAAAAAATCAGAAAACAAAAAAAAACACAAAAATAAAAAAAGTAAAAAAACAAAAAGTTCTTATTTATCATCCCAGTTTCTAAAAAAACGTAAAAAAAAATTCTCGATTTAGCTAAATTATACATATACATATATGTATAATATGTACATATATGTACACACATGTTTTTTTCTATACACATATGTATAATTTAAGGTAAATGATAATGTATATATGTGTACATTACATAACTAGAGATTAAATAAAAGTATACATATGTGTATAGGTATAATACGAATTAGAAAGAAAAAAAAAATTCAGTTTTTTTTTAATGAAACCGGAATAAAATATAAGAATTTTGGTTTTTTTACTTTTTTAAAATTTTCGGTTTTGTTTGTTTTATAATTTTTTTAATATTTTTTTAGAGAGTTTTTTTAGTGGTCCAAAATGGTTCTCAAAGTTCTCAATTTGCCAATAGTTCTCTTAGGATCCTTACCCTATATATATATAGAAGCAAGTGTAGAAAATTAAATGATCTAGGTTTTTTCTCTCACAATAATTAGCTGTACACTTATGAACCCTAGTTCACACATACACACGAATATGCAAAAGGGCCTTTGGTGTAGTGATATTAAAAAGTTAGTTAACTTAATAAATTTCTTGATAGTATTGAGTAAGAACTAGCCAAACACAATGCTAACATGCATGCAGCATTGAAGGGAATTTTGGCAATGGTAGAAACTAGTGGCGAAGCTTGGACTAAGAAACCGGGGGGCCGGACTCAAAATGTATACAAAAATTCACAAACGATTGGGGGCCGGACTCAAATTTTCGGCCGGAAACGCCTAAATTTATGCTACGCATAAAAAATTTCGGACGAAAAACAGATAAATTTACACTACTACGTGAAAAAACCGATCGGGGGGGGGGGGGGGGGGGCCCTGGCCCCAATAAAGCTTCGTCAATGGTAGAAACATTGGCTTCTAATCAAATTATTGAATTCGTGATGGAAGGTGTTGCGCGAAAAATTCCTGAGAGTTTTTGACTTTGTTGCTAATAAAAGGTCGAAGATATATGCCATTAAACATAGTTATTTCACCGGTTATCAGCAAAGAATTTTGCAAAAAAATCCGTACTCTTATGGAATGAAATTGGCTGGTAGTTTAATTTAATTTAATGAAATGTCTATACTTTCTTTCTTTGAAATTTAAAGAAAGGCGACACAGTTTTGATGTAAAACAAAAGTTATTTTAAAGAGAACAAATTACACAAATATAAGTAATCATTAAAATTATCAAGTAAACCAATACCATTTTTGTGAAGTGTTAAGAACATTCTTCTAATTTGTCTTATTAACTAACATCATATATGAATTATACAATTTAGGTGTGACATTCAACGAAAAAGGGTATTATTATTAGTGTTGGTGTCATCGTGTTGGTGTAATCGTGTACCACTTCTTTTATTGGGATGTTCTTAACGTCCATCATATTTACGTTCATGTACTTCATACCACCTTTAAAATTTACTTTATCCATAACTTCAAATCCACGCCTCCTTGTCTTTCCTTTATACGTGCTAGTGACGAGTAGATAATTTATATAATTGTTAATATAACCATAGGGCTTGTGGTCTAATAGTATCAATGTGATTGTTAGAGTGATAATATTCCAAATACTGAGCATTCAAGTCTCATTATGAACAAAAATGCTGTAATAATGTGCCACTAAAAATGCATATGTATGGTGTTTATATACGGCAAGTTTGATATGTTCATATTGATTAAGTAACAAGTATTTATAACAACATCATCACTCAATGATATACCAAATAACAAATAATTATTGTCCACATTTTCAAGTCAACTTTCAATTTGCGGTCTAAATGTCCAAAGAAGTTATGACATATAGCTAGGGTTGTTCAAATGGACCATTCCTTGTAACTCACTTAGATAAAAACTTGTTAGAAATCAGTTCAAGTCAAATCAGCTCGTATAAATCTGGTGAGCTTGCTCATCGGCTCACTTGAATAATAAAAAAAAACATATCTAATGTAAATAGATAACTCGCCTAATAGCCCACATAAGACACCTATTAAAGGGCTTTTAGATTTTTAACCTAGTGGTATCAAAATAATGAAAATGTGTCCTTCCTCATGAAGTTGAGGGCCATAGTTTTATGATGGATAAACTGTGTTGATTTATAAGTATAATTATTGGTGTATCACTGTATCAGTGAGTTGTTTTATATAATGTGATAAAAAAAAAACCCCTCACCCAACGGTGACCCAAGTTCTCACTGTCTAAGTAACATTCATCCTCACTTTCTCATCAATCGCATTCCAATGGTTTGCCTTGTATTCCAATACCTACCCTATGATCAACGCAACTTTACTTCCTTCACATTCATCCTCGGTGCTTCTTCCCATTTGTCATTGCTATCCATATAGTGTGATTTTAATGACTATATCATTCCATCCCGTGAACCATGAGAAAGCCATTTTACGAGACGCTCTCTTGTCGTTGTTGATGCTAGACTGTCGCTGTCTAGTCAAAAACAATATTAAACAAGTGTTCTAATCATCTTAAACAAGTTAGGGCAAGTAGGGTGTCGAACAACGAGGGGTATGTGGTCAGTGCAATGTGTAATTAATTCCTAACCTTTATGAAGTAGCAATCAAGAGTGCTTATCACACTAGCAATGATTTAATTTTTAATGTAAAACAAGCAATTAATTCAAAGTTCAAACAGTCTATAAAAGCAGATCACACACGGGTTCAAGCATGTAACAAAACAGCAGTCTTAAAACATGAAAAAGCTATTATAAATATAATACCCTACATCCCGAGTATGACTCAAGAAGACTAGCCATTCATGGTAATGATTTGGTCTTCACTCAATGTTTGGTTGGTCATAAATATAGATTGGAAATTGAATGAATATCAATCTGGCTGCCTCTTGCAAAACCTTTGTGCGTGACCTAATCCTGTGTTTTAAGTTAATTGTCTTCTGTGCGTTGGTGTGCGAGAGCCCTTGGAATGATGTCCACTTTTAACCTCGTAACTTATTTTATTTTATTCCCATGTTGACTAGCAGACCGTGCCCCATATAATTTAGCCAAGGCCTACGTAATCATATTTAACTATTGGATAAACATATTAATTCAGCCTAGTTGATTTTTCGTTTGAGCCCATGTGATACCTTCACATTTCATAAATACACTTTTAATATATATGATATTAATAAGCTCCAAACTCAAATTTAGCCACTGTAATATTAGTTCCAATATATTAACTCTTCATATCTTGAACTCGTAATCAAATTTGCATGTTTTGATAATTATCATCAAAAGTGCATCTTTTAAGCTTGATAAGCTCTCGTTACCTCCAGGTACAAAACTAAACAAAGTAATCGCGTTTGAGATAATAAAACAACCAAAATTAACATGCGATGTTAAACATTATAGACGCATCAATTTACCCAATCATCAGTTATCACCCCCATTATCACCATTGAAACATCACACGTCTCTACCTACGTTTACTACTTCTTCTCTATTTCACATCTCTCTCAGTTCACTTACTTCAGTCTAGTCACCACAACCACTATTTCGTATCCGAGGTATATGTGTTTGTATGCAGGCTCATTTCCATGAAGTGTAGGTTGTTTATGTTTTGATGATGTGTTTGTTATCTAACAAATATCTTTCATTTAGGGTTTAAAAATCAATATACATAGCCTATCTAATTCTATTAGGGATTTTGTTTTAGTATGTTGTAAATGCATGTGATTTATAATTTAGAAACAAATTAGCAAGTTGTGATATAAGATTCACTTGATTTGTTAAAGAAACGAGTTAGCTCATTGAGCCGCAAGCTATCTCGAGTTGTAAACGAATCAAGTTCGAGCTCAAACTACAACTTAGTGGATAGATATTGGATCTATCCAAGTTGTCACGCATAACTTCGATCTCAAGTTAGTCGACACAGCTTGTGAACAACCCAACGTGTAACACTTGGATCATATAATATATATTACGTTCTTATTGGTCTAGACAATAGATTAGGATTCCGACCTCTGGTTCATCGTAGATGTTGATGATAATTAGGGCCATCAGGTTATATCGGGTAATGGGTAATCAGGATGTACTTATACGTAGACCAAATGAGAATTTACAATATACCTTGGTACAAGTCAAGAAGTGTGAAGTATACACTTATCTAAAGACTATTGGGACATTGGTGTTGAGGAGCCTATGTGGCTTCAATACCTTAAGGGGTTCAAATGGGCATCGCCCCTTCATTGGTCCAGAGCAACACCCTAGCTGTGAGCAAAGCAGACAACATTGAGAACCTATCCGCACTAAAGAAAAGCCAACTCCTAGGGCGCAACTCGGATGCCCCTTGGCGGGTCTAGGGCACTGTGAGCCACTTGAAAGCGAACTTTAATATTTCCTATAATGTATATGAGACTTTTCGAATGCGAATCGCTCCTACATAAATCGAGTAATCACTTGGGTCCAAAACATGTCTGTCGAACAATCACGATGATTCATGAAAAGTCCTTCAACGGACCTAGTGGTTTGTAAAAAAACAGTTGCTTCAAACATATTACGGACGATCACAATCTTACAATTTGGTTTAAGTGGTGCATTTTCCAAGGGTGTGAGGGCCAAAACCACACGTTTTTGAAACGGCCTAAACACATCCTATCTCATCCATTTTTTTTGCTAAGAGAAAACACCTACAAAATCAAATCTGTCCTTTTGTTAACAATAGTGGGGCAAAATTATCAATTACATTTTTAAACAACCACAAACAAACAATATAGATTTTGATTTAATTATTCAATCTTCAACTTCACACATTCCACAAAACAGCAATAAAAGTAGAAGAGACACCAAAACCTGTTATACTTGTTACTGAAAAACTATTTAGGAATGATTATCAGTAGACCAATCAACAGAGAAAAGATGCTCTAACTGTTTCAATGGGGTCTATACCCTTAATACAAAAAGAAAAAAACTCATGGTATTCATGAGGAAATCATGTAAAAATGACGATGGTGGTGGAATCATGTAAAGATTGTGTAATCATGCTCTTGAAGTGTACATTTTTCGGCGATGATTAGACATTCCTGTATAGGTTCAACCATGTATGGGATGCACAAATTATAGAAACCATGGAAATAAGAGTGGATCATGTTTGACCGCATTAACATTAAATAGATTTTATGAGCTCATGTTAGTGACAAATAAGATGTAACGTTTTAGGTTACATGCATGATGCATCTAAAACACTTTATGCAAGT
Organism: Bidens hawaiensis; assembly: GCF_021521415.1. Lineage (NCBI taxonomy): Eukaryota > Viridiplantae > Streptophyta > Magnoliopsida > Asterales > Asteraceae > Bidens > Bidens hawaiensis. The sequence goes on along the minus strand of NW_027493268.1, from coordinate 379,187 downwards.
ACATGATCTTAAGGAGGCTGCATAAAATGCAAGAATACATGCCTACTCTAAAACAAAGGTTAGGTTGGCTAAGGAATCGTTATAGACGCCTATGCTGAACGATATGCACGCGCAACTCACACAATACATTACTTATAGCATATAGCATATACAACTTAAAAAACTCACTGTCTTTGTCAAAGTTCTTCAACCATGTGATAAGCATAGCAAAAAAGTGGATTCTCTTTGAGCACCATCTTACAAGAACAAAAGTTTCTGCTTAAGAATCTAATGCTATTCCAACCGCGAAATAAAACCCACCCACAGAAAAAGATATTAATATTGATAAGTAAATAATCCATGATTAAAGTTTCAATAGATTTATCTTCAAATATCGCATCTTCAAACAGAATGGTTATAAATAGTACATAACACAAGCAAACAATGAAAATCATATCGGAAAGGAATATTGAAATCCAGAAGGAAAATAAGAACTTATGCATAAAATCAGTTGGAATTTGGACAAAAGTTGTTATTCATTTCAAATATTGATCCCTCTACATCAACTTTATACAATTAATTAACAAGCCCACCCCTTTACTTTCTACTTTCCCTCTTTATTGTTCTTTGTTTACTTTCAGCCATTGCTATTATATAAGGACAGCATCAATGCTTCTACCCTGTGAATGGCTCTAAATACTCATTTGACTTGACAATAAAAATTATAAATCTAAGCATTTATATATATTATCATGGCTATAAATTTGATTCCGTAACCGTATCAATTAATATAATAAATTATCGCTTTCGCCCCAAAGGGAAACTTTTTTGGGACCTCCTTTATCCGTACTTGGTTTTTACTGATTCATGCTTAAAATTGAACCTACGACAAATTAATGTTAATGTCCTGTTAAGCAAGTTGTAGTTACGTGCTTCCTGGATTAAGCTATTAGAGTAAATCTAAGGAATCTATACTATTAACTGGATAGATATTAGAGTTAAGAGTCAAGTCCTGGATCGAATCAAACAAGAACTAACGAATAACTCTCGTTTATATTAATCAGAATATCTCACTCAAAAAACTGATTACAATATCTTAAACCCTAACTCGGTTTGACTCTTGATGAACCCTAACTCGGTTGCATCAACTTCATAATCTAATGTCTAACCATAACTCGGTTTATATAGACTAACTTAACTTGCTGATCAAGACATTACCAAATATAATGAATCCCACAGGTCCAATAGGTCCAACCCGGTCACCTATACATGACGGGCCTATTAAAATGGAAATTACATCCAACAAAGAGTTTATTTTATGGTAAAAAAGATATAGTTAGAAAACCTGTACTTCTTGAATTATAGGAATTATCTTGAGCTTTTATTATTAGGATTTTTGGCTTCTATTAATCTATCAACTTAGGTTATGTTAGAAAACTTGTTTGTAGGATTTTTGATGATAATACTAAATTAACACAAAATGACAGTTGAACCAAAAGGAAGCGAATAAAATTAAGTGGCATGAGTCTCATTCTCCACTTGTTGCTGCTGGAGATGAGTTGCATGACCATCCATGCAGCCTTAGTTGGTCATTATAGAGAAAAGATCTAAAAGCAAGAATCAAATGATGAGAAAGAGAGAACAGAAACTCCAAAGAGATTACAATAAATAATGGACTAAAAGTGAGTGATGGAATACTTTGATGGGGACCCACCATATTAACCTAAGGCCTACACCAGATTCTATTGATATACTCACCTTTTCTTGACCATTACTTTGTATATATACTTGTGTTTATGCACTTACCAAACTAAACCTAAAACTAAAACCAAAACTAAAATCAGCATAAACCAAACCATCTAAAGTTAGCTTCTTCTCCTCCTCCGATTGATTTCATTCAAAAAAACAAAACATTTAGACATCATAATCATCACTGGCCATGACCTCCAATTCTGTAGTTCCAACTTCTGAAACCGCCACCACCGCCACAACTACTATAACTACTTCAGGTCCCATTGAAATGGTGAAACCGCATCATGATTATGCCCGCTCACCATCCTTTCTACACCTCGTCTTATACCCGATAACTTTAAAGGTCTCTCTCTCTCTCTCTCTCTCATCATTTGTTTTTACACGTTTTCGGTTGTTGCAGTTTGAAGATGTTGTTTATAAAGTTAAAACAAAGAGTAACGGTGCGTGTGAGAAGACGATACTGAACGGAGTGACAGGTAAGGTTTGCCCCGGGGAGATACTTGCAATGTTAGGTCCATCCGGCAGTTGTAAAACCACCCTCCTCACGGCTCTTGGTGGACGGCTTACTGGTAACCTATCAGGAAAGATTACATATAACAGCAAGCCGTTTACTGGTTCGGTAAAAAGAAAAACAGGGTTTGTGACACAAGATGATGTTCTTTATCCTCATCTTACTGTCACTGAAACCTTGTTATTCACTGCCATGTTAAGGCTTCCAGAAAGCCTGAGTCAGAATGAAAAAGTTGAGCATGTGGAACGAGTTATAGCGGAGTTGGGGCTGACTCGGTGTAAGAATAGTATGATAGGTGGTCCATTGTTTAGAGGTATTTCAGGTGGTGAGAAAAAGAGGGTCAGCATTGGTCAAGAGATGCTAATCAACCCAAGCTTGTTGTTGCTAGACGAGCCGACATCCGGGCTAGACTCGACCACAGCTCAGAGGATTCTGACCACTATTAAACGGCTTGCTAGTGGAGGTCGAACCGTGGTCACGACAATTCATCAGCCATCTAGTAGACTTTACCACATGTTTGATAAAGTGGTCTTGCTGTCTGAGGGCTCACCGATTTACTATGGTCCTGCATCCACTGCTTTAGATTATTTCTCATCCGTTGGATTTTCGACATCCATCACGGTCAATCCAGCTGACATTTTATTAGACCTTGCTAATGGTAAGCTGCATAATTGCACTTTTGAAAATGAAGTGTAGAAAGACCCCACATCTACACTACTCCACAATTATATAAACTAAAGCATCATATCTTATCTTCATAAACTTTGACTCTTCAAACCACTTATGAAAAATTACATGACAGGAATTGAACTGATGCCATGCAAGAATATGAGCAAGGTGAAAACACAGAAAACGAGCGGAAGTTAGTAAGGCAAAAGCTCATAACTTCTTATAATACAAACATTTTAACAAGTCTGAAAGCTGAACTACATTGCCAACAATGACCATGCAAAAGAAGCTTCAACAAGTAAGTTGTGCAAAACAAGTATCTTTAAGGTTATTAGTGCCACAATTTGCGTAAACCCTGACCTATTTAGGTTGTTCAAAATGGTGTAGGAAACCATGTGAAATCGGAACAATGGTGTACGAGCTGGTGGCATCAGTTTAAGGTGCTACTTCTCAGAGGCGTAAGAGAAAGAAGATTTGAATCCTTTAATAAGCTTCGAATCTTCCAAGTCATAAGTGTTGCTATACTTGGAGGGCTTTTATGGTGGCATACACCAACATCCCATATCGCAGATAGGGTACGCATTATAAACTTATAATCCTATAAACCATATATGAACTTCAAACAATTTAATAAAAATGTAACCAATTAAGCCTTAAAACATTGTGACCAAAGTGTTTCTAACTCGCTATAACCGGTCAAGATTATGTTTACATAATAGCTAATGCATCTGAAACTTTTGACCATGTTGACTTTTTTTCCCTTATGTTATCATCTCAATACCTGTCATCTAACTTAATCAAGGTTAAATAAACTGTTTTCAAGCTTTGATGATTTTTCCTGCATTTTCTTGTGATGGTTTCCACAAGGCATAATTTGCATAAACTCTTAAAAACTTTTGACTAAAGGTAATCTGACCAAAAAAATCTAATGGCATGCCACTAAATTCTGACCATTTCCCTTATAACGCGTGTCTGAAAACGGTTATATTAGGTAATTATGGTTAAATCAGTTTTTTGATGCTAAAATATTGTTTTATTATTTTCTTGCAGATAGCAATGCTTTTCTTCTTCTCTGTTTTTTGGGGGTTTTACCCGCTATATAACGCGGTTTTTACCTTTCCACAAGAAAGAAGAATGCTTATAAAAGAACGATCTTCCGGAATGTACCGTCTTTCATCTTACTTCCTAGCAAGAACCATTGGAGACCTACCACTCGAGCTGGCCCTACCAACCGCCTTCACCTTCATATTTTATTGGATGGGTGGGCTCAAACCCGACCCAGTCACTTTTATCTTTTCCCTACTTGCGGTCCTCTACACAGTCCTTGTAGCCCAAGGTCTTGGGTTAGCCATTGGTGCCATTCTTATGGGTCTCAAACAAGCCACAACTTTGGCATCGGTTACAACACTCGTTTTCCTTATCGCTGGAGGGTATTACGTACAACAAATCCCGCCTTTTATAGTGTGGTTAAAGTATTTGAGCTATAGCTACTACTGCTTCAAGCTTCTTCTCGGGATTCAGTACAACGAGAATGATTTATACGAATGTTCAAAAGGCGTCTACTGTCACGTTGCAGATTTTCCAGCCGTTAAATCCGTGGGACTTCATAATTTACCGGTTGATTTGTTGATTATGGCGACGATGTTGATTGGTTATCGACTCGTTGCTTACATGGCGCTACAGAAGGTTCGGTGAAGCAAGTTTTGAACAACTTTTTTGAAGAGCTTTGCCATTTTGTCAAAAGAGAAATAATAATCATAATAATAATAATATTAATGTTAGATGTTGATCCTATATGTAACCAGGATATAACAAAATCCAAGATGCAGAACAAACTCTTCAAGGCACATGATCGATAAACTCTTCTTTAATTATTATAAGAGAAAGCCGACTCTAAAACTCGTTACAGTAATTTTATATTGTCACGCATCCAAGACAATACTATTACAATCAAAATCAAGAAACTAAGCCAACTTGTCAACTTAAGTCCTTCCATTAATATCACCGACTCGTGAATACAGTTCGAAATTACCAACAGTTTCATGTTACGACGAATATAGAATTGTGTTGACAACCAAATGATGATCAAATTGTAAGGGTATGTATAGTGGTACTTATAATATTCGAATTAGAAGTAATTAACAGTACAACTCTTTGGGACAAAACGTCCAACAGTTTATGTGCAATTTTCTTAACATTAAAATAAAATAAAACAAATTGGTCATAATTTAACAGATTTAATCACGGGTATCATCATTGGGGTCTTGATTGTTAAAAGCCAGAAGGTGATTGCTGAGATCATATGTGGGGATTGATCAACGGCTCTTTGACGTCATTAATCGGTTAAAACTGATTGACTAGATTGATTTTAAGAATACTAATGGCATATTAATCTTTTATTATTTTAAAATAAGTACGTTTATAATTATGGTGGTGCTATGGTAATAGCCTGGGTATTTGTAAAATTATGTCCTATAACCTATTCATTGCCCGTTAGGTGTTGGACATACCCCCAAGCATCGGTAACCTTTTAGTTTGTTAAAGAAAACTTATACTTTCATTTTTTTCCATTATAATTCTTATTATGTTTTTTATTTATATAACTGTTAAAAGTTTAAAGGCATTACATAACATATATACATGCATATAAGCGTTACTAAAAATAAATAATATATCATATAGTATTGAACTATTATTTAAATAATAAGTTTGATTTTCCTATGAAAGCTAGGAAGGATGGTAATTTGGTCCACTCTTTAATCTCAAAATTCATTTCATTTAATCACAAAACCAACGTACTTACATCTTCACTTATCTCCTACACCACCACTACATCGGCACCGGCACCACAACCGTCACCCATAGCCACCACCTCGCCGGAAAATCTCATCAGAAATTTCACTGGAAAGTCGTCGGAATTTTTTGTTGGAAAAGTCGTCGGAACTTTTTTGGTCTGAAAGTCGCCGGGAATTTTTGCCAGAAAGTCACCGGAAAATAATTGTTGCCGGGAAAAAGCATAATGGAAAAACATTATGAAAAAACACAATTGTATAACACAATTTGATAAAAACACATTTTTGTAAAACACAATTTATAAAAAAACCCACTAATTTTTTTATATAGCAATATGGTACTGATATAAAAGATAAAAAAACACTCGTTATAGTGATGATTTTATTTTTTTTAATTGTTGTATAAAAAAGTTTTTTAAAATAATATGGGAATTGGCATGTGCCTCTCACGTGGAAAAAAAATCAATAAATGTGTTATCTCCATTATGTCTTTCCCCTTATCTAATATTTGATTTCTTATCCCTTCTATACTTCCTATTGCAACCTAACCCTAGTATTAATATAGTTTTAGGAGATAGTTCACAACATACGTAATATAAATATTATATTATACATATCCAAAAAGAAAATTTAGTATACCTATTAAAATGAAAAATAAAAATAAAAAATTTTTGGATATATGATTCAGGTAAACATGTATGAGGTTTCAGGTAACCAGGCTGGGTATCAACTTCACAAGTAATTACATACTCAGCCCAATACTTGTTGGGTTTCGGGTATAATCGTCTCGAATGTTTTGGGCTTTGTTATCCCTAGTGTGGGTGAAGTGGAGATAAATAATTGGTTTAATTATTAATTAGTTACTAAAAGAATATAAAAAATCATAACCCCTAGCGTGCACGAATTGCTCAGCATCAGCACGACAGCGCCCTAGTGCCACCTTTTGCGCCTCTCCATGGCCATGGTGGAGCATTTTGCCCTCTCACAGTCTCCATAACACTCGTAAGTTGTAACTACGCTTATATTTTAAGAATTTGTTAACAGCTATGATCAATATAACTGTAAACTCATTAAAAAATAAATAAAAAAAACTACGCAATTACAATCATTGTCATAGCAAGTAATATCTTATTTAACGTTACTGTCCATAATGTAGTGGTATAGTTTTGCTCCCATAAAAGTGATATGTTAAATAAGGTGCTGTTTGTTTTTTCAGAGGTTAAAGTTTGCATTCTGCGGATCACATGTTTGTAGAAGAATAGGTGGATCAAGCATCTGTAGTCTGCCAGAAGAATGTTTACTTTTTAGCGTCTATAGATTGCTAAAATAAACTGGTGGTGGTGTACGAACTATGGTAGTGGGTGGTGATGGTGGACAATCGTTCTAGATGGATGGTGGTGGTGGTGGTGGTGGACAATGGTGAACTGTGATAATGGACGGTGGGGTGGTGGACAGTGGTGGTGGCAGGTGATGGTGGCGGGCGGTGGGTGGTGGCGATGGACGGTGGTGGTGGTGGACGGCGGTAGTGGGTGGTGGTGTGGTGGACAGTGATGGTGTGGTGGACAGTGGTGGTGGGCGGTGGTGGTGGTGAAGGTGGTGGCGAACGGTGGTGGTGGTGACGGACAGTGGGTGGTGGTGGACAATGGGTGTTGGTAGGTGATGGTGTTTACCCTTCTCAAGACCTTAGAAGATCTTAGATGTGGATGAGCCAAGTCTGCACCAAGTAGCGTTTGCACAAATGTTTTTTAATGAAACGTCTTCAAAAAAACAAACGGTTTGCCCGTGGTCTAGGCGATGCAGACAAAAGAGCATGCGCAGACCTTAGAAATACAAACAACATCTAAGTGCAATGTTAAGTGGTATTAGGGTATTAAGTTTGTTGTTTAGCGAAAGGCCAACCAAATTAGGTCTTATATAACCTTGGTCTATAATTACTAAAACAAACTTCATACATGAACTCAAGTGTAATAAATAGTTTGGAATCATCAAATATAGGGATACATTTAACAAGTTAATGCCCTAGTAGCATAACATAATCTAAGTTGATAGAAATTAAGTTAAGATGTGATAACATAACATATTATACGTATATCTATGGTAACGTTGTACTCAAAATGCCAGTCATCTCATTCAAGATTTTATTTACTTCCACATCTTGAACTTTCCTTTACCCTTATGTTTGCCAAACTTTCCCCGCTTGTATTTCCCATGTCTATGTTTGCCATGTTTGAATTTTCCATGGCCGTGGCCATAACCATGACCATGACCGTGTCCATAGTGGCCCCGACCCATGTATGCTGCAGCTCCTCCTGCAATCATTCCCATTACGGCACCACCAGCAGTACCTTTTTCCGTCTTTTGTGCTGAAAATATCAAATGAATACAAAATATGAAACATATTTATATTTATCCACTTGAGATGATTAATATGAATAAATTATTTACTTATTTATGTTACTCTCTTGGCAAAACTCAGCATATATTTGAAACATTAGTGTCTCAAGTAAAGCTTGTGCTTTATACCTCCATGTTGACCAGGATGAGCGCCTTGAGGAAATCCACCCTGATAGCCAGCTGGTGGATATGCTCCAGGAGGGGAAGGACCACTAGGATAACCTGCAGGTGGATACGCTCCGGGAGGACCTTCTTGGGGATATCCACCTTGTGGGTAACCTTGTTGAGGATACCCTTGTGGAGGAGGATATCCTTGTGGAGAGTACCCTTGTCTAGGATATTGTTGTGAAGGATAACCTTGTTGTGTAGGGTACCCTTGTGATGGGTATTCTTGTTGAGGAGGATACCCTTGTGGTGGATACCCGTGTGGATACTCATGTGGAGGATACCCAGATGGAGGGTACCCTTGCGGAGGATGTTCTCCAGAGGGAGGGTATCCATGTGGAGGATGTTCACCAGATGGAGGGTACCCTTGCGAAGGAGGTTCCCCATATGGAGGGTATCCCCCTTGTGAAGGAGGCCCTGGTTGGGGATTTCCTCCCGGTGGAGGATTATTTCCGCCAGCACGAGGTTGATCTGTCATTTTTGCAGTCCGATCACAAATCCGCTTTTACATATACTATAGAATAACACCTGTGAAAGAAAAGGCAAGAGAAAGTCGTTCAATTACCTTATAAACTTCGAAAAGCTAAGGTAGACAAACCACTTATAATTTTTCATGTAAAAGGTACTTGTGGTTGACATTGTGTCATGGCGAATTTACAGGTTTGCCTCAAATGATCTGTTGATTGAAAATATACGTTATTTCAATAATTTATTTTAAATTGTTAAATAACTACAGCTCTTTCTAAGTTTGCTATATTTGACTTAAATATCTTTATATTAATTAATTTACTTATTTATTTTTCTCTTTTGCAAATTTATGTCATTCACTCATTTGTATGCAACTTTGTGTCTACCTCCTTTACCTTTTACAGTAATTAGTAACAAAAGTTGACTTAATAATAATATTAACTTGATAAAACAATAAACACAGTAGTGATGAAAAAAATGATTTAAATAACAAAATCTCTCAATAGCCCTCTTACATGTTATACCGAAACAAAGCTGCACATTTTTCAGTTCATTATTGTTCAAACTCGAACCCTAGTAACCGGAACTATGACCCATCCCTCTATCATGTATCTATATATGTATATAAACATGGATCACAAGGCCTGTTGATTTGAACCAGGGCTAGAACCCAACTGTAGGTCAGATAATTTAATGAAATCTCAGCCGTTGATGTAGTAGCATACACACAATCAATCACCAATTCGGGTGATCATCTTCTGGAGTTCGGGGCGGTAGAGGCTTCCAATCGTGCTTCTCGTCCCAGTACATGTCATAATATATGTGGCCCGGTCCGTGGTTTTCAACACAACACCATATTCCAACATATCGCTTCACACGCTTCCTGAATTTTTCTTCAGTTGTCTGGATCATAAATAATAAAGTAAAATAAAATTTAAAAAATATATATGTGTGTGTATGTATATATATATATATATATATATATATTTAGGTTTTTAGAGAATTATTAGAAAACCATGTGGTTTGACTTTTGGGGTCAATGAGTTACTCCTGAATAAATGCAGCGATTCCTTATTAACTTTAGGCCTATGGGTATACCTTAACGCCCAAGGGTGTTAAAGCTGAGTTGGCAAGGTTAACGAGTGGCATACCACTCCCTTCATGGGTTAAGGGGCTTTAAATGCAAGGTGGGTTAAAACGTTAATGGGCCTTAAAATCCTCTTCACACACGACCACAATAATTTAAGAACCAATTTAGCATTAAATAAAGAGAGGTAAATGGGGGTTAAACAATTTCCTTAGGGTGAGGTGGAGTGAAATTGGGTAAAATAGGTGATGTGGTGCCTATGCGGAGGTGAGAAGCTTGAATGTATACCTCATGGCCTTAATGCATTTAAGGTTTAAACATCTATTTAACAGTTAATGAAGGTTTTAATTAACAGAATGTCAACTTTAACCTTAATGCATTTAAGATTTCAACATTTAATGGTAGGTAAACTAAGGGCAAACTGGGAAAGTCAGTAAATGTCTTGCCACTTCTGCAAGTGGACAATTAATTTAGAACAAATTCAAATAGTAGCATGAACAATTTTAACCATATTTACTTGTGAATGTGTCGATTTTGGTCGTGCTATATCTCAAATGGGTCAACGTTGGCACGCTGACTTTCTACACTTTTTTTCTTTTTGCCATTTTCATGAAATATACAAAATAAAAACTAAGGGGAAGAGATTTTTTTACCTTGTCGGAAAATCCTATGAAGGCATCTTGCATTGACGAAAACTGGATGACTTTAACATCCTTCAATGGTGAGAAAACTGTTCTCAACTGTTCAAAATTATAAAAAGCTGTCACAATGTAGCTAAAATCCAATAAATAATCAAATATATTATCATTGCCTTCATTCATGTAGCATACCGTTTCTTCATTGCTATGCCTTGGAAATCTGAGTACGGCACCCGTGTTTGTAACGTTTGACCGGCAGTTTGGCCCTTCTTGACATAGTTGTACATCGAGCCACGAATCCTTCACCTGAAAGCAGATATAAAAAAACAAATTGTCAATGATAAAATAACCATTATACCCCTGAACAAAGACGATTTGCATACCTGTGCAGGCATCAATGGATTTTCAAAGAAAGAATATTCTCTTATACCGACTCCCGGCCCAAATTCCTCAACAGGCATTGCCTTTAGCATTGTATGCACCTACAAAGCAGCAATGGTTTCTATAAACTAATTTCATGATCTATTAAATTGTCAAACTCAAAGAATATTGCACAAGTAGTACATGCGGTTTGACCATATTGCAAGTTTGGTCCCCATTTTTCAAAAATTGTGAATTTAGTCCAAACATTTGTGAAAGGGTGGCACGTTTAGTCGCCACCCTTAATCCAAGTTAATTTTTAACAGAAAAGTGATGTCATATGCCATTCATGTGAGGCAGTAATGGTGCCTTTTCAAATTTGGAGCCTTGATAAAATACACTTTCAAAGTCCAGAACTCCTAGCATCGACTTCATCACCTTCAATTATGCACCGAACCTTCGATTTTGTACTGATCAAAGATGAAGTCGATGTTCTAAGTAGGGTTCCAAATTTGAAAAGACACAAAAACCCTCCCATGAATGGCACGGACATCACTTTTACGTTAAAAACTATCTGGGATTAATGATAGGGACTAAACGTGCAACCCTCTCACAAATGTCTGGACTAAGTTTGCAATTTTTAAAATCTGGGGACCAAACTTGCATATGGTCAAACCACAACAACCATTTGTTGCACATCTGTTGTGAGCACTAAAACTAATAAAGCATGTGTACCTCAAAAACATGATCCAAAGGACAGATGAATGGTTGTCTTGTCATTGTCCCAACGAGAATTCCCGGATGTGCAAACCATAATCTATCCAACCGACACCACAAAGGAGGCATAACCTAAAAAATACAAATTAGAAGAAAAACATTACAAAACAAATTAAATAGAAAAATGGTTTCAAAGTAGATTTTACTCACCAAAGTACGATTTAAAACCGATGCTATTGCAAGTGCAGTCCTTATTTGCTTTATCTGCAATTCATTTGCATAAATTAGTTCACAAATAAATAAGTATTGCGTGGAAAAAACTTGATTCATAAGCATACTTGATAGTTAACAAGACTGAAATGTGTTTGAAGATTATGTTCCCCATCAAGTAATAAGCTTTTTGGAATAGATGGCTTAAATGTCAAGAAGCCTCCTGTATAACATACAAATGCAGAAACCTTAAAATTAACATAAGTACATAACTATAAAAAAAATGTAACGAACCTAAAAAGATAAATACCAGGTGAATCATAATATTCCGGTGGATCAAAGAAAACCTTAGCTTCACGTAACCGGTGGCGTTTGCCTTCAGTTCCTGCAAACTGAAATGTGGTATGTACAGCATATGGCTCCAATCTGAGTTGTTGATACATGGCCTGCAGTTACACCATATAACTGATTATAACTGAAGATACAACATGATAATTAAACAGGTTGGTACTACCTGAACAAAGTAAGTATGGCCACTACAAAATATACTTGCAGGCAGAAGACCAAGCTTTAGGGTTCCATCATAAGCATAAACAAGTTCACTTTCATCCTCAACTGGCGGGCCCAGTTGCCTATGCAAAAGATCATTAAAACCGTTCTGGTCCCATATATTATCATCAGCTATAAGCATTTCTTTCCATTCTTTTGCCAGTTTTTTAGCAGCATCTGTTGGTCGCCAGTGGAAAATACCTATATTATATGCACCTCCAACTGTACATCCATTGTTAAAAGCATTTAATATTAGTTTTCACCTTAAAAAAGATTGAATAATTAATAGAAAGGGCAAATATTATAAGGAACCAGCATACTTTCTATTTTTTCTCATAAAAGTCCCTTAACAATTTTTTACACATTAAAGTTTCTCCATGGGTTAAAATTGAACAAAACTGTGAACTTTTTTAGTTATTAATACTGCATGAGGAAAGAATTGAGATGAATTAATGTTTCAAATAGGGCACGTAACAAGACAAAATTCGTTAAGTTTGTTTTTTCTTTTACATTTTTTAATTCAGTAAGTTGATAATGACACACAATCTTTCAAAAGGATATTGTAATAATATTAATAAAGATGCATGACATAAAAAACTAAAAACATGTGAAAATGGTTTGTATATATTTAAAAACATTAAAAAGTATAAACAAATGTTTTTTGTCGCTATTGTAATGTAACATGTCAAATAACGTTTTCATGATTTCATTCAATTACAATTAGGAGATTTTTTTCTTCAAATTTAACACGTTAAGGGACTTTTATGACTTACAACAAGTATGTTGGTTTCTTTTTGTGCAAAAAATTGTAAAGGGACTTTTACGATAATAAGCATGAAGTTTATTGGTTTATTATGGCATTTGCCACAATATTAATATTAACACAATTTGAATCACAGTTTTCACCTTCTTTCCAGTTATCTAACCGATCATCAGTTACTGTCGGTGTAACTTGATCCGTTGACGTTAACACATCCGCTTCAGGATAACGTGCAAGATACGGAAGTGGATTCTGCTCAATCAACACAGCAAATTTAGAAAACCTAGTGTTCCAAATCAGCATTTAAGGGCCTATGTTATAAGTTCAAAAATTGGTACCTTTAACCAAACCATATCAGTGTCACACATCAGGATCTCATAACCAAACGGTAGCAATGAATCAATGAGAAGAACTTTTTGTCTTCCCATTTTATGAAACGTTGGTGATCCCCACCCGACATCTACTGTGCTCATATGGCTTCCCATATCAAAAACCGGTACACCCTTCCAATACAAAGCCTCCAATAGTTTTGTATCCATTGCACCTAAACAAAAAGAATCCGGTAACTTTAACTAGAAAATGAAGTCAAAACTTAGTTTCGAGTTCGGTCAACTCACCGACAAGAATATTCTCCATGCCCAAATCGGTCAAGTGTTTGACCCATGTGAGGATGAAATCCATGAAAGCATAGTTACCAAAGGTTGCAACTATAATATTATCTTTCACTCGTTCTTGTACCAGTTCTTTTGTTAACCGAAAGGTCTCCAATGGAGGCATCTCCAAACCCGGTGGTGGTGCTTTCCAAACCGGTTTCAATTTCCATGTTTCAGGTTGAGATGTAGGTGCCATAACACCACCACCACCACCACCACCACCTAATCTTTGCGAAGGTGAAGCAAGTGTTTGATTTGGGGAAGAAGATGCCGCATCTATCATAATCATTTTATACAAACATTAATGATTGAATTACACATGCAAACCAGCAATTTTAAGCTTTTGATTCACTAAAAGTGAATGAGATTCAATTACACATGCAAATCAACAATTTTTAAGCTGTGATTCACTAAACTATAAGTAAATAATATTCAATTATACATGCAAACCAGCAACTTAAAGCTTTGATCCACTAAATTATAAGTGCTTTGAGATTCAACTATACATGCAAACCAGCAACTTTAAGCTTTGATCCACAAAATTATAACTGAATGAGATCCAATTATACATGTAAATCACCAATTTTAAGCTTTGATCACTAAATTATAAGGGTTTTGAGATTCAACTATGCATGCAAACCAGCAACTTTAAGCTTTGATCCACCAAATTATAAGTGTTTTGAGATTTAACTATGCGTGCAAGCCAGCAACTTTAAGCTTTGATTCACTAAATTTTAAGTGCAAGCCAGCAACTTTAAGCTTTGATCCACTAAATTTTAAGTGTTTTGAGATTTAACTATACACGCAAACCAGCAAATTTAAGCTTTGATCCACTAAATTATAAGTATTTTGAGATTCAACTATACATGCAAACCAGCAACTTTAAGCTTTGATGTAACTGAATGAGATCCAATTATACATGTAAATCACCAATTTTAAGCTTTGATTCACTAAACTATAAGTAAATGAGATTCAAGTACTATGCATGCAAACCAGTAATTTTAAGCTTTGATTCAATAATTATAAGTGAATGAGATTCAATTAGCAATTGTAAGCATTGATCCACTAAATTATAAGGGCGCGTTCGTTTCACAGAATGGAATGGAATTGGAATTGGAATTTGCATAGGATTTGGAATTGGAAGGAATTGGATTTGGAATCAGAATATTCCAATAAGAACTGGAATTGGAAGGAATTGAAATCCAATTCCATTCTTGATGTGTTCGTTTGACAAATGAATTGGAATCGAACTTTTTTTTAACGAGGATAACGGCGGAACATTTTTGTTTTTTTGTTTTTTATTTATATTTTGCGTCATGATTTTTTTTATTATTATTTTTGAATTTTTTAGGGGTTTTCTATTAAGATCAAAAACCCCTCAAAAAAATAGTCAAAAATAATAATATAAAAATCATGACGCAAAATATAAATCAAGATCAAAAAAAGTAAAAAAAACTAAAATGTTTTATTCGTTGTCCTCGTTAAAAAAAAATCGAGAAAGATTCCAACGAATTCACTTGAAATCCTCCACATTTTGGAAGGATTTGAAATCCCTTTATTTAAAGGAATTTGAAGGAATTGAATTCCAATTCCTTGACGGCCGAACACACCAAAATGGAATTAATATTCCAATTCCAACGAAACGAACACGCCATGTCATAAGATTTTAATTCCAATTCCTTTGAATTCCCACGAATTCTGTGAAACAAACACGCCCTATAAGATTCAATTAAAGATGCAAATCACCAATTTTAAGCTTTGATTCACTAATTATGCATGCAAACCAGTAATGTTAAGCCTTGATTCACCATAATATATATATAAGCGAATGAGATTGAATAACACATGCAAATCACCAATTTGAAGCTTTGATTTACTAAATCATAAGTGAATGAGATTCAATTACACATGCAAACAGCAATTTAAAGCTTTGATCCA
Organism: Bidens hawaiensis; assembly: GCF_021521415.1. Classification (NCBI taxonomy): domain Eukaryota; kingdom Viridiplantae; phylum Streptophyta; class Magnoliopsida; order Asterales; family Asteraceae; genus Bidens; species Bidens hawaiensis. Next base: position 363,545 of record NW_027493268.1, on the reverse strand, counting down.
CTAAATTACAAATGCAAATCAGCAATTTCAAGCTTCCAAATGCTTATAATCAACTTAGCAACAGTTCAAATCCAATTTATAACCCTAAGCATCAAAATGCCTAATTAACATAGAAATGAAAAGTAAGCGTAACATACGCTGAGAGACGGTCCACGAGAGAGCCGAATCGGGAGAGTAAACAGCAGAGAAGACATAAACGGCGGAGAATATTATTCCGATCAACACAGCGCCGTACACCGTCACGAACAATGGCTTGGAGTTGGTGATGTCTTTGAACGGGTTAACCCAGCCCATTGGTTCTGGTTCAAACCCTAAATCCTGGACCACCAATTTTGAATGATTCAGAGCAGTTGAGTTACTAATTGATTGATTACAACTAGTAGTAAACAACAACACGAAAGTCAAATTGAATATTATTATTATTATTATTATAATAAAATTGGTGTTTTGGTGATGGGGTTGGTGCACGATGTGCAAAGTGTGGAAGCTTTGTGGGTTGCTTCATTTTTTTAAAGGAGGGTGAAATTAAATCTGTATTAATACACATTTATGGAAACTTTATACGCTTAGGGGGTGTTTGGCCTAGCTTATTTAATAAAACTTATAGCTTTTTTAGTATTTTTTTTATAAAATAAGCTTAATAAGGTGTTTTGTTTAGCTTTTTAACCTTATGTTTATAAGTTTATTTGAAGATGGTTTTTTAGCTTATTTGAAAAAGCTTATTTGTGTAATGGTATAAGTTACTAATTTGCCCTCAAATGATGGTGGATTAATAATTATTGAAACAACTTATTACTGTAACAAATTAAAGAATGGTGGATTTAAAACTTATTGTCAACTTGTAATATATAAGTTAATCAAAACACTTAAAAAAAGCTTATCAAATAATAGAAAATAAGCTATAACAACAACCATACCCTGTAGAAATCCCGCCAACAACAAATCTGTTAGCAGGGTCTGGGGAGGGTGGGATGTAGGCAAACCGTACCTCTATCCCAAAGAATAGAGGAGTTGCTTCCAGAGAGACACCCGGCTCGAAAACCATATGCATAAGACCAAGTAAAAAAGAACACCAAGTTCAACGCTAGACCTTTAGGCCATGAAGGAAAAACATATACCTATAGTAGATAAATAAATAGGCGATAGTAAAATAATTAAAGTAGTCGTAATAGAAATAGATAGATAAAAATAGTAATATTAGTAATGAATACAAATATATGTTATAAAATACAAATTTGAGAACAAGATATTGTAGTAATATATCATTCATCACTCAGAATAAGGTAAAGAAAAGCCCTCTATTATAATTCTAGTCAAAGCTCTACATTTCTCCTAAAAGTTGTTAGCCTTAATCCTATGTCTCCAAGCATTCCTATCCTTAACCATGTCCTCGGAAAGGTGCAAATCTAGCAAATCATGCTTAATTCTCAAGGGCCAGGTCATTTTGGGGCGTCCTCTAACCCTCCTCCCCTCTATATTAATAGTTTCTACGGATCGAATAGAAGCCGCCATCTCTCTTCTCTTCACATGTCCAAACCATCTAAATCTCCCTTCCCTTATCTTATCTGATATGTTACCACCCCTAATCTCTCTTGAAAAACATCATTTCTTATTCAGGCTAATCTTGTGTGCCCACACATCCACCTTAGCATTCTCATCTCTGCTACCTTTAGCTTACACGCATGTGACTTCTTAATAGCCCAGCAATCAGTTCCATATAACATCGCAGATCTAACTGTGACCCTATAAAATTTACCCTTTGGTTAGGAATCTCCTGTCGCACAAAACTCTGTAGCTGCCCTCCATTTACTCCATCCTACTTAGACACGGTGGGCCACGTCACTAGTTATTTCCCCGTCAATTTGGATAAATAATCCTAGATACTTGAACTTCGTTGCCTGCGGAACCACTTGGTCTTCGACGGTGATCTGAATCTCCTCATCATCGTTTACCCCGCCAAAGTCACAATGGAGATACTCGGTATTAGAGCGACTAATCCTTAAACCTTTCCTTTCTAAAGCTACTCGCCACTCCTCTAGCCTCAAGTTCAGATCTTATTTTCCCTCAACCACTAACACAATATCGTCTGCGAACATCATGCACCATGGGACTGTCTCCTGAATTGGCTTTGACAACTCGTCCAATATTATTGCAAAAAGGAACGGGATCAGCGCTGACCCCTAATGAAGGCCTACCTCCGCTGGAAATAAGTCAGTATCCCCCACGGGCGCACAGGCGCGTGTTGTAGTGTTGGCATACATATCCTTTATCATCTCTATATATTTCCATGGGACCCCTCTGGCCTTAAGGCTATCCCAAAACAGTTGACGTGGCACATGTCGTACGCCTTTTCTAGATTAATGAACACCATATGTAACATTTCTTCTCCCTATACTTTTTCATGAGTCTTCTTAGGAGGTGTGTTGCCTCTGTAGTGGATCACCCCAGCGTGAAGCCAAATTGGTTCACTGTAACCTTAGTTTCCCATCTAATTCTAGTCTCTATAACTCTTTCTCATAACTTCATAGTATGGCTTAGTAGCTTGATGCCTCTGTAGTTCCCACAACATTGAGTGTCTCCTTTGTTTCGTATATATAGGGACTACGACGGTACTACTCCATTGCTCTAGCATCTTACCGGGCTTGAAGATAATATTGAACAAGTAGTTAACCACATAACTCCTTCCTTCCCCAGACACTTCCACACCTCGATAGGTATGTTGTCTAAACCAATTGCCTTAGCCCTTCCCGTTCTTCTTAGTGCCTTCCTCACCTCTTCCTGCGTAATGCGTCGACAATAGCAATTATTCCGTTGTTGTCCTCGTAGACGTGTGCTGTCGTTTTCTTCTTGGTAAGCCCTCTCATTGTTGAAAAGCATCTGGAAGTAGGTTTGCCATCTTAATTTGATGTCCTGCTCTTTAACTAGTACCTGCCCATCCACACCCTTTATAAACTTCACAGCCCCTAGATCTTTCCTTCTACGCTCCCTTGCTTTGGCAGTTTTAAACATATCATGTTCCCCCTATTTTGTTTCTAAACGCTCGTACATCTGCTTATAGGCAACGTTCTTTGCCTCCGACACTGCCTTCTTCACCTCCCTTTGAGCCTTTTTGTAGTACTCACTCAATCCCACACTTTCTTCCTCATTCGTGCACCTCATAAGCTCCCTAAAACTTCCTTTTTTATGCCTTATCTTGTCTTGTACGACCTCATTCCACCACCACGACTCCTTATGGCCCCCTGTTTTTAAAATATAAGTATAAGCCAAAAAATAAAAGCTAGGCCAAACACCCCCCTTAGTATTATTTTTTTCTTTATTTCAATAGATTATTTTTTATTATTATTTTCCACCAGCCTCTTTCTTGTGAGGTTTGAACACCAGTCTTTGCGGGGTAACACCAACACTTTTATCGCTACACAAGAAGATGTGGGGCGTTTATAAACTTGTACTATAAATTATTTTTGATGTGATAAAGAATGTGGGAATTTTTTTTTCAGAAGTAAACATATTTATTTTGATTTTAAATGTTCGGTGTAGTTATTGAGAGATTTTTTAGTCTTTGAATGTGTGTTAACTACACATTTATGAAAAGTTTAGACATTTTTTTAGTGTTTATATTTACCAAGAAACTTTTAAGTCTTGTTTGTTGCATGAACACTTTTGAAAAACAAACCTATTTGTTTTCTTTTCTTTTTTTATAATTTGTCACAATTTAATACTAAGTAATGTTATGACTAGACCAAACTTTATGATCGTAGAGCCAAAACACTACAAGTATGAACATGTGGAAAGATGTGTTATAGGAAAATAATTTGTTGATATAATCTTTATCAGTGTGGTCGTCAAGAGATTTCATACGTGTGTGTCGATTTAGTCTTTGAATATGTATCAATTACACATTATGGAAATTTTATACTTTTATCCATAAAAGATTTATGAAGTGACAAAGAATATATAAAGTCTGTTTTGTATGAATATCTTTTGAAAGTGAGCATGTTTGTTTTTTTTAATGGTCTTTATGATACGATAAGTTGATGTAAGTAAAGCGACGTTATGAGTATATAATAAACTCTATAGTTATGGAGCCAACACACTACAAGTATGAATATATGTAGAAGATGTGTTATGCGAAAATAATTTGTCCAGTGTTATTTTTAAGTGATCAGTGTGGTCGCAATTTCATACATGTGTATTAGGTTTAGTCTTTGAATATTTGTTAATTATAGACGTATGAAAAGTTTAGGCATTTCTTGGTGTTATATTTTACTTTTACCAAAAAAAACCATGCTACCTAAGAAATATTTATGATGTGTTATAGAATGTATAAAGTCTTGTTGCGTGAATATTTTTAAAAGTAAAAATATTTTATTTTTCAGTCTTTGGTTAAGAAAAGTTGACGGAAGTAATTATGTATAAAGAATAAGTTCTATACTATATAGAGTCTAAATAATTAAAAATATCAACATATGTACAAAGATGTGTTATATGAAAATGATTTGTCTGATACTACTTTTAAGCAATGCTGTAAAAATTAGCCCAGGTGGCCGACGAATCAGCGTTAGGCGCTACGTGGACCATGGTGCCTCGATTTTGGCTAATCGGGGTGAAAATGGTTCAAATCTCCCTACTCGATGTTGATCAAAATCTATCTTAGCCTGTCAAAATCGGATAACATCAGTCCTAGGTGGATAAAATCAGCCCAAATCGTCCAACTCGAACCAATATGTCTAGAAACTTTTTAGTGAAAATTTGGCCCAAAATACACTTTTAGTCGGGATGTCTAGACCAGAATCTTTTAAGTAGTTGATTTGCTATATTAAAGGTTAAATATTTAAATGTTGAACTATTTTTAAGTATTATATACATATTGAAGTGTATATAACTATATATTTGAAAAATAAAAATTCAATCCGAATAATTCCGATTAATTCATGGCAACACTCAACTGCCCAACTAGCGTCCAACGACTTCTGCAACATTGCTTTTAAGTGAGTGTGGTGGTCGTGAGATTTCTTATGTGTGTATTGGTTTAGTTTTTGAATGTGTGTTAATTATACATTTATGGAAAATTTAGACATTTTTGGTGTTTAATTTTACTTTTATCAAACAAAAAAAAAAAGCCTTGTACCTAGAAAATATTTATGATGTGTTAAAGAATGTATAAAGTCTTGTTGTAGGAATATTTTTGAAAAGTAAACATATTTGTTTTTTTTTCCTAGTCTTTTATTATAATAAGTTGATGCAATTAATATTATAAATATAGGATAAGCTCTATAGTAAATTAAGCCTAAATAGTAAAAAAAAAAAACGAGCATATATAGAAAGATGTGTTATGTAAAAATAATTTATCTGATATTATTTTAAGGGATCAGTGTGGTTGTCAAGAGCTTTTTTATTTGTGTATTGGTTTAGACTTTGAATAAGTTACATATTTATGGAAAGTTTAGAGATTTCTTTGTGTTTTGTTTTACTTTTTATCAAAAAAGCCTTGTACCTGAGAAATATTTATGATGCGTTAAAGAACTAAAAAGTCTTTGTTGTAGGAATGTTTTTGAAAAGTAAAAATATCAGTTTATTTTTTTTCCGTCTTTTGTTATGATAAGTTGATGCAAAGAATGTCATGAATATAGAATAAGGTCTATAGTTAATAGAGTCTAAATGCTTAAGAATATGAGCATGTGTAGAAAGATGAGTTAGTGAAAACAATTTGTCTAATATTACTTTTAAGTAGGCAGTATGGTCGTCGATAGATTTCTTATGTGTGTATCGCTTTATTCTTTTAACTAGAATATAGGTCGTCTAATATACATGTGGTTAAAAAGTACAACAAAATAATTAAATTTAATAATATACATAAAACATACCTTATGAATTAATAAGAAATAAATAGTGATAAGTAATATTTTATAATTCATAAATATCTAAAAACTCATTTAATACAACATTTAAAGTTATATATGTAACTTTGTTAGTAATTCTATAAATGATAATAGTATTAGTTGGCATCTTAGTTGGTTACTCTAATTGAATGACATGTGGAATAATTGTTTTGTTTTAATAGTATAGGTAGATGCGCTCAATTACGCATTTATGGAAAGTTGTGAACACTTGTCCGAATGTACGACAGTGCGTTGAAATAAAACTAGTTCAGTTCAAGGATACAACTAGTGAAAACTATCTACTCGCCTAATCTCTCATCATCACCTCAATTCTTCTGAAACTAAATGATAGGGGCAGGAATCGAACTTGTGTCACATTGAAGTATTGAACACCAAGTCTATCCTTCCTATGGTGTTTTATTTTACTTTTACCAAAAAAAAAGCCTTGTACCCGGGAAACATTTATTATGTGTTAAAGAATGTATAAAGTCTTCTTGTAGGAATATTCTTGAAAAGTAAACAATTAAGCATATATTTGCTTTTCAGTCTTTTGTTACGATAAGTAGATTCAGGTATATTATGAATATAGAATAAGATCAATAGTAAATAGAGCCTAAATGCTTAAAAATATGAACATGTGTAAAAAAATGTGTTATGTGAAAATAACTTATTCGATATTACTGAATAAAGGTACGATTTGTCTACATTTCGCCCTTGCTAGACTCTTCCCAAAGCTTCCATTATTTGTGAGATTTACTGGTACGATTATTTATTTTTTTTTATTGATCGATGCGGGCATCGAAATATTTCATGCGCGTCTATCGGTTTCGACTTTAAATGTGTGTTATAAACATTTAAGGAAAGTTTAGATATTTCTTGGTGTTTCATTTCTTTTCCCAAAAAAGCCTTGTGCCTATGAAATATTTATGATGTATTAAAGAATGTATAAAGTCTTGTTGTAGGAATCTTATTGAAAAGTAAACGTTTTAGGCTGTTTCTTTGTCTTTTGTTATGATAAGTTGATGCAAGTAAGGTTATGAATATAGAATAAGTTCTATAGTACATAGAGCTTAAATGCTTAAAAATATGAGCATTTGTAGAAAGATGTGTTATGTGAAAATAATTTGTCCAGTATTGTTTTTAACTAATCAACATAGTCGTCGAGAAATATCTTATGTGTGTATTGGTTTAGTCTTTAAATATATGTGTTAATTATACATTTATGAAAAGTTTAAATATTTTCGGTGTTTTATTTTACTTTTATAAAAAAAAAAGCCTTTTACATATAAAACATTTATGATGCGTTAAAGAATGTGTAAAGTCTTGTTGTAAGAATATTTTTGAAAAGCAAACATATTTTTTCTTATTTAAGTCTTTTGTTATGATATAAGTTGATTCTATGTAATGTTATGAATATAGAATAAGGTCTATAAATAGAGGCTAAATGCTTAAAATATGAACATTTGTAGAAAGATGTGTTATGTAAAAATAATTTGTCCGATCTTGTTGGATAGAGGTAAGTTTTATTTACATAACATCCTTTCTGAGCCTTTCAATAGCTTTTTATATTAGTGCGATTTGCTGGTACGGTTGTTTATATTTACTAGCGATCGATGCGGGCATCAAAAGATTTCATACGCGTGTATCGGCTTAACCTTTGAATGCGTGTTAATTAAACATTTAAGGAAAGTTTAGACATTTCTTGGTGTTTTATTTTCCTTACCCTAAAAGCCTTGTACCTAAGAAATATTTATGATGTATTAAAGAATCTATAAAGTCTAGTTGTTAGAATATTATTGAAAAGTAAACATATTAGGCTTTTTTTTTTCTACTTTTGTTTTGATAAGTTTATGCAAGTAATGTTATGAATATAGAATAAGGTTTATAGCAAATAGAGTCTAAATGCTTAAAAATATGAACGTTTGTAGAAATATGTGCTACGTGAAAATAATTTGTCTGATATTATTGGATAGATGTAAGGTTTGTCTACATCCACCCTTTTCAGATCTTATCAATGACGTCTGCTTATTTATGAGATTTACTGTATATAAATGTTGTTTATTTTTGAGTGATTGATGCGAGCATCAAGAGATTTCATACGCCTGTGTCGGTTTAGACTTTAATGTGTATTAATTACACATTTATGGAAAGTTTAGACATGTTTTGGTGGTTTATTTTACTTTTACCAAGACACATTTATGTATCTAAGAAGTATTTATGATGTGTTAAAAATGTATAAAGTCTTATCATATGAATATTTCTAAAAAGGGCAAACGTTTTTTTTTTCTTTCTTTTGTTATGATAAATTGATGCTAATAATGTTATGCCTATAGATTATTGAATACGCTCTATAGTAAACAGAGTCTAAATACTTAAAAGTATGTGTAAAGTCTTTTGTTTTGATAAGTTGATTCTAAGTAATGTTGATCAGTTAGTTAGGACTCCTTCATGAGATAGTAATGTCTGCTGACATAAGGATATACCCAGAAGTTGACAAAGTTAGAATATTAGTAGTCAACCGTTTTTTAGTTCTCACTTCTTCTTCTTTAAATTATTGTGTCTCGTTTCTTAGAGATATTGTGATATTTTATCAGATGCTTCACAATAGAAATAATTAGTCTAGTGTTTAGCAATGTGACCAATATCTAAACGAGTATAGATTTGAACCTTCTTAAGGCATCTAATTAATGATGCATAAGGAAATAATCTCATTTATCCTATTAGCCTCTAAAGGAGAGCAATATTGTATGTTACAAGTGTAAGGACCCGTTTCATGTAAAACATATAAAACTAATGAGTCTATATCGGTGTATTTTGATAACTATTAAATAAGAGGTATCTCCGAGATTGATTAGGTCAAGATATGCGTTAACAATACTTTGACTCATGTAACATATACTTGTCAAAAGAATGTCATCTATATAAGGACAAGTTTACATTAGTTGCTCCCACTCATCTTGAGGTAGGTAAATCAATCCACTTAGTTCTTGATGAAGAGAGTTGCATTATGATTTCATTATTGATTCTTGCATCAACCCATACATGGATTTTATTGACTTACAAACTAAGTGTTCTTAACCTTCAGTTTAGAACTTACAGGTTATTTTACGAACATGTAGGCCAGTGTTAGGGAAAGTTGTTTTAATGTTCATGTAATGTAGCTCTAAATTATTATAAGCTACTAGAACAGTGATGATCCTCAAAGTAACCTTTTGTAAGACAAGGAACTAGGTTCTTTGATAATTTATTCCCTCTTGAGTATACCTTTATCAATCAATCATACCTTTAGTGTATTAACGTTATTCATTCAGATTTAGTTTAGTAATGACTACCTTTTAGGTAATTCAACCAAATCCCAAACGTTATACTATTTTAGAAGATTGATTGATACTAATGGTTTAATTAGAAGAGGTAGGATCATTAAACCTTCCAAAATCCATTTAATCTTTAGTCAGGTAGGGTACATAATCATCAAAGTTAGTAGGCCTTTGAGACCTAGATGACCTCCTGAGTTGATTATTGGGTTTATAAGGAGTTTCATATTTTCAGGTATATTAGGAGCAATATTAGTTTCTAAGTATGTAAGAGTTGGTGCAGTATGGTGTACAAGAGGTGTAATCAGAGTTAAAGTAAGCGACAATCTCTCCCCCCGCGTCTTGTACTTAGCCAAGTTATGATAAGGACTTTTACTGCTCCTACTGACCTTAGAAATATGTAAGAATTCAGCATGCTTAGGGTCAACATCAGAAGACCAATAAATTCTAATTGAGGATTATATTAATTAGTCTTGGTAAGAAATCTAAGTTTTCCCATATTTAGGTATCCAACAAAATTTGTTAGGAGTAGCATTAAATGTTAAGGAGACAAGATATAATGGAGCAGTGTCTTATACAAGGGATGTTTTATGAGGTAGATTAAGTTGTTTCTCCCCCATCTCTTGCATATAAGGACACTCAGTGCTCCCACTGATCTTTTAGGCCTCTAAAACTCCATACAAGTTTTGGCGATTCATGTCATAGGAAACTTTCATACAGTTTAGACTTGATTTCCTTATTGTCCATATTTCATAAGAAATTTTAAGGACATATTTAGAAGGAATACTGATAAGTATATATGAATTGATTTCTTTAAAGAACTTGTCCAGTAGGAAACAGATTAGATACAAGTTGATATTCTTCTAAGCTCCACTAATAGCAGTGAATTTTAACTTATGGTGGACCTCACTTACTCCCTTTATCCAGTTTATATTTAGGGCATTTAACACATGCTTTCAAATCACTAAGAATGAGATTTAATGGCAATTCATCCTTTGTCAACCGAGTCATGATTTCTCATGAAAATTTTGGTCTTAATGGATGAAGTACGTAAGTCTCATTTATCTTTTGTTAAATTCTCATTTCTATGATAACAAAAGGTTGTGAAATTTGTAGCATCGCTTAGTTTTATCTTATAAGGTTTCTATTCAGATAATAACGACCGATAATATGATAGTTTTAGTTAGTAGTGACTTTGTTTTGGTAATTTAAAACCTTATAACTGTCAAAATGTAGCTTTAGTATTGATACTAAATTCTGAGTAAACTCTAGAATGTTTAAGGTATCATAAAGCTTAATACAAAACAGCTTTTATGGTTCTTACAACCTTAACATTAAATGAGTCACTGACTCTCATCTTAATTATTATCGATTTCTGATAAGGAAACGTATAAAACTAAACTCAACTAACATGTGTTAATAGGGATATTAATATTAGTGGAGTTAAATATCATTAATTGGTAACTACCTTTCTTAGCCAACTGTTCCCTTGAGGTATGGATAGTCTCTTTGCTCGTGCCTAGTCTAATGGCATGATTTTGCAGTGAGACTTTCCCTTTGAGAACTTAGAGCTGGAAGCAGTACTTGTATTTTGTTTCAAGACTTTAGAACTATCCTCTTTTAAGGTTTAGTGGTAATAAGGTGAATAACATTTGATTTTCAATTTTAGGCATTCCTTTTCCTGTACATATATTGCTAGCAACACACTCAGTTTCCTTTAGTACTTCTGAGTGTTATAGTTGATTCTTAAGGCATCTAATTGTACTGGTGGAAAAGTAATACACTGAAAAGACTTCATTAAGTTCCATGTATAAGCTCTCAGTTTATGGGTCATGGAATTCAATATTAGGATGTATTCACAAATGCCAATTAACCTTTTTATTTAGAATTAGAGTGTTTTGCATGCATCTTAGGAATTGTTTTGATTCTATTATTTCCATAAAAAAAAAAAAAAAAAAAAAACGTTAGTCTTAGGAATTTTAGAATCCGTAATTGCTCACCTGATAGGAATCATGTAAGGAGTTCTTGATTATCATAAGAGACATATTTATTTATCCCACTGATTATGCTCAAGTGTTTTTCTGTAATACTTTTATCAGAATGAGCAGTAAGAATTTCAAGTCTTTAAGGATAATCAAGACTCAAAAGGGCAAATTTTATAAGACCCTTTTAGAAGCAAAACTCTTCTTAGGTTTTGTAATAAGAGTGGATGATTTAGGTTTGAGATTCAAACTTTATAGAAGAATTTTAGAGTGATTTATGTTATGAGTAATCTAATAAGGCAGACTGAAATTAGGATCATTAATGAAGGATCATTAATGTAAGGATCATTATGAAGATGTGATAATTTTAAGTATAACACCAAAATTAATTTTATTATACTTAAATAAAATAGATCACCGTTGGGCAGAAAATGTATTATTTAAGTATAAAATTCTTGTGCGAAAATAATTGTAACAAATCACCGTTGGGCATAATTGGAACAATCAAGTTGTTATGCACAAGGTAAGTTTGCAATACATAAATGTAACAAATCACCGTTGGGCAGAATTGAGACATTTAAGGTATTTAAGGCAAAGTTAATGTCATTTGAGTATCTAGCAATTTTAGGATACTCATCTTTTAGATGACTATGCTTAGTTAGACTAAAACAACTTTGTTAAGCTACCATATCACCATTGGGCAGAAGTGAACTCATGAAGTGTTGTTTAAGTTAAGCAAAACTAAAGTCATGCGAATGTCTGATAATGTTAGGACATACACTTTTAAGTGACATACTTAATTAGACTTAAATAACAATATTAGGTTACACATCACCGTTGGGCAGAAGTGAACTATAAGTGTTATTTAAGTTAAGTAATTTAACGGAGCAGGGCCCCTTAATCAGTTAGGTTATATATAAGGGTTTCTGATCATTTCGCAACATGTAAGATATAAGTAAAGTTGCGATTTCTTCGAAGTGATGTTGCGAATTTGGTTAGGGGATTTTAGATGTTGCGAACAGTGCAGTCATAAGTAATGTTGCGATTGATGTTTTATAAGAGATGTTACGAATGATGTTGTTATGAGAGATGTTGCGAATGGAGTTGTTGTGATGTAATCAGCATTGTTGCGATTTAAAGCACTCGCAACATAATTGTTGCGATTAAGAGTACTCGCAACATCCTGTGATTTTATGGGCTGATCGCAACATCAATAGGTAATACTCGCAACATCTTGCAAAATTAGCTCGTCGCAACATCTTAAGTAATACTCGCAACATCTTAAGGTTCGCAACATTAGTGACTTTTCGCAACATATGTCCCTTCGCAACATTCTGTGATGCTAGGTTCTGATCGCAACATAATTAGTGGACATTCGCAACATGTTACTCGCAAGATAATATGTAATTCTCGCAACATCATGCGATTTCGCAACATTTCATTTGTTGCGATTAGAGTCCAGTTGTTGTGAATAGATGCCTTGATTCGCAACATTAGCAGAATTCGAAAAGAATAATCAACCTGATAACCTTTTCCTAATTTTAAGGGATTTGGGAGATTCTGTTATAAAGTTTTAGATTATCTCAAAATTTAATAAGATTTCAAAATTATATCTTTTATCTTATTTAAAAGATTTTGAAATTAAACTTAGAGATAATATTATCTCTTTAAAGTTTTAGATTATCTCTAATTTTAATAAGATTTCAAAATTATATCTTTTATTTTATATTAAAGATTTTGAAATTAAACTTAGAGATAATATTATTTCTTTAAAGTTTTAGATTATCTCTAATTTTAATAAGATTTCAAAATTATATCTTTTATTTTATTTAAAAGATTTTGAAATTAAACTTAGAGATAATATTATCTCTTTAACAGATTTCATTTTCCCAAGTTAATCCTAATTAAGGTTAGTTTTCGAAAATTATGATGTTCTTCAAGAACATCTTCGAAAAAAACAAGAACAGTTTCAAGAATTTTACGAAACTGTTTTCGATTATATTATCAGATTTAATACTGGAATCGAAATCTGAAAGTTTTGTAAAACAGATTTCGAAAATAATCAGGTTTTTATAATGAACAGGTTTTAATCAGACCTAACAATTCGTTAGAAGTAATACGAACATCAGATCCAATCAGTTTTATGATGATGATCAAAACCGTAAACATAAGGGTTTTAATCAAAAACTCGTTTCCTATTTTAATTCCAGTTTTTATGGACATCGAAGAAACTGATTAATCAACATCATGCTCTGATACCACATGTTGATCAGTTTCTATAATCGATGATATAATGGAAACAAGGAAATATGTAATACCTGATAATCCAGTGATGTTTGAGATTGACATCTTCTTAATCTGATCGAGTTCCCCTTTAGGGTGTATGGTTAGGATGGAGATTAGGTGTTCTTGATGAACACGATTTGAGAGAGAGAGGTAGGGGATGATTCTTATGGTGTTATTATTCATCATTAGTTATTAACCTCTCTAATAAGCTCTCTATATATACACCCAAGGGGAAACCCTATTAATGTTAGTAAGGGTAATTCCGTCCATCAAGGATTTACCAGTTATAAACATAAGGTTATTTAGGTCAATGATCAATAATAAGATAAATAATTATAAGGGCCATATATAAATATATATAAAATATATTTATTCTAACAAGTAATGTTATGATTATCAGGGGCGGATTTAGGGCTTAGCTACGGTGGGCCGGTGCCCACCATCCGCCACGCCGGAATGTCGTTTTCACAGGTATGCGTTAGTATATTTTAGTCAATCATCATTCAATACAGCATGGATGAACTTAAAGTGAAGTGAGAACGAGTTCAAAACCTGCTTGTTTACCTGAAGAGGTAGGTCCCAGCAGAGCCCAGTTGGACCCGCAAGACTCACCTTAAACAGGGACGTCTGCGCAGAGACCAACTGGATCCGCAGGACCAACCAGGCTCAGAGACGTAACGTCCTTACGCGCAGTACGCAAGCTGGTCCCGCAGGAAATGCCTCCCAATGGTGAAGGACTCCGCCTGTCCCCGCAGCCTCGGATACAAGCCATTAGGGAAGGCCACCCGCGCAGCATGGCTACACGCACAAGGCACTTAACTCTCCCCAGTGTCACCTGAAGGAATGAGCAAAGGCGGGAGGGGGAAAACTCCCGCCTAAATGAGCCAGTCCGTATGATGGAGGATCTTTTGTGTGATACCTGACGAGGTACAGACAAAAGATCTGACCAAGAATGCGACAGCTCACTGACAGCAGCATGGCAGACAGCACGCCACAGCACTGTGACCAATAGCCGCCGCCTACCCACCAACTCCTGCCATACCACGTGCCTAGCCTGTAGTTGGCAGAAGAGGAAGAGTGCACGACACGCCTGCTCTGTGTCAGCCGCTACCTATCCACCACTCACAGGCAGGGCACGTGCATAGGTTACAGTTGGTAGCGTGTTGGGCCGGCTAAACCCCTTGGAAACCTACCTTCGGCTATAAATACCCCAATGGTATGATCATCTTACAACATCTTATCTTATCATATATACCTGATATCTGCTCTAGCAATCTCTTAATATACTTTTATATTTAAAGAGCAATCTAGTCTGATTCTCACGCCGGAGGGTGGTCACAAGGAGGAACCCCCCCCCTTCTCAGTGACGAGCTCACGGTGTCTGTTTTGCAGGTTATCAGAAGAACCATCTTCCAAGGGTCTAACCCCTCGTGGGAAACAGCTCTCCAACCCCCAGGTTACCCGTAAAACGCCCGGGGTCCGGTTAGTGTTTCTTCATTGGCGCCATCCGTGCATAAAGCTAGAACTTTATTTTTCTCCAGTTTTTTCAAACTTCTACAAAGATGGTTAGAGAAATTCCGGTAATCACAACCCCAGTTACTGGGGTGAATACCGGTAACACAGTTTTTACAAACACTACCCCGGTTACCCAAGCCGGGGCAAGTGAAGTAAATTTTACGAACACTACCCCAGTTACCCAAGCTGGGGCAAGTGCAGTAAATAATCGCCCATTGGGATTCACCGATACCCAGTTTAAAAAACGAACAAGACTCCCCCGCCAAACTCTCGATGAAGTTAAGGCATGGGCGGAGGCACGACAAAAGGAATTCCAAACTGAGTTGGACGAACGCTTGCGTTCCGTCCAACAGGCCGACGAATTCGAAGAATACTTGGACAATGACTCGGAGGAATCCGACTCCGACGCGAACCCTCGCCATAGGGCAAAAGGGAAGCGTAAGGAAACGGACTCCCAACCGAGAAGGCATTTTGGACAAGCCTTCAAACCAAAAAGCACAGGTGGAAGTTCACGAGACTTCTCCAAAACGTTCAGACCGAACGTTGCAAATGCGGGAACGTCCAAATTTGCAAGGGACATTGCGGAAGCAATTGCCCCAAAAAGTGCCAAACAAATGCCCAACATAGGCACTTATGATGGTATGTCCGACCCAGACGACCATTTGAACAGGTTCATAGCAGGGGCAACCGTCAGCAACTGGACGGAACCCACGTGGTGTTACATGTTTCAAATGACGCTGGTGGGGGCTGCTAGGGTTTGGTTTGATCGTTTACCGGTTAACCACATTTACGACTGGGCAGACTTCCAGCAGAAGTTTAGCCAACACTTCAGCCAGCAGCGAAAGTATACCGAGGAGCAATGGACAATCCTCAAATGCATACGGGAAGAAGATGAATCTCTGCCAAACTTCATCACTCGCTTCAACTCAAAGAAGTTAAGTTTGGGCAATATCAGCGAGGATCTTGTTCGCGCAGCCTTCATCCAGGGCGCGCAGGACCCAGAGCTTATCCGCACCCTAACGGGTAAAGATGGAATGCCATCCACATGGGATGGCATCATGACAGCAGCCAAACGCTATGCGGAAACGGAGAAGCAACTGGGTAGAGACCTTCCGCAGAGCACAAACCTTTACACCCAGAGGACGAGAGAGGACAACGTCCTCACCGCCCGATTGAACAAAAAACGGAAGCAAGGCATTTGGCAGTCAAGGGTAAACTTTGACACCTCATCCGGCTTACAGCACCGATTGGGTGAAAGGGATAATGTAAAGCTGCACCGGAACTCCAGATGGACGCCACTTACCAAAAGCGTCACTGACATATTTGCTACTGAAGAGCTCCCATGGCCAAAGCCTCCAGTAATCCGACATCGTCACGATGCTGATCGGAGCAAGTACTGTGACTATCACAGAACAAAAGGCCACAACACTGAAGAATGCATAGACGTAAAAGACATGGTCGAAACATTCGTCAAAGATGGGACGCTCGCACACCTCGTGGCGAAATAAAAGCTAAGCAGGCATGCAGGTGCGTGTGGAACCATGGCTGGGGTAAACATGAATAAAAAATCAGCTTCAATATGGAGACTACATGCTGCGTAAAGAACGAGATCCCGAAACAGGTGCGTGTCGGCTCGATGGCACTCCTGTCCCAACATGGAAGGGAGTTCAATTACACAGTTTGCATGTAATCAATTCCAATTTGTACAGAAAAGGCCAAGAGCCACTTCTAATGGAAATGATTCTCTTTCAAACGTCGAAGCTGATGATTTACATTTATACTTTTGTACACACTAATATGCCGGTTTTCACCGCATAATTACAAAAAACGTCATTGCATGGGAAGGCGGTCCTACCCGCACGAACCCAAAAAGCATGATAAACCTTCACGCAGGTCAGTTGAAGGGAAAAAAGTTACCATATGAAAGTGCTGGTCTATCCGCATGAATCATTCGAGGGAACTGCACCAACCTATCAACAACCGCGCGTGGGACGGTTCAAAATTCTTAAGAGGAAAAGATAAACCTATACGCAGGTCAGATATGGGTAAAGTTATGCCATCCTACTAAGTGCAAGTGACGGGTCTACCCGCACAATCACGAAAGAGGAAGCAAAACTTCACACCTATTATCAGCCACGTTCAAAGGTTAACTTATCCTCAACAGGCAAACCTTCACGCAGGTCAGTTGAAGGAGGAGTTCAATTATTCCATTAAATGAAAGTGCCGGTCTATCCGCATGAATCATGAAAGGAAAATGAACACTAACCTATCAACAATCGCGCGTCGAACGGTTAAAACTATCCAACACTGGTGACGGCATTCACATTACGTGAAGTCGTTGCGTGGGAAGGCGGTCTTACCCGCACGAACCCAATAACGTGGCAAACCTTCACGCAGGTCAGTTGAAGGAGAAGAGTTCAATGATTCCATTAAATGAAAGTGCCGGTCTATCCGCATGAATCATGAAAGGAAAATGAACACTAACCTACCGACAACCGCGCGTCGAACGATTCAAAACAAAATTCTTAAAAAGGTAAGAAAAACCTACACGCAGGTCAGGTATGGGTAAAGTTTTGCCATCCTACTAAGTGCAAGTGACGGTTCTACCCGCGCAATCACGAAAGAGGAAGCAAAACTTCACACCTATTATCAACCACGTTCAAAGGTTAACTTATCCTCAAAAAGTAAGAAAAACCTACACGCAGGTTAGATAAAAGTTAAAGTTTAGCGATCCTACCAAGTGCAAGTGACGGTTCTACCCGCACAATCACGAAGGAGGAAGCGAAACTTTAACCCACTATCAACCACGTTCAAAGGTTCTTATTCTAAACACTTGGAAAATTGCTATTTTAAACTAAGTATGCAAGTCATAAGTTTATAAAGCAAAGAATCCAATGACAGGAATAACAATCGTATATTTCAATGATATATTACAACAGTGGCCGGGTAACTACCCGCCTAAAAGAAATCTATACAAAGCTAAGTCTACCCTAGCAGTGGGAAGGGATCTTCAGGATCAGGCTTCAGGGCCACCTCCGCTTGGACCAGCACCGTCAGAGAGCGGCTGCCCAAGGAAAGCCTTAAGGATGTTTAGCCCATCATCAGCAGCAGCAGCTTCATTCACCTTCTCCACCACTGGATGCGGGAAGGCAGCGTACTGGTTCACAGCTTGGTCATAAGCAGCTTCAGTATTAACATTGAATAAAGGGAAGTTGGAGGGCGGAAAGCCTCTTTCAGCAAACCCTAGACCAAGCAGGAAGCCAGTCTTCTCCCCATCCTCATGAGAAGCGTTGAGAGCTGCGCTCATCGCATCGTCATAAGAGGTCTCAGAAAGGACCCGACGCACAACCTACAAAAGAATACAAAGAACATTTTTTAATTACGAGCGGAAAGAGTAAAGAAAAAGATAAAGATACCTGAGGCAACGCTTCTCGAAGCAGCCATTGGAGGGTAGCTTGACTTTCTTTGTAAGCACGTTCGGCTCCGCTTTTATCAAGGTTGGCAAGTTGAACTTCCCTGGCGGCAGCCTCTTCGACGCTTTTGAGTTTCCTTTCAGTGCGGTCAAGCACCCCCCTCTGGTCAAGGATCTCCTGCAGCTTCTTGGCATCTTCCATTGCCAAGGCGTCATGAGCATGCTGAAGAGCCTTTAATTTGCATTTAAGCTGCTCATTCTCTTCGCGAAGCGGCTCAGCAACAGCTTCAGCCTTGGCAGCCCTCTCAGTTGAGTTTCGCGCAGTCTCCTTAGCCAGCCGAAGCTGTTCATTCACAGCTTGGGCAGCCTTGGAGCGGGCCTCGAGTCGCGCCTGGACTTCAACCTCGAGGGCCTTGAATGCTCTCTCCTTCTCGGCGGCGGGCAGCGGCCAACTGCCGGTTCTCCTCCCGCAGAGCCCGCGTCTCAGATATTTCTTTGGCGCGAGCTGCTTTTAACTTGTCGTTTTCACGACAAAGCAGCTCGACGCGGGGCTGCATCCGGGCTTGGAGAACCCGAAGCTCATTGGTTAGCCTACCCTCCTGGTAGCTAGCCATGGCTTCCCCCAACGCACCATGAGGAGCAGCGTGGCGAGCCCAATCCACGCACTCCACAGGGGTGCGAAGGGTTGTTCCTCGGCGTATGTTCCATCTTGGAACATACACTTCATTGGAATCCGACACTGCAAAAGAAACAAAGGCAGTTAGGAAAAGATGACAAAAATATACAAAGGAAAAAGAACCCTACGTACCTGTAGGGTCAATAACAGGCCGATAGCCGCCAAACCCATCACCTGAACCTAAAGGAAATCCATCCAACAGGTCAGGCAGATGGGAAGGTGGCATAGATCGGCGGGAAGCCCGGCGCGTACCTGATGGTCCGGCCGTCGGTGCCGGTGGCGCAGGTATAGTGGCAGCCGCTGTGGTAGCCATTGTTGGCGTCACCTCCTCAGCAACAGTAACCGCCGGCTCCGTGAAAGATGCTGTAAAAATTGCACTCACGGCCGGCGGAGACACCTCAGCGGGAACAGCCTCAGGAAGGCTGGAACCAACGGAAGCAGGCGCAGACGCCTGGGTCGACGCCTCGGGAAGGCTGACCGAGCCTTCCCTCATTGGCGGGGGAATACTTGCTCCAACTACACCCGGGAATGCGTCAACATCCACACCTGCACAAGCAAAAGTGTTAGAAAAATTTATTTGAAACAACAAATCTAGACAAGAATTATGGGGGTACTTACGGGGTTTCTTGAGCTTGAACGTACGGACGAGCGGGGGCGAACCCGATGGAGCCGGCCTCTTGACACCGGTAACCGTCGTCGTCGCTGCCTCCCCGGAGGTAACAGCTACAGCCTCCGGAGCGGTGGTCTCCTCACCACCGGGCTTCCCCGCCACCTCCGCACTATCTGACTCCGAGTCAGATAGGACTACCGGGTCGGCCGTAGAGGCCACCTTCTCTTTGCCTTTCCCGACGGCAGCCTTTTTCTTCCGCACCAGTGGAGGACCTTCTGCGGATTCCTCAGAAGAAGAAATGTCAACTCCAGCAGCAGGCACAGCATTGAGAGGTTCAGGGTAGAAGATAGGCTTACCTGGCCGTCGGTGGCTCAGGATCTCTTGGCCTGGCGGGTAAACCTCCACGAACCGACCCGCGGTCTGCTCTAAGATGGGCAACTCGTTCTCGTCCAGAGCACGAGTACCCATCCGCGCGGGACCATCTTCCTCCCGCGGGTTCAGGAGCGACTGAAGATCGTTCCCCTCTGAAATCAACAAGAAAGTTAGAAAAAATCGAAGTTAGCAAAATGAAACAAGACGTACCATAAGGGATAGAGTTCGAACCATATTCAAGGACGATCGGAACCTTATCCGCATTCGCCGCCTTCCACACCCGGCTCATCCCCAGCATCACCATCGCCGACTCCGGAAAACGGAAAACCGGGGACTGGACCCGAGATATCTTCGAGAACCATTCCGCCTCCTCGTAGTTGAGGGCGGGAAGGTTCGGAAGCGCCTGGCCATTCTTGAACTTCATGGCGATGGGGATGGCGCGAGCGGATATGAAGAAGAACTCTCTTCTCCATGAGCGAAGACTCCGCTCGGTGGTACAAATCTTTAAACCCTTGATACGGGTTGTAAGAGTGTACCACCCCTGGATGCACCTCCAAGTGTAGAAGGTCATCAGACGGTCAACGAGGGGCTCAAGGCCCAGTATCCGGCACACCCACTCAAAGTGCCGGACCTTGGCAATGGCCATGGGGTGCACCTCTGTCAGGTGCACACCGTGCCTCTCCAGGACACGGTACACAAACTTTGTCAACGGAAACCTAAGGTTTCCGTAGACAAAGAATGCAGCATAAACCCCGATCTTGCCACTAGGGGCATCGTACACAGTATGGTGGGGTTCAGGAAACTCAGGCTCGAGAGACTCGAGCATGAACTTCCTGACGATATACTGGTACAGATCGACAGGAAGAGAGCACTGGCATTCGCCAGCAGTCTTCTGGTCATCAGCATCATGAGAAGACATGGTGGAAGAAAGATGAAAAGAGATTTCAGGGTAATGCTTTACTGAACAGAAAAATTCGCCGGAAATTACTTGAGAAGAAGAGATGAAAGTGAAAAGTGTGAATTGCAAATAACCCTCTCCCCCTTTATATAGTAATCGCAATTAATGCGATGAATTTAATACGGAAGAGAGAGAAATCAAAGGTGCAATGAAACTAGGACGCGTGGCAAAAGCAAGCTGGCAACATCTGTCACAAGGACGTATGCCAGAGATTTCGCGGCTACGCGCCCGAAATCCCGTGCCCACGCGCCTGAAAAAGCAACTGGAATGACCATGTTCTGTCACGTCACCATAACTCCCTGCACGTCCTGACACAGTCAGAAGAAACCGTCGCACGACGTTTCAGAGGTTTGGACTTATCTTTTCACCAACTCTTCGAATTTCAAAATTCAAAATTCGAAAATATTAAAAAGTAAGCGGGAAAATACCCCTTACCCCTTGGCAAGCAAGTAACCGTAAGACGGATGCGGGTACAGTGTAAAGGCAAAACCCTTCACATACCTAACACCCGCAGGGAATTGAAGCCAAATAAACCTTGGCAAACAAATAACCGTAAGACGGCTGTGGGTACAGTGTTAAGGCAAAACCCTTCACATACCTAACACCCGCAGGGAATTGAAGCCAAGAAAACCTTGGTGAACAAGTAACCGTAAGACGGATGCGGGTACAATGTTAAGGCAAAACCCTTCACATACCTAGCACCCGCAGGGAATTGAAGCCAAGTACCTCGGCAACCAAGTAACTATAAGACGGGTGCGGGTACAGTGTAAAGGCAAAACCCTTCACATACCTAGCACCCGCAGGGAATTGACGCCAGGAATACCTTGGAAGTAAAGTAACCGTAAGACGAGCACAGGTACAGTGTTAAGGCAAAACCCTTCACATACCTAGCGCTCCGCTGGGAATTGAAACCAAGAAGGATCTTCTGGGCAATGCTTGCGGAAACGGAAATAACATCCCCGCATAGCGGGAACGTCGAGAACTACGTTGTTTGAAGCTCCAAGATGGAATTGGTGGTCTTAACATAATTGATCACTATGTTCAAAACTACCAAAACCTCATGGAAAATACATACAACTGGGACTCAATGCTCCTGACTTGCGAGGAGGTTACAGACCTACCCGCATCATACCCAAAGACCAAGCAGGAAACTCGGGCATTTCTGCAAGTGACAAGGACTTCCGCGGAAAGAATCCCCATGGAAAACCTTACAAAACCCTTTTCAAAACCCTTTGCTCAAGTCCAAAAGTTCACCTCATTTTATTAAACACTCATGAGAAGAACATTGGACTGGGGGGACTTGAAGAGGTAGGTCCCAGCAGAGCCCAGTTGGACCCGCAAGACTCACCTTAAACAGGGACGTCTGCGCAGAGACCAACTGGATCCGCAGGACCAACCAGGCTCAGAGACGTAACGTCCTTACGCGCAGTACGCAAGCTGGTCCCGCAGGAAATGCCTCCCAATGGTGAAGGACTCCGCCTGTCCCCGCAGCCTCGGATACAAGCCATTAGGGAAGGCCACCCGCGCAGCATGGCTACACGCACAAGGCACTTAACTCTCCCCAGTGTCACCTGAAGGAATGAGCAAAGGCGGGAGGGGGAAAACTCCCGCCTAAATGAGCCAGTCCGTATGATGGAGGATCTTTTGTGTGATACCTGACGAGGTACAGACAAAAGATCTGACCAAGAATGCGACAGCTCACTGACAGCAGCATGGCAGACAGCACGCCACAGCACTGTGACCAATAGCCGCCGCCTACCCACCAACTCCTGCCATACCACGTGCCTAGCCTGTAGTTGGCAGAAGAGGAAGAGTGCACGACACGCCTGCTCTGTGTCAGCCGCTACCTATCCACCACTCACAGGCAGGGCACGTGCATAGGTTACAGTTGGTAGCGTGTTGGGCCGGCTAAACCCCTTGGAAACCTACCTTCGGCTATAAATACCCCAATGGTATGATCATCTTACAACATCTTATCTTATCATATATACCTGATATCTGCTCTAGCAATCTCTTAATATACTTTTATATTTAAAGAGCAATCTAGTCTGATTCTCACGCCGGAGGGTGGTCACAAGGAGGAACCCCCCCCCCCCCTTCTCAGTGACGAGCTCACGGTGTCTGTTTTGCAGGTTATCAGAAGAACCATCTTCCAAGGGTCTAACCCCTCGTGGGAAACAGCTCTCCAACCCCCAGGTTACCCGTAAAACGCCCGGGGTCCGGTTAGTGTTTCTTCATTACCTTTTTCCTGGCCACCGGAAATGGTAGGCGGTGCTGATGGCTGCTTAATGTTGAAAATGTGAGGGAGGTAAGTGATGATAAATGGGTTATATAAAAACACATAGTTTATTAAGTTGTTTTCTTGATTTCCTTAATTGTTTATTGTTTTTAATAGGTCATAGTAAATTTCGCCAGTTAGGTTGTTTTTAATTTTTCCTTTTTTCTATTCAACGGCTTTTACTTTTTAACTTTAAATATTTAATCCTTGTTTTTGGTAGTTTTATTTATAACTTTTTTTTATTTAGGGTATAACTTTTTTAAAAATGCAACCTATAATTATATTATACATTTTAACTTTCGGTGTGTGAAATAGACCAATTTATAGTGTATCCTAAAAGTTCATTTTGTTTTGGGGTTTTTAGAATTGCAGGCTGACACTATTCTTTTTGATCTAGCCCATTTTTTCATCTGATCCAGTTTAGCCCCCTGTAGCAAAAATTCCTTGATTCACCTCGGGTTATGAATATAGAATAAGGTCTGCATATAGAGCCTAAATGCTTAAAATATGAACATTTGTAGAAAGACGTGTTATGTGAAAATAATTTGTCGGATATTATTGAATAGAGGTAAGTTTTGTCTACATAGCATCCTTCCTGAGCCTTTCAATAGCTTTTGTTATTTATGGAATTTGCTAGTACAGTTGTTGTTTATATTTACTAGTGATCGATGTGGGCATCAAAAGATTTTATACGTGTGTATTGGATTAGACTTTGAATGCGTGTTAATTAAACATTTGAGGAAAGTTTAGACATTTGTTTGTGTTGGTGGTGGGATAAGGACCATTTTGCTTTGTGATTTTTGTTTACAGTTATCATTCTACATTGCTGTTTTTATTTTTTAATTATCTCCTACATGTCCTGCAATAGAAACACAATGTAGAATGCCGCCTCATATCTCACAATATGTTGGATGCACAACCATTACCCACGTGCTAATGCATCAGTCATACGATATATAGATGTATATCATGATTAAACGCATAAATCTACATGGACATATTAGAGGTGTGTAAGTCGGGGTTTTCAAAACCTGGGTTCGGGTATGACTAGGTATTGAAAAATCGGGTATTGGCAATATTCGAGTCGGGTTCGGGTCCGGGTATTGTATCTAAAAACCATACCTATGTATTGGATTCGGGTCGGGTATAGATCTGGGTATTCTAAAACCGGGTATTTGAATACCCTATTTTCAGGTATTGAAAAAACCTTATTTTCGGGTTTTTTCGGGGTATTTTTCGTGTATAGATTGGATTTTTTAAAGGAGTTACTTTTTTATGGGTATTTATCGGATATTTTCGGTTTTTATATTGGGTATTTCAAAAACCCGGTTTCGGGTATTTGTAAAACCCGGTTCCGGGTATAGAACAGGTTCCGGGTTTTCGGGTATTGGTACAAATCGGGTCCGGTTCAGGTACGGGTTTTGGTACTGAAATGCATACCCCATGAAATGCATACCCCATCCGTACCCTACGGGTAGGGTCAGGTACAGGTTCGGGTATTAAAAACCCGGATATAAAAAAACAGGTCCCGGGCTTTTTTTTGGAGCTCGGTTCCGAGTTCAGGTTTTTTGTGCACATCTAGGACATATACCATACCGTACCATACAAGATCGTATACTTGTAACATAGTTGTCCTATTCAGACGTATATAAACAAAAAAACACCGGGTCGGTGGTACTCTTTTGAGGATCCAAATCGAACTAAAAAACAAGGGCCCGTGGTCCCTTTATATCGTATTATTCAAAGCCGAAATAACCATATGTAAATTCTTTTTTTTAGATGGTGGCTCTATTCAAGTGAAAACCCAAAGCCCAAAATTCATTATAGTAGCCCTTGGGCCGGCCCTAAATTTTATTAATGCTTTTTAAGATGGCAAGTAAAACGAACCATATTACGGGTACTATATTTATCATCTTTTGTGGTGCTTTTACTATTTTGTTACACTTACACTATGATATAGCCCGTATAATACACGGGTGGTTAAAAAAATACAAAAATGGTTAAATTTAATAATATACGTAATAGCATACCCCGCCGTCTTAAGAGCATATTAAAATATATTTATATGTCTAAAAATATGTTTAATACAACATATTTTTATCTTATAGATTCATAATATGTGAAAACTATCTGTTGCTTTAATATAGTAGTTAGATTAAGTTAACTCAAAACAATAACATATGTTTTTTGGGTATTTGATCCATCCATTTGAAGATAATCAACAGATTAATTAAGAAACTGCGGCGGGTCTTATCGTTTTCTTGTCTATTTAATAGCATAAAATTGAAATAATAAGACCATATTTTCTTTCCTTACATGTGTGTCTTAACTAGTTTGTAACAATTAAATTTGCTGAAGAAACAACTTATTGGCAAAGTTTAATTTCTACAAATCGGGTAGCACATGAGGCAAAATGACGATTTGAATAAGCAGTTCTAAAGTCCAAACACTCTCGAAATAGCTTAGATATATCAAAAAGCAACAAGCATATAACCAGTTTTAATAAGAAATCTGTGCTACCTCATCTGATGCTGAACCCTATGTATCAAAAAGTAATAAGCAGATAACTTTCATTATAGTATATAATTTATTAATTTATGTATTGCAATATTATATTTTAATTTCTCATTTTTAACATTTTTTAGCCTAACGAATATGTGATTCTAATTATACACATTATAATAAACACAATACGTTAAGTTGTTTAATCGTAAACATATAACTCTTATAACTTTCTGTTCATCAAATTTTCTCTAATTGCAAAAAAACATAATATTTACGTAAATCATTTGTTCACGTAAATACATACTTTTATATTAATTCAAATATATAATCATATATGTTTACCTGATGAATTTACTAATTTCCGCTCATGTAATACACGAGCCATTAACCTAGTATAATATTGAAGAAACTTAATTTTGTTGAGTTCAAAATAATGAAGAAACTTGTTTCTATTTGATCACACGTTTTTATCAAAATATCTTTACAGAAATGAAAGAAGATTTTATTAAACAAAAAATCCTAAAGCCAAGCCCAAGCCCAAAATAGAGGTCGGCCCGCCAGACCAACAGAACAACAAAAAGAATCGAAATAATTCTACACTGAATAAGGATTGTTAGTAGATTATTATTATGTCACTAAAATAATTATACACTGAACAAGGATGAGTAGATGCAGGTTAGGGAACAACCCCAACTGGCACTTTAACTATTTGCCTTTGACTTTTATTTATAGTATTAAAACTTAGTGTCGACAAAGACAGGTGTCTATAAAAATGCCTCAAGGGTTATTTAAAAAAAAATTAATATATAGCGCATATTTATGCGTTACGTACATATACACACAGATACGTATACACAAACTTTATAATAATATTATGCATTTATAGAGAAAATCAAAATAAAACTCAACAAATATATATATTTAGTTTATACTTACTCTAATAAAAATAGTCTTGATGATATGGCGAAACTCAGGGTCCAAAAGGCTGAAGATCCAATCACATCAGGATGACCTCGGTATCGTATCGGTACCGAAAATACCGATCCCGAAAATCGTCAAATCTTGGTACCGGTACCGGTATTGAAGGTAGAATTTCGGGGAATACCGCTACCGTATCAATCCCGAAACTTAAAACTTTGGTACCGATGGTACTAAATCGGTACCGATTTCATACCGGTACCAAGTACCAAATGCTCATCCCTACATCACATAAATTTGTCAAATTTCTTTTTGATAAATTTTAAGTTTTTTTCAAGAAAAAGATTAGTTATACATTTTACTTTAACAATATAAAAGAACATTTAGATGGTAACCCGAACCTATAACTCTTGGTATCGTCACGGAATATAGTAGTGAAAAACAAAATTGTTTCATACATAGATCTAAATTATTAATCTGACAATAAAACTAATAAACTCAGTATTTTATATATAATTTGGACATTTCGTTTTTTATATCTCATTATTGGATTCGTTAATTATTTTAATCTAGTTATAAAGTCTGTTTCTAAATTGATATATTAGGTTGGTTGCATGTACAAAGTACGTATATTATCCGTACGCTTTAGAAAGACCAGCCATCCTGGACCCTTTGATCTCCCAAAAGTCAAAACTGTTTATTATGAAACACTTTTCCCTTTATTAAATTATATGTATATATACATACACATATATATCACATGTGCCAATATTCTTTCGGCTAATTTAAGTAACTTGATAGTAAAAGTGTTTAAAAGTATGATATTATTATTTATAAAGTCAACAAATATGAATTATCATTATTTTTTGGTTGGTTATGAAGGTTTTCTCCAAAGATTTCTATAGTGAACTTGAGTCATGAAAGATAGAATTTTACTAATACCACTTATAGGATTAGAAATATTGGTTGATTAATAGGTTGTCTAAAAATAAAAAACAAATATGGAATGAAAATAAAATATAGTCACACTGTGATGAAAATATGATAATGTAAAATGCTTGAAGAGTTGTTCTTTTTTGTTTTCTTTTTCAAAAGAGTGTAGTTAGAATAACCTGAAACCTGCCCCGAATAACTATTGGCCCGAACTTGAAAGTACTCGTACTCATGAAATCCAAATCTTACGAACCTAGGTACAACCCGAACTAATATGAGTCGAGTACCTAGTACTTTTAATGGATTTCGAGTAAACCTGAAAAACCCGAATAACCCGTTTGACTAAGTATTCTATTCAATTATCGTATCTCCTGCCTTAGCCTATTCAATGAATATCGCTACGTATCAAATTCCTTTTTTAAGTCGTCTATTTTGTTCCGATTCCGGCCCATCTATTAATTACTATTCCAACATTCTTTAATTCCAGAGATTAGATATGACTATTTATTCAATCAATAGATCGGTTTTCCGGCTCAATTCATCAGTCAACTAGTTATTCATTCGTCAATCGAACTGTTCTTCAGACACTTTCGATTGGATTATGTGGTTTGTTATTTGCTTATGTAAGTTAAAATTTGAAGATGATATATTTGCTTGAATTTTAGCATATATATAATTTTTTAGTTTTGTAGTTCAAATACTCGAAACCCGATTAACCCATACTCATAAAACCTAAAACCGAACAACCCTAACCCGAATAACACGAGGGAGATTGGGGTCGGGTATGAATACTCGAAATAAATTTCTCAAACCCAAGGAACCCGAATAATACCTCTAGTTAGAACTTTTATTTACCAGATTACTTACAAAAATATTTACTAAAATGATGTGCTTGTTGTAAAATCCAAGGAAAGTCTCATTTATTATTAGTTGGCTAAGTTAAAATCATTTGATTTAATTAACTTTTTAGTATTTACATCGGGTCTATTTATATTTATTTAATCAAAGAAGAAAATCATAAATAACAAATCGTATATAATTTGGGGAAAAAACATATTAAAATTAGGGGTTTGGATCAAATATAGATGAAATTAACGTGTTAATTGTGAGAATCAAGTAGAGTAATTATGTAATTACTATGTAATTACATAATTACTATACTTGCATATATAATTACTCTTTCTTGATTTTCACAATTAGCACGTTAATTTCATTTGTATATTAACTTTCTCCTTAAAATTAAAGGCTGAATTTGTGTCTCTTTTGTTCTTGGATTCTATCATAAGTAATCATAATGGTATGGACATAACCCAAAACTCTAGGATTGCACACAAAATCGAAAACATGATATATTGAAACCTGAAACCAACCAATGATATGAACTTCGGCCAAGTTTTCGATTTTGAGAAGAACTTCATATTATAGGTTGGTCTCATGTGTGCTAGAAAAAAAAGACACAATGTCAAGAAAAATAACACTATCAATGACGAAAATAAACAAAAAACCCAATGATAAATAATACAAAGGAGGCAAAGATAAATGGACGTGGGGTGGCAACGAGTTCGGGTTTTTTTTTTCTCTGTTGCTTCGATGAAAAAACTTCTTTATCAAGAAAATCCCCTTCCATCTAAAAATATCTTGGATTGGAATTCTTAGGTCCCTCATGTTCGGGTATTTTGTATATATATTAGTGTGTTAATTATGTAGTTTTGTTCAGTATATTGTTAGAACTTTGGTACTTTATACGTGCTTTTGTATTTCAGGTCATTGATCATTAAAGATGCTAAATTGGAGACTTGTATGAGCATGGAATGATATATCAGGAACACCAGAGCATAAGTTGAAGTCTTGGGAAGTGTTAGAAGGATTCTGAAAGAGTTTAGATGAGAAACCTAAAGCCGATGCTAAAACTGAACAAGATAGGTTGACGAAAAGCGACCAAGAAGTAAAACGAGCATATCCTAGGCTAGAAAATGAGTTACGGAACCCATAATATATGAATTTTGGGTTTCACGATGAGAGGAGTCCAAAAATGAGGCCATCTTCCATCGCGTAGCGCGATGGTATGGGTATATGGCCATCGCGCTACGCGACGGGCCTAAAAAACGGGAAAAAATGGGTTTTTACCTATATCTTCTATTTTACAAATCCTAATCAAGGAGAACGACTTCCAACCGTTTTGGGACGACAAGGGGCGATTCCGGGAGCCCCGGATCACCTCCGATCACCTCGGGATTCGTAGTTCATCATCCTGAATCAATAGCTGAAGACTAATCGAAGATCATGAGCGGCTGAATCCTCTTTAGTCTTTCCCTGGATGTAAAGTTTGTAATTTTTCAGTATTTTCTTCATGTATTAGAACAACTAATTGTAATTGTCTTTTGTTAATCTATGATTATTGATGTTTAGTATTGCTGTGCATTCAGTCGGTTTAGGTTTTTGTCGATCAGAACGATTAGTTTGCCGGTTGCTATAATAATTGCTCGTAGGGTTGTGTTGACTAGTTAATTACAAGAAAGCATACAATTGCCCTTAGTTGAGTCACACTGGCAGGGACCGTTTGATAATCAGTGCCGTGTGTTAGCGATTGTGGATGCCTACGGTTTAGCTTGTTAAACAATCTTTAGTTGACTTAGGATAATTAATCTGTTAGGTTGCATGAGAACACTGTTAATTGCTTACTTGGATTCCCGGGTGTGATTTGTTTTGTTTGATTGAATATTTGCTTAAGTTAGTCGTTTATTATTAAACCAATCCAATTGCTAGTGTGATCAGCACTTTTGACAAATCTTCATAATTGTTTCTTTATAATTGTTTCGTAAATATAGTTAAATAAACGAACAAACGTATGACATTGACCACATGCTCCTCTGGATTCGATACTTGACTTACCCTGTCTATAGGTAAACTTAGGTTTTTGCATGATCGGTATGACACGGTCATCAAAATGGCGTCGTTGCCAGGGAGCTAGTGCGCTTAGTGTTTAATCGTTTGTTTGAGCTTTCTGAAAAAATTAAAAAAAATAAATAAAAAATACAAAAAGATTTTTCTTTTTTTGTTTTGTTTTGTTTATTTCTGTTCCATTTTACCTCGGGTATTTTAGTTTTTTTTGCAGGTTATTTTTAACAGAAAATCCAGAAACCCGAGCACGCTATTGTTACCATGAGCAATGATGGTGATTTCTGTTATTGTGAAGGCCCGAATCACTATCGAGATTATCCAGCAGTTTCACAAAATTGGCAAGAGTGTCGACATGGGCGGAGATATATGATGGCATGCTATGAAGATGAAGAGAGTTTATCATATTATTCACACTCTGAACAGCACACAACACCGAATCATGATGAATATTGTCAATCAGACATGGATTACCAATACGATCAAGAGCCGTATTATGACAATTGTGAACAGGAGATGCCCTATTTCTCAAGTTACCAAGACACGGTGGAATCCAAACTTGACAAAATGATAAATATGATGGTTGAGAATAACAAGAAAGCAGAACAACAAAGGAAATCTCTTGAGGCTAAGCGAACCAATCAAATTAATGAAGAGATTATGCACACCAAACCAGATTGGGATGAGGATGATTATGAATATCCTTATGACGAAGATGATTATGAATATTCTCATGATGAAGGTGAGTATGAATATCCTCAGTCGATTGATGAAGAGCAGCAAAATATATTGAACTCTAAGCTCGATACTATCATGAACGTGTTAGTGGAACATAACAGTTGGATGATGGAAGAAAAAAAGAAATATGAGCTAAGAGATAAAAGACTTGAGGCCTTGCTCAAGCAGAACACTGAGGATATAATAGAAATCAAACGAGACCAAGGGCAGTTGGCTAGTGGTACTGTGTCTGATAGTGATGAAGTGGATGAGGTTGTTGATCTTCCATAGCAAGAAAGTGAAAATTTGATTAAAGCAGACGACACAACTCCTTCAGAGTATGAAGAGCCTAAGGTGGCCCAGGTGTATCATGTGCCTTCTCCAATACTTATTATTCCAAACAACAAGTATGGGGATGAAGGCTTGGTAATGAATGACATGAAAGTAAGCTTGCATGATATTGGACAAATAATCAAGAGACGGCCTCGCGACAATCATTCAAGTAACATGCCAATCACTGAAAAGCGATTATGGACTCGGCATGTAAGCTACCGAGCGTATATTGGAAACTCGGTGGGTAAGTGTTCACTTCGACCACCATGAGAAATTCAGGTATTGTCGAGCTGTAGACATCTAATTCAGCGCTAACCAGAAGGCAACCCGGCTTTGTATTTTGTAATTTATTTTTATTCTAAGCTTTTGTTTTTATCTTTGTATATTACTAATCGTTTATTTCAAGCGTGCCATCGTAGTAGAAATTAAGTGTGGGGATGCCACATGGAGAAAAAATAGTGTTTGAAGTGTTCAGTGAAGATGTCAGAAAACGAGGTTTTAGCCATTCGAGCTACCCGGATTGCGTTCATGCTTTGCTACGGTTAAACCAGGTACATTTATATATATATTTTTTGTATTGGAACTTTGTGGGTGTGGTTCATTATAAACCTTCACGAGACCTCACTCGTCCACCCGGGCTACCGGGGGGTTTAAAGGGCTTGTTGCATATGCTAAATGCAACCGTGATTCCTAAGAAAGTGTGTTAAGTCTTTTATCATTTTTAATTTGTTAACAAAATTTGTTATGAAACTAACTAATTCAGCTTAGTAATGATTTTTATAATATAATTTAACTCTTAAAAGACCTATGTCTTACACTGGTGAGAAGCTTGCTTCTACACGTCTCTTTGCATAAATGGTTAGTCGGTATTGATCAGTAGTGAAGACATGTGTCACAAGTATGTTGAGAGTTAAGGGCCGAGTTTAGCCTTGCATTGTCATTATTATCAGGTGATTTCAGTTTCATAAACTATTTTGTTATTTTTATTTTAGTTGTTAGGAATGTAATTGTATAATTTGCTTAAGCCCATCACATTTGTTCCCCAAGTTGTTGAATTGTTAAACTGTCAGTTTAACCCCATGCCCCAAATATTCGTTAATTGTTTTATTATTTTAACATTGAGGACAATGTCAACCTCAAGTGTGGGGATAGGGGAAAATTGAAATTTTTAGCCCGATAGTACCTCGAATAGTATTCAGAAACTTAAGTTATTAACTGTCACTTATTGCTATTAATGCCAAGTTAGAGGTTTTTGGTCATGGTTGGTTTTTCAGCTTCTCGATAGTTTTCCCGACAAATGTTTTTTAAAATGCGAAGTTGAAAATGGAATCGTTTAGGCGGGGATAACGAGTCAAGGGGACAGGTATACATGTTTCATATCGGCAGCCTTTATTTCCAGACATATTGTGAGATTAGCCCTTATACTTAATATGCATATTATATAATAGATATAAAACATGTCTTGTCATTGATTGAGGGACACCGGTATGTTTTACAGAATTAGAACTTGCTTGTCACATGCTTATCGAGATCTTAATACCACCACTTGTATGGAAATTAGGACTTTAGAAAACCCGTTCCATACATAATTCCATACTAAATAAATTCCTTAACCGACATTATCCTTTAGGAGCCCATTTGGACCTTATTCCTTTCCGTTTGCTAAACTGAACATTACACACCATTTCATCCTTGGCCTTTATTTTATTTTTACCTGTGTGATGAAATCCAGTTCGTTATCGAGTTGTATATAATCAATTGTAGAGCATAGTACACAATGTACATGTGTCTCGGTCAGAGTTGTAAATATTTGATTTAATATCGGTTATTAGTAAAAAAAATATCAAAAAAAGAGAGAGACAAAAAAAAATAAAAAAAAAGGCAAAAAAAAAAGAGTTATTAGTTTGGTTGTAAATAGCAGTTCATCTATATTTGAGTTTGTTTGTTTGGTTTGTTTAACTGGGTTGCATCCACCTAAGTCACTAAATATGCCTAATCCGCACCCAAACCTAAGCCTCAGCAAAACCCTTAGTCCAAGTCTTTATGCAACCGATGGGTGATTGGTGGAGATAAGACTGACTTGAAAGCATATTAAGTTGTAACTCATATTAGGTATTTTGAGGGCAAAGACATATACTAGCACATCTTTTGCTAGTCCAGATATTAAACCGAGTGGAGTGTTGATAGTGTGAGGGGTATGAACATGTATGCCTTAACCAGAAACAAAGTACACTTGTCTAGGCGATTCTAGAGTTTTATTGTAACATTAACTTTATTTGTCGATCAGTCGGTTTAGGTTTTTGTCGATCAGAACGATTAGTTTGCCGGTTGCTATAATAATTGCTCGTAGGGTTGTGTTGACTAGTTAATTACAAGAAAGCATACAATTGCCCTTAGTTGAGTCACACCGGTAGGGACCGTTTGATAATCAGTGCCGTGTGTTAGTGATTATGGATGCCTACGGTTTAGCTTGTTAAACAATCTTTAGTTGATTTAGGATAATTAATCTATTAGGTTGCATGAGAATACTGTTAATTGCTTACTTGGATTCCCGGGTGTGATTTGTTTTGTTTGATTGAATATTTGCTTAAGTTAGTCGTTTATTATTAAACCAATCCAATTGTTAGTGTGATTAGCACTTTTGACAAATCTTCATAATTGTTTCTTTATAATTGTCTCGTAAATATAGTTAAATAAACGAACAAACGTATGACATTGACCACATGATCCTCTGGATTCAATACTTGACTTACCTTGTCTATAGGTAAAATTAGGTTTTTGCATGATCAGTACGACCCGGTCATCAGTCCCTTTAAAGGTAAACGCTCTTGCTTGGTTGGATCTTCAAGATCAGTTGCCTACAATCGATAATTTAATAAAGAGGAAAAATCATTTCCGGGCCGAGCATCTGCAATTTTTGTATGATGTCGGGCAATTCCGTGGACCACGTATTCATTTCATGCTATGTAGTGCCCATCGTTTGGTAAAGCATTAGTTCTTGGTGTGACATCCCTATGATTCTTGCTTTCTCTATTAATGGCATTTTTTATATTCATATATACATCCCGGATACTGATATACATCCCGGATACCGAGCATAAGAGAAAGATTGTGCAATCCATTTTAATGATTGCGTGTCGGTGTATTTGAAAGGTGCGGAACAATTTAATCTTCTTCAACATTCTTATAAGATCGGGAAAATCCTTTGTGACATTAAAGTGTTAAGCTTTCTTTGAATTAAGAATAGATCAAATTGTTTAAATATAGATCAGGATAAGTGGAAGTTACTCTTTGTGTAATTTGTAACTTATGTACTTAGTGTTGTAGTTACTGCTAGTTATTTGCTATCAGTGGTTGTTTCTTATGGTGAATGAAAAATATGTATACTTTAAACTAAAAGTAAGTACATTTTGCAAAAGTTTAAGTACTTTTTACACGAATGTGGTTAATAATCAAATGCACCTTGCAACCCTCATTGTAAATTTACGTCACCTGCACCACTCGACGCTGTAATTTTGATTATGTCTGAGCCCGTACGTTACCCAGCGTTAGTATTATGTTTAAATGTAGTTAAAAAGACCATAATACCACTCCCGTTTGAGTACATGTGGTTAATGTTATAGACATTTGTACCTCTGTGTGTTTTTCCCTTCATAATATATTAAAACCACCATCACCCGAACCTCCACTTCCATCATGCTACCACTACTTCAGCAACCCTTACTACCCAAAAAATAAGCCACCACCACAGCGGGTTTGGTTCAAGAATTAAACCAAACCATAGTGCTCTAATATATAGATCTGAACCAAACAGGCCAATCGCGTAGCAGGTCAAAATGTTGGCTAGCTTCTTATATATGTAAGACTTTTAGCTATGTGTGGATGTTTGGAGTCGATATTCATCCATATGTTAAGATATTGTGATGAGTTAAGTCAGCAACGTTTCTTGGTGTGACAGATTCAAAGGACAACAAGTGCGAGATTCTTCACTTGCAATATCTGTTGTAACCATGATGGTCTAACAGCTAGATCTAAGCCAAAAAGGTTGGCCAGGAAATGGGTTAAAATGTTGGTTTAAAAAAAAAATAACCAAATTCTAATAAATAGATAATTGCTTTTATGAATGGTTAGGATTTGCCTTCTTTTATATCTCTTAATAACTTATTAGATTAATTGTGTATGTGGAAAATGTTTGAAATCCATATTTATCATGAGCACTCTTGAAACCCTAATATGTGTGTTGGAAGAGGTCATATATGCAATCTCATTTATATAAATAAAGATGGTATGAGAGTATTATTGGTATTTCATGTTTAAGATTAGAATTGTTTGAAAAGTGGTGATGTTGACTTGTACTATCATATTTTTTTAATCTTTCTTTTTATTTATTTCTATCTCACATACTAACAACAAACAAGTCACAATCTCTCTCTCTCTCACACACACATAATCAAAGGCCACTTCATCTTCTTCTTGATATGTGGCTACCGGACCAAAATTTCCGCCACCTACAAGCTTCGCCCACCACCAACAAGCTTCACCCCTCCGTACTCCGATCTACGTTTGTTACATTTAGTGGTGTTACTAAAGAATTCGCTATTTTACATATGTAAAATATGTAAGTATGTAAAGTTATTAAAAGAATTCACTAGTTTACATATGTGAAGTATGTAAAAGACGTAAAGATATAAAAGACGTCTGTATGTAAAGCATGTAAAATATGTAAACATATATGTTTTTTTGCTTAATGTAAAAATATGCAGATTATGTAAAAGTTGTAACAGATGTAAAGCGTCTGATTATATAAGGTGGAAAGAGAAAACGACTTACATTTCTTACATTCCGATTTACCTTTATTCCATTTCGATTTACTTTTGTTACAATTATTTAAAGAATTCACTAGTTTACATATGTAAAATATGTAAAAGATGTAAAGATGTAAGACATGTATGAATGTAAAGCATGCAAAATATGTAAACATATTTACGTTTATTACATGTGTCTTACATTTCGATTTACATTTATTACATTTACTAATGATTTGCATTTGTTACATCCTGGACTATTAATATAAAGGAGGAGAAAGAAACGCAACACGCGTCCAAATGTCTGATTTTATGACAGATTATACATCTTTTTGGAGAAAGAAACACATTTTCCTTGATATGTTAAATTACATAAATACCCTTATTCCATATTTTAATCAAAATATGGTGGATTCATGTGGGGCTAACACAACCAAATTGATCTCAACCATTCATTTAATAAATCAATGGTTATAAATTGGGTTTCAATGGTTCAATAGTTAGGGAAGAGTTTCGTGTTAACCGTTCCCTATACGTACGTGTGTACGTACGTACGTATGTACGTATGTATGTATGTAACCCAAAAATCTTGTTTGCGGATAATCGTCGACGACCTCTTGAGTTCAATGTACGTATGTATGTATGTATGTATGTATGTATGTGTGTGTGTGTGTGTATATGTATGTATGCATGCATGCATGAAAAGCTTTTTAAGCGTCAAAATGCAAAAGAAGACGACACAAGTACATGGGTTTCAATGGTTCAATAGTTAGGGAAGAGTTTCGTGTTAACCGTTCCCTATACGTACGTACGTATGTATGTATATATGCATGTATGAAAAGCTTTTTAAGCGTCAGAATGCAAAAGAAGACGACACAAGTACATGCGTTAGTTTTTCGGCAAACACGGTTGCAAGTTAATTGGTCACACTATGTAAATAGGTTAGACGAATATGTAAAGTGTGTCATAACCCACTTAGACCCTTGCCAAACACACTATCTAATATGAGACATTCTTAACGTAGAAAGAGCACCAATGCTCTTTTTATTGCGATGTATGCTCTATTTAGAGTTCAAATAAAACTTAGAAAGAGAATATACGATTACAGCTGATAGAATTTAATATTTGTGGTCTTAAAATCCCGGTTATTGGTGTATTCATATTAGTTTAACATGTAGCCTAGTTTACCCATCCTTGACTTTTTGTTTAGATGGTTAGTGTATCGTGTTTTCAATTGGTTTGTTTATAGTTCTTTTATGGTTCATGTCAAGGAAGAATAGAATGTACTTTATATATATATATATATATATAGGAAAATGATCCAATACAATAATCATTTATCCTACATTATGTACGCAACATTCTAGATTGTTGATTTCAAAAAACACGCTAACCAGAAAATCACAACTACGCGAGCCGGTCTTCATCCACCTCTGCCTCCAACGATTCTGTCCACCGCCACCGTCCAGAGATCCGTCACTGTCCAGAGATTCCTTCCACCATTCATGTCACACCCCAACCTAAGGCGGAAATGCCGGGGTGCGAGCCGATTGTTCACAGCTCAAAGGTACCATCATAAATATAAATTACAATATCTATTAAGTTAATTTATTTCAAATTACAGTGCATAAATATCCATACCACAAATAAATAATTTAAAATATATAATCCAATCAAGATAAATATAATCTTCATTAAATTCTCTATGACCTTTGCTAGATGTTCTTTTCATGTCAAACTTCAATTCAAAGGCAACATGTATATGCGTAGAAAATAGAGTTTGTCAACAACACATGTTGAGTTAGCTTATCACTAGTTTTTGCAATGTTATAATAATAATATAAGAAATAAGCAAAACGTAATAAATTGCGGTCAATAAATCAAACCATGAGCAAATAAAGTGTCAGATTACCATTGCCAAGTGAATCGGGCGTGGGTCAATAGTATGATCATACTACAAATGAGAATATGTTGGACCTATTCAAATGCGATAAAGTAAACAAATAAGCCGGGTAGCAAGTATATTTGATAGTTCACACACAATTACACGTTTACTATTTTGTGATATATAGATAATACGAAATACGGATTATACGCATTTGTCCCCAAAACTTTGTGAAAATTAAATAGGAGAATGATAAAACTCATCTTGATTCGTAGGCAAGCGAATAATAACAATAATAAACGGTTAAAAAGTAAATGGATCGTCCGTTAACGCGTCGAACAAAATAAACCAACTGAACCTAAAACTTTGAGATATGAAAATATGAGTAAAAACAAACTCGTTGTCGCTGGAATAATTCCAAACGGATGTTTAGAACTCCGGTTATGTTAAATTAAAGATTTAAGCGAGTCGGTACTGATTAGAATCCGAGCAGCGAGTCGGAAATTTGGTTTTACTCAGTAGCCTTAAATCTCGTTATTAAAATAAAAGTCTTCTTGACCGAAAGCTAATTCTGATCAGAAGATATAGTAATTGAAAAATCATTAAAATTGACTTTTATGCCCCTAAACGGGTTGGAAAGCAATTCACTGACAAAACCCCAACAATCTATGAAATTGATTGAGGGCTTTTGTTAGTTGGATAAAAATAAACATTTTTCATGAGACAACTTACCAAAGCAATGAATGGAACAAGAGATAATCGAGGTCAAAGTGGTCTTGAATATCAAAGTTAAACCGTAGATGAAAGAACTTGAACAAACTTTATGAAATTGATATAGGGAATGGGAATTTCGTGGGATATAGGGAGGATGGCTGGAAATCAGTAGTTTTTAGGGTTTAGATATGTGTTTTGATTAAATATAATAGGTTATATCTTGTTTATGAAGTAATCCGCTCGATTAGGAAACAAAATAAGCTATTTAATGAGAAAATCTGGTACAATAACTAACAAAATTTGGTTTGGACACTAAGAAAACGAAATTGAACCAGCTATAACATTTCTTGGAGTTTAAGTTTCGTTAATTTAATAAAAAATAGGAAAGATTTGGCAAAATTAGTCCATGTAGTTCCCGAAAATGCGATTTTTAACTGTTTTAAGCGATCTTAAAGGTTGTTAAGGACTATTTGGCATGATTAAAAGTTATGAAATTATAAAATAAGTTAAACCAAGTTAAAAGCCAATAAATACAAGTTTTAAATAGTTCGAAAAATCCGAATTACATTCTCGAATCAGTTTAAACAAATACGAAAAATTCGAGATGTTACAATTCACCGTCGAAACCACCATCCACCGTCGTGAGAAATCATCGCCTTTTGTGTTTGTTTAGCTTTTGATGAGAATTGAAATTGGAAATAAAGCCAATTGATCAGTTAATCTTTGAATTCGATCCAATTAATCATCAATTTGAATCTTCAATCGATTGATTTTGACTTTGAGTGACGGGCTTTAACCTAGAAAGCATCAGGTTTTAAGCTTAGACGCTTTAGGTTTTAACGTTGAACATTTTAGGTTTTAACCTTGAAAGTATTAAGTTTTAACATTGAACGTTTAGGTTTTAACCTTGAACGTTTTAAGGTTTATCCCTGAACGTTTTAGATTTTGGAATATGACTTGAACGTATTTGTTTTTTTTAAATTGAACATATTCGCGTACCTAATATACATTAAGCAACTATTGTACGTTAACTCACCCACCCACCCACCCACACACACTATATAAGTGTCTGCGTGATGCGACGGGTGTTTGAACACAAACCTTGGTAATCACGTAACAGTTATGGGTGTTCATGGTTTGATTTGAAACCTTAGAACCATTTAAATCGGTCATCGGTTGGGTTTCACGATTGGTTTTTTCTTTAACTTTCGATTTTATTTTTCAACGGTTTAGTTTCTATTTTGGACGACATATAATCGTTGCTAACAATTTGGCTCATATGTTTAACTTAAAAACTGTCTAAACCCACCTTGAACACCCATACGTAATATGTTAATTTTTTTAATTGAAAAAACTCTAACAATATCACACTTAAATTAAAATGAATAAAATAAGAGGGGGGGGGGGTTAAAATTACAAATAATAAATGGTTAAAGATGAGTGGGCAAAATTGTAGGTATTTTTTAACAAAAGTTGAGGGTGAAAAGTTGTAAGTATTTTAAATGAATTGAAAGTGCAAGTGATATTTTATGTTTTAACAACCATATTGCTTTTAGGATGCTATATAGGTTATACCATGTGCTTACTAGTTTATAAATTATTTATCACACAACGTCTTAATTTGTCTTAAGTATAAATACTAAGTTACTATTAAGTTTTGTTGAGAAAATTACCTGACAGAAAAAAGGGGGTTACTATTATATGGACATTGTTTTGTCCAACAATGCATTACTGAAAAAACCTATAAATGATATGAAGAAACTAAAAAGGTTTGTAAATTTCTTTTTCTCATTTCTAAATAACGTGTGTGTGTGTGTATGTGTATGCAGATGAAGCAGCCACTAGCAAACAATCAATGTTAAAAGAGAAGTCATTGTCCACGATCTCTATATATTAAAGAAGAAAGTAACGATATATTTTCATGTGTTGAATATAGTGGGGCCAGCAGTCATGACCTATTTATATCAATACAGATTACTTTAATATTAACTCTATCGACGTATAGTCAATTATTAGTTTTAATATCTTTAACTGATGTATATTTTTCATACATCCGTCTTAAAAAAAAATTCACGTTGAGTTCAAATAACAAAGTCTTCTTAAATTAGGAAATCGTAAGAAGTGTATCAAACAGTTTCCGACTAAATTCAAATTAGCGGTATTAGAACCATCACGTCAAACTTTACGATATGAGAATTTAGGTTCTTCTTCTCGATTTCAAGTTTGTCGATTGTAGATTTTTTGTTCAAATCATTTATATCTTTATTTATCACTGTGTTTTTTCTATTGTGTATTTCGTTTCTTGACATTGAGTATTTTTTTCTTGACATTGTGTTATATTACTCAGACCGTGTAGCATAACTTAACCCTAGAATAGGAGCAGGGCCGGCTGGGGATGGTGTTGGTCGGCCAGGAACGTAATTTTTGGGGGCAAAAAATTTATACACACACATTTAAAAAATATAAAACTTATAAAACATTATTATGATTTGATATTTACCATCATATATTTATTGGGTCCAAAATTTTTTTTATCCATAATCAATTTAATCAAGTTTAAATTATTGGGCCCAAAATAAAAACTAAAAAATAAAATTCAAATGCAAAATAAAAGAAATTGCATCCGATTAATATTCTTCCTTGGCTTCTCTATTCTTTGTGAATTCTGAACAAAACCTGAACAACAGCCGACCCAGCCGACCACCAATGCCAGCCATTAAGGACCAATGTATTTTTTTCTCAATGTAAGTAGAAATTCACGAATTATTGGTTAGTCGTTAGCTATTATGATATTTGATTTTTAATAATATATTTTTTATATTTATTGTTATAAAATTAAACGACATTTAAAGCTTCTTATTTTGACTTGAACAATGTATTTAAATCCTAAAAAAAAGTCTAAATAGGAGAGGACACTTATTAAATTAGCATTGGTATGACTTGGTTTTCAACAAACGGCAACAAGACCATGGGTTTGCATTCTCGCCCACTGGTTTCATTTGAATAGTCATATCATTTATTATATATAAAAAGTATATAAATTAATAGCAAGTTGACGGGCATAATTATGAGATATTAAATTAAAATAATAAAGTATGAAAGTGCACTTTAATACTGAAATTGTACAAGTGTTTTTAATTTTAAAACCTTTTAAGGATATGCTAAACTATTTTACCCTTTTGAATTCACATTTATATATTTTTGTTATCATAATATTTGTTCTGTACGTTTAATGCTATAAACATTAATATTTATTTTTAACGGTTTATTCTATTATATCAATTCAATAACCATACACATTTGGGGACTCCCTCTCTTCCATTTGACTAATATCAACCAACAATAAAACCCTGACGGATCCCACCCATCCACTCTCTCGTAGAAACCCAATGTCTCCTCCAAAGACCGTCTATAAGGATAGATCTTCGTCTTGAGAGTTGACGAGGTCCATCACACTACTCCTCAAACACAATGTTAGGTCACATGTATGATGGTGAAAACCTCCCTCCCATTATAGATATGATCTTGAAGAAACACTAATCGACCCCGGGCAGATTACGGATAATCTGGGGGTTAAATAGATGTTTCCCACGAGGGGTTAGATCCGGCAAAGATGGTTCTTCTGATAACCTGCAAAACAGACACCGTGAGCTCGTCACTGAGAATGGGGGGGTACCTCCTTGTGACCACCCTCCGGCGTGAGAATCAGACTAGATTGCTCTTGAATATAAGTGTATATAAAGAGATTGCTAGAGCATATATCAGGTATAAGATATAAGATACAAGATAAGATGAGATGATCATACCATTTGGGGTATTTATAGCCGAAGGTAGGTTTCCAAGAAGGTATAGCCGGCTGAATAGTATTCCTGTTCTACCAACTGTGGCCTACGCACGTGCCATGCTGGTAGTTGGTGGGTAGGCAGCGGCTGACAGTGACCAGGCCTGTTGTGTACTATTCCTTTTCCACCAACTGCAGGCTATGCACGTGGTATGACAGGAGTTGGTTAGTAGGCAGCGGCTAATAGTGACATACAATACAAGAGCATGCTGCTCGCCATACTGTTGTCAATGAGCTGTCGTATCTCTGGTCAGATCTTTTGCCCATACCTCGTCAGGTACAGTACAAAAGATCCTCCAGTATCGTACGGACTGGATCATTTGGGCGGGAGTATTCCCCCTCCCGCCTTTGTGCGGGATTGTTCCCGGCTTTGCTCATTCCTTCTTCAGGTGACATTACTGAATTATTTTGAGAGCTAAGTGCCTTGTGCGTGTAGCCTTGCTGCGCGGGTGGCCTTCCCTGATGGCTTGTATCCGCAGCTGCTGGAACAGGCGGAGTACTTCACCATTGGGAGGCATTTCCTGAGCATGGTGGGTCCTGCGGATCCAGTTGGTTTCTGCGCAGACGTCTCTCTTCAAGGTGAGTCCTGCGGGTCCAACTGGGCTCTGCTGGGACCTGCCTCTTCAAGTCCCCCCAGTCCAATGTTCTTCTCATGAATGTTTAATAAGTGAGGTGAACTTTTGGACTTAAGCAAAGGGTTTTGAAAAGGGTTTTTAGTTTTAAGGTTTTCCATGGGGATTCTTCCCGCG
Source organism: Bidens hawaiensis (assembly GCF_021521415.1). Taxonomy (NCBI): domain Eukaryota; kingdom Viridiplantae; phylum Streptophyta; class Magnoliopsida; order Asterales; family Asteraceae; genus Bidens; species Bidens hawaiensis. The sequence continues at coordinate 319,965 of NW_027493268.1, read as the reverse complement.
GAAGTCCTATTGTCACGCAGAAATTCCCGACTTTTCTGCTTGATCTTTGGGTGTGATGCGGGTAGGTGTGTAACCTCCTCGCAAGTCAGGAGCGTTGAGTTCCACTTGTGTAGATTCTCCATGAGGTTTTGGTAGTTTTGAACATAGTGATCAATTATGTTTAAACAACCAATTCCATCTAGGAGGTTCAAACAATCTAGTTCTCGACGTTCCCGCTATGCGGGGATGTTATTCCCGTTTCCGCAAGCACTGCCCAGAAGATCCTTCTTGGTTTCAATTTCCCGCGGAGTGCTAGGTATGTGAAGGGTTTTGCCTTGACACTGTACCCGCACTCGTCTTATAGTTACTTTACTTCCAAAGTATTCCTGGCTTCAATTCCCTGCGGGTGCTAAGTATGTGAAGGGTTTTGCCTTGACACTGTACTCGCACCCGTCTTATGGTTACTTGGTTGCCTAGGTATTCTTGGCTTCAATTCCCTGCAGGTGCTAAGTATGTGAAGGGTTTTGCCTTAACACTGTACTCGCACCTGTCTTATAGTTTCTTGGTTGCCAAGGTAAGGGGTATTTTCCCGCTTACTTTTGAATCTTTTTGAAATTTTGAAATTCGAAGAGTTGGTGAAAGGATAAGAACAGTCGAAACTGTTGAAACGTCGTCCGACGGTTTCTTCTGACTGTGTCAGGACGTGCAGGAAGTTATGGCGACGTGACAGTACATGGTCATTCCATACGCTTTTTCAGGCGCGTGGGCGCGATTTTTCGGGCGCGTGGCCGCGAAATTAATGGCACACGTCCTTTCAACAGCTGTTGCCAGCTTGCACTTTGCCACGTGTCATAGTTTCATTGCACCTGCGATTTCTCTCTCTTCCGCATTAAATTCATCGCATTAATTGCGATGGGTATATAAAGGGGGAGAGGGTCCTTTGTAATTCACACTTTCACTCTTCTCTTCTTGTAAACTATTTCCAGCGAATACTTTCTGCCAAGCATTCTCCTGAAATCACTCTTCTTTTGTAACACCCCGTAACCGCATCGGAAACGTACACGGGATGCAACAGACACATCTGATATCAACAACATTGTTTATAAAGAAAACACCACTACATTAATTTAAACGTATTACATTGTTCTGAGTTTCATAACCATCTAAGCGTTATCACATAAGTGTTACCGATAGTACATTATCATATTTAATGCAAAATATAGATCTCTAGACTTCCACAAAATAGCACACAACATCGAACACATATCACTCATTCCGATTTGAGTGTACCTAGAAAGCATGTAAAGAAAACGGGTCAACTACGAATAGTTGGTGAGTTTCACTAATTTAAATAAACCATGACAAATCATTATAAAATTCATAATTAAGTGATGTAATTATACTGAGTTCACAAGTGAAAACTCTATTAACCCCAAAACATATCGATTAACTTCCGGGAACTCCGTTACCCCAGAATACTTCCAATAACCCCTGGGAACTCTGTTACCCCAGAAACACATTTAATAACCTCTGGGAACTCTGTTACCCCAGAAACACATTTAATAACCCCTGGGAACTCGGTTACCCCAGAACACTGTTTCGGGCCTTACAATATTAGCAACTTAGTTAATTACCATCTTAATACATTCCCGTACGATTTCCGTACAATAAACATTATATAAATACATTCATTTCCATGCGATTAGCATGTACTTAAACACTTTGATAGAAACATGCTTTCCGCCCCGGGAAAATATTTAAAACAGTTCAGTAAAAGGGGCTCGTGAAAACTCACCTTCCTGTGAGCAAGATGTACTACGGTGCACAGCTACTGGTACAGATCTGTAATACGATCCCCAAATCGTTACTACACAATTTCTATTAATATAACTTAAATTCGTGTTAACCGGTACGTCCGGGGACACTGTTAACCCAGAACCGTACGCGATCCGGGGACCATGTTAACCCCGATACACTACTCAGGACTTAGATTGTGATAACACTTAGAGTTCTTTAGTCAAAACTACCGATAGTTTGTTTTCTCGTTTTGCGTGTCTAGCACGGTTATTCGTCTTTATGTTTGCAAAAAATGGGTTTGACCACACACGACCCGGAAATAGTTATTATTGATATCTTCATTAAAGTGGTGAAATTAGAGCTCGGTTAGACACCCCGTTTGGTCGCGGGGCCCGTTTCCGTCTTTAATACACCGGAAACGGTTAAATCGGGTAAAATTACCCAAATCATCCGAATTATTTTCGGATGATTTATTTTTACTTGATTAACTTAGTTTCATGAAAATAGTCCATTTTTTAAGGTTTTTATGCATCAGTCAGCTCGCTTATGCGAACTTCGCCGGTTTACTCGTTTTAAGCTTTAAAAGTTTGTTTTTAAGTTCCAATTAGCACAAATAAATATCCGTTTAGTCTTGGACCTTGAAATTTTGTACAAACCATATTTTGTCAGTAAGGAATTTTATAAAATTTTTCCATAATTAATTTTTATATCTAAGATTTATTTGACCATTTTTAAACGTCATTTAAACACCAAATATGTCGAAAATACCAAACGACCTTCGAAAAATCCCAAATTTTTCTGGGATGACCCCTGTCACCCACATAGTTCCCTGTAATTTTTCCAGAACCAAAAACTTATTTTTCATGCCATTTTTACCAAAACCAAGCTAGAAATCCCTAGAACTCGTTTTACCGAAAAGCCTACTTAGACTTCTCCAATGAACCTGAAATTTTGTGTGTGACTTTTATATGTTATAAAAAGCTTATCTTAAATTTTCCAGAATTTTTCATGATGTTTAGCTATTTTTCACCATTTTTAGCCAAAACCGAGCATTAAATTCACCAAATATTCATCCTTTATCCAAAAATTACCAAAATTTCACAGATCTCATATTTTCATGTGTAGATTATCTCCGTGAAATTTCATGACCCAACTCTAAGCCTACCACAATCTGTCCAAAATAACTAAATCACACGAAAACCGAACTATCTTGTGTTTTCTAGCGTTAGATCGCAAAGATCTTGGTTTCTAGCCTTTGCTAGCCACTAGATACAACACTTACAAGCACATCAACACCACACCAAGCAAGTTATACCCACAATCAAGCCATTTCTTTCATGGTTTCGATTAAAACATCAAAACAAAGATTTTGACCGTAAAAATTCGTTTTTGACTCTTTTAGCTACTTTCTTGGACCAAGATCCTTTGTATAACTTGTATACATCACTTGATCCTCCAAGAATCGGTTTCATCTCGGGTTTTCACCCATTTTTCATTTGAAACCTCATTTTCTCAAGATTATGGAATCAAAACTAAGAATCAACCATTAAAATCATGTTTATACTTTGAGAATCTTGATAGAAATCAAAGATTTTGGATGAATGTTCAAGAGTTTGGAGAGGATTTGGGGAGAATTCTTGGAGAAAAAAGAAAATGATGTGTGTGTGTGGAAGACTATGGACCGATCGGTCCATAGTAAGGTGGGGAGGGGGGCCCACAAGTCCAACCATGGCCACACATTCAGATTACGCAATCTGGATAATGTTGTGGATAATCTGGTTCAGTTCGTTTCTCGGTTAAACGTTTAATTCCGCTCAAAACGTGACCAAAACGGTCGTTTTTCGGCTTAAAATTAAAATTTATATAAAACTGATTTAAAAACTTTAAAAACTTAAACCATGACGTTTATTGACTTAACACATCATATTGTCGGTAATTGTGCATCTTTTTCGGCTTGATCGATCGTCTCTTGCTTGGTTTGATGTTAAAGGTTTCGTTTATCGTACCGACGTACTAATAAATCGAAATCCTTTTTCTGTGCTATAATTCACTTATCCCGAAGCTTTAATACTTCTTAAACATCACTAAACTTTATATATTTCGTCTATAATGTAATTCCCGATTCGTTCGGGTTTCAATAACCGTTCATCGATTAATCGTAATTCCGATACGACTAGTTGTACATTTGAGTATAATTCGTACTGTGAATCTTATATACTCGTATAAACACATTATAATTCATATATTTAGTATTGAATAACACGTAAATAGTATATTCCGGCTAGGGTATACCTGAATTTTCCGGAATCGTTACATCTTTACCTCCAAACCATGTCTTCTACTCATGATTTTGAAGCTGCTGCCGAAGAATCTGACGTGCACGTCGAGATCCCGACGTCTACGTCTGATAAAGACGATAAGAGCACTGCTGGCGAATGCCAGTGTGCTCTTCCGGCCGACCTCTATCGGTACGTCGTCCGGAAGTTCATGCTCGAGCCGTTCGAGCCTGAGTTTCCGAGCCACACCAGACGGTGTACGATGCCCCCAAGGGCAAGATAGGGGTGTACGCTGCATTCTTCGTTTATGGGAATCTCAGGTTCCCATTGACGAAGTTTGTATACCGTGTCTTGGAGAGGCACGGGGTGCATTTGACGGAGGTACACCCGATGGCGATCGCCAAGATCCGCCACTTTGAGTGGGTGTTCCTTATTCTGGGCGTGGAGCCCCATGTTGACCGGTTGATGACCTTCTATTCTTGGAGGTGCATCCAGGGGTGGTACACCTTGGTCAATCGTATCAAGGGGTTGAAGATCTGCGCTACCGAGCGCAGTCTTCGGTCGTGGAAGCGTGAGTTTTTTTATATCTCCGCTCGCGTCGTCCCCCTTGCGATGACGTTTAAGAATGGGAGAGCACTCCCAGCCCTTCACGCCCTCAACTACCAGGAGGCGGAATGGTTCGCCAAGATCTCCCGGATCCAGACTCCGGTGTACCGCTTTGCGGAGTCTGGGATGGTGATGCTTGGGATGAGCCGGGTGTGGAAGGAGGCGTCCCAGATTCCCATTGTCCCCGAATACGGTTTGAACTCTGTCCCTTACGGTATGCTCTGTCTTCTTTGTTAATATAGGTTTTTCTTCTAACTGTTTCTTTTTTATTTCAGAGGGGAACGACTTGTAGTCTCTCCTGCAGCCGCGGGAGAGTGATGGTCCCGCTCGGATGGGTACTCGTGCTCTAGATGAGAACGAGTTGCCCATCCTTGAACAGACGGCGGATCGGTTCGTGGAGGTCTACCCGCCAGGCCACGAGATCCTGAGCGCCAGGCGGCCAGGTAAGGAGTTATTCAACCCTCGACCTCTCAATGCTAAAACCTCTGCTGGAATTCCTCTAATCTTGTGTTCTGATGAGGAATCCGCAGATGGTCCTCCGTTGGTGCGGAAAAAGAAGGCTGCCGGCGGGAAGGGGAAGGCGAAGGTTGCCTCCACTGCCGATCCGGTGCATCGGTCTGATTCAGAGACCGAAAGCGAGGAGGTGGCGGGGAACCCTGGTGGTGATAAGACCACTGCTCCGGAGGCTGAAATGACCGTCACCTTCGAGCAGCCCAGGACAACGACGGTGAGCGGCGTGAAGAGGCCGGCTCCATCGGGTTCGTCCCCGCCAGTTCGCACTTTTAGGCTCAAGAAAACCCGTAAGTACAAACTTTAATTTTTAACTTCATATCTTTCCGCCATTATTCTTATATCTTCTTTGTGCAGGCGTGGATGCTACCGTATTCCAGGGTGGAGCGGGGAGGAGCACCTCCGGACCCATGACGGTAGGCTTAGTCAACCTACCTGAGGCGATGACCCAGGCGGCTGCGCCTGCTTCAGTTGGTTCAGTTGCTCACCCAGTTGAGCCAACTGTTCCAACTGTGATGACATCTCCGCCGGCTGTCAGTGCCATATTTACTGAATCTTTCACTGAGCCGGCGGTGACTATTTCTGCGGGTATTTTCGCAGCGGCGACCACGGTTGTGAGTTCACCTCCGTTGGTTTCTACCGCGGCGGCCTCCATACCTCCGACGTCGGCAGCTACGGCCGATCCTTCAGGTATGCTTGGGGCTTCTCGCCAACCTCTGCCTCATTCCCATCTGCCTGACCTCTTGGATGGATTTCCCTTGGGTTCAGGTGATGGGTTTGGCGGCTATCGGCCTGTTGTCGACCCTACAGGTGCGTAGGGTTCTTTTGGCCTTTTTTTTTTTATATATATCATCTTTTCCTAACTGCTTTTTGTTTTTTGCAGTGTCGGATTCCAATGAAGTGTATGTTCCACGATGGAACATCCGCCGAGGAACAACCCTTCGCACGCCTGTGGAGTGCGTGGAGTGGGCTCGTCACGCAAATCCCAGTGGTGCGTTGGGGGAAGCAATGGCTAGCTACCAGGAGGGTAGGCTAACCAACGAGCTTCGGATTCTCCTGGCCCGGATGCAGCCGCGCGTCGAGCTGCTTTGTCGTGAAAACGACAAGTTATAAGCAGCTCGTATTCAAGAAGTAGCTCAGGCGCGGGCTGTCCGGGAGGAGAACAAGAGGCTTACCGCAGTGGCTGCGGAAAAGGAGAAGGCCTTCAAGGCCCTCGAGGTTGAAGTTCAGGCCCGGCTCGAGGCCTGTTCCAAGGCTGCCCAAGCTGTTAACGAACAGCTTCGGCTGGCTAAGGAAACTGCACGGAACGCAACTGAGAGGGCCACCAAGGCTGAAGCTGTTGCTGAGCCTCTACGCCTCGAGAATGAGGAACTTAAAGCCAAATTAGAGGCGCTCCAACAGGCTCATGATGCCTTGGCGATGGAAGACGCCAAGAAGCTCCAAGAGATCTTGGACCAGAGGGGGGTGCTTGACCACACTGAGCGGAAGCTAAAGGGCGTTGAAGAGGGTGCGGCTAAAGAATTGTTGCTTGTCAACCTCAACAAAAGTGAAGCCGAACGCGCCCGTAACCAAGCTCAAGCTGCCCTCCAGGAAGCTCTGGTTACCAAGGAATGGCTTCTTCGAGAAGCGTTGTCGCAGGTAAGCTTAGCTTCATAATGTCTTCTCGCTTTTCTTTGTAAATAGAAAAGGTTTTGATACTTGTATTTTTTCTTGTAGGTTGTGCATCGAGTCTTCACGAACACATCATACGACGATGCCATGAGCGCAGCCCTCAACGCTTCTCACGAGGATGGGGAAAAGGCCGGCTTCCTGCTTGGTCTAGGGTTCGTTGAGAAAGGCATCCCGCCTTCCAACTTCCCTTTATATGATGTTGATACTGAAGCTGTATATGACCAAGCAGTGAATCAGTATGCCGCCTTCCCGCATCCGGTGGTGGAGAAGGTGAACGAAGTTGCTGCTGCTGATGATGGGCTAGCCATTCTAAAGACCTTCCTTGAACCGCCTCAGCCAACTGATGGTGCCGGTACAAGTGGGTTTGGAGGGAGTGGTCCTGAAGCTTGAACCTTAAGATCCCTTCCCACTGTTAGGATAGGTTTAGCTTGTATAGATTTATATTCTTGTAGGCGGGTAGTTACCCGGCCATTCTTGTAATGAATTATTATGAAATATAAATCTTTGTGCGGGTAAGACCGCTACTTTCACTGGATGACTTGCTTTATAAACGTTATATGACTTGCTCATGCATACTTTAGTTTAAATTAGCAATTTTCCAAGTGTTTAGAATAAGTTAACCTTTGAACGTGGTAGATAATAGGTTGAAGTTTTGGTTCCTCCTTCGTGATTGTGCGGGTAGGACCGTCACTTGCACTTAGTAGGATGGCTAAACTTTACCTATATCTGACCTGCGTGGAGGTTTTCCTCATTTTTTTGTTAGAAATTTTCTAAGTGTTTAGAATAAGTTAATCTTTGAACGTGGTAGATAATAGGTTGAAGTTTTGCTTCCCCCTTCGTGATTGTGCGGGTAAAACCGTCACTTGCACTTGGTAGGATGGCTAAACTTCACCTATATCTGACCTGCGTGGAGGTTTTCCTCATCCTTATGTTAGAAATTTTCTAAGTATTTTGAATAGGGTAACCGTTCGACGCGTGGTTGTCAATAGGTTAGTTCGGTTTCTTCTATCATGATTTGTGCGGTTAAGACCGGCACTTTCATTTAGTGGGATCACCAAACTTTACCTGACTGACCTGCGTGAAGGTTTGCCGTTTTTTGTGTTTATGCGGGTTTTGCCGCCTTCCACAAGCAACGATTTCTTTACACTTATTTATGCGGTGAAAACCGGCATCAGTGTTTTGAATAAATTAACCGTTCGACGCGCGGTTGTCAATAGGTTAGTTCGGTTTCCTCCATCATGATTTGTGCGGTTAGGACCGGCACTTTCATTTAGTGGGATGACCCTACTACCTATGACTGACCTGCGTGAAGGTTTGCCGTTTTTTGTGTTTATGCGGGTTTTGCCGCCTTCCACAAGCAACGACTTCCCCACTTATGTATGCGGTGAAGACCGGCATATCAGTGTGGAAAGTTCATAAGTATAAATGTAAGATCATCAGCATCAATGTTCTAAGGAGAATCATTTCCATTAGAAGTGGCTCTAGGCCTTTTCTTTACAAATTTGGAATTGATCTACATGCAAACTGTGTAATTGAGCTCCCTTCCATGTTGTTGGGATGGGAGTGCCATCGAGCCGATATGCACCTTGTTCGGGATCTCGTTGTTTACGCAGTATGTAGTCTCCAACATTGAAGCTGCAATTTTATTCGTGTTTTCCCCAACTGGGGTTCTACACGCATCAGCCTTCTCAGCGTTCGTAACGCCACGAGGTGCGCGAGCCTCCCATCTCTGACAAATGCTTCAACGATGTCCTTTACGTCTGTGCATTCTTCAGTGTTGTGGCCTTTCGTCCTGTGAAAGTCACAGTACTTGCTTCGATCAGCATTGTGACGATGTCGGATTATTGGAGCCTTTGGCCATGGGAGCTCCTCAGTGGCGAATATCTCGGTGACGCTTTTGGTGAGTGGCGTTCATCTGGAGTTCTGGTTCGACTGTACGTTATCCCTTCCGCCTAACCGATGTTGCAAGCCGGATGAGGTGTCAAAGTTTACCCTTGACTGCCAAATGCCTAGCTTCCGCTTTTTGTTTAGTCGGGCGGTAAGGACGTTGTCTTCTCTTGTTTTCTGGGTGTAGAGGTTTGTGCTCTGGGGGAGATCTCTACCCAGTTGCTTCTCCGTTTCCGCAAAGCGTTTAGCTGCTGTCATGATGGCATCCCATGTGGATGGCATGCCATCTTTACCCGTTAAGGTGCGGATGAGCTCTGGGTCGTTCGCGCCCTGGATAAAAGCTGCGCGAACAAGATCTTCGCTAATATTACCCAGACTTAGCTTCTTTGAGTTCAAGCGAGTGATGAAGTCTGGCAAAGATTCATCTTCCTCTCGAATGCATTTGAGGATTGTCCGTTGCTCTTCGGTATACTTTCTTTGTTGGCTGAAGTGTTGGCTAAACTTCTGTTGGAAGTCTGCCCAATCGTAGATGTGGTTGACCGGTAGACGATCGAACCACGCTCTAGCTGGCCCAACAAGCGTCATTTGGAATATGTAACACCACGTAGGTTCCGTCCAACTACTGACGGTTGCCCCCGCTATGAACCTGTTCAAATGATCGTCTGGATCAGATATACCATCGTAAGTGCCGATGTTGGACATCTGTTTGGCACTTTTCGGGACGATTGCTTCCGCAATGTCCCTTGCAAATTTAGACGTTCCCGCATTTGCCGCAGTTGGTCTAAATGCTTTGGAGAAGTCACGTGGGTTTCCACACGCGTTTTTTGGTTTGAAGGTTTCTCCAAAATGCCTTCTCGGTTGGGAGTCCGTTTCCTTACGCTTCCCTTTCGCCCTATGACGAGGGTTTGCGTCACTATCGGATTCCTCCGAATCATCGTCAAAGTACTCTACATATTCATCAGCATGTTGGAGTAAACGTAAGCGTTCATCCAACTCAGCTTGGAATTCTTTTTGACGTGCTTCCGCCCACGCTTTAACTTCATCGAGTGTTTGGCGGGGGAGCCTCGTTCGTTGTTTCTCTAACTGGGTATCGGTGAATCCCAGTGAGCGATTATTTACTGCACTTGCCCCAGCTTGGGTAACTGGGGTAGTGTTCATAAAATTTACTGCACTTGCCCCGGCTTGGGTAACCGGGGTAGTGTTCGTAAAAACTGTGTAGTCGCCGGTATTCCCCCCAGTAGCTGGGGTTGTGTTTACCGGAGTTTCTTTAACCATCTTTCCAGAAGTTTTGAGAAAACTGAAAAAGATTAAGTTCTAGCTTTTATGCACGGATGGCGCCAATGAAGAAACACTAATCGACCCCGGGCAGATTACGGATAATCTGGGGGTTAAATAGATGTTTCCCACGAGGGGTTAGATCCGACAAAGATGGTTCTTCTGTAACCTGCAAAACAGACACCGTGAGCTCGTCACTGAGAAGGGGGGGGGTACCTCCTTGTGACCACCCTCTGGCGTGAGAATCAGACTAGATTGCTCTTGAATATAAGTGTATATAAAGAGATTGCTAGAGCAGATATCAGGTATAAGATATAAGATACAAGATAAGATGAGATGATCATACCATTTGGGGTATTTATAGCCGAAGGTAGGTTTCCAAGAAGGTATAGCCGGCTGAATAGTATTCCTGTTCTACCAACTGTGGCCTACGCACGTGCCATGCTGGTAGTTGGTGGGTAGGCAGCGGTTGACAGTGACCAGGCCTGCTGTGTACTAATCCTTTTCCACCAACTGCAGGCTATGCACGTGGTATGACAGGAGTTGGTGAGTAGGCAGCGGCTAATAGTGACATACAGTACAAGAGCATGCTGCTCGCCATACTGTTGTCAATGAGCTGTCGTATCTCTGGTCAGATCTTTTGCCCATACCTCGTCAGGTACAGTACCAAAGATCCTCCAGTATCGTACGAACTGACTCATTTGGGCGGGAGTATTCCCCCTCCCGCCTTTGTGCGGGATTGTTCCCGGCTTTGCTCATTCCTTCTTCAGGTGACATTACTGAATTATTTTGAGAGCTAAGTGCCTTGTGCGTGTAGCCTTGCTGCGCGGGTGGCCTTCCCGGATGGCTTGTATCCGCAGCTGCGGGAACAGGCGGAGTACTTCACCATTGGGAGGCATTTCCTGCGGGAACAGCTTGCGTACTGCGCGTAAGGACGTCACGTCTCTGAGCATGGTGGGTCCTGCGGATCCAGTTGGTTTCTGCGCAGACGTCTCTCTTCAAGGTGAGTCCTGCGGGTCCAACTGGGCTTTGCTGGGACCTACCTCTTCAGATCTAAAACACCACCAAGAATGTTTTTGTTTTGTATTCAACAACCAGTAAAATCGATTCAAAACACATTCATACCAGAATGTGTAGAAAGTTGATTTCACATATCAAAACCGGAAGTGTTCTTCACTTGGTGTTTCTTCATGTAGAAAAAAAGAAGACGCACTAGATTAGAAAATCAAAACCCTATATGTACCTCATAGATATGAGAGTATTGTATTAAATAGGAGAATAGATGAAGGTTACAACAATGGGAAAATAGCTATAGATTTGGATGTTGATGTCGATGTGAGGGTGACGTTTGTCCTCTCACAAAATTTTTTTTTTTTACCAATTTACGATGACTCCAAAACCTAATTGAATCAACATGGTTGTCTAAATTAAGAACAACATTGTGATCCTTTTTCCGTCATACCATTGTAATTAATTAAAACAAAATTATTAACCGGTTAAAATAACTTCTTGCATTTCTCAAATATATTTTATTTTTCGTGTTAACTTAATATATACACACACGTGTGTGTAGCATTACTTTAACAACAATTTTATAATAATATAATAAGTAACTATGATGATTTACAAGTCTTATCACCGTGAAAAAGCTGGAAATGATCTTGCAACTCTTTAATCAAAAGATAAAATAAATGGAGAATCTTTCAACTCAGATGGTGGTGGCCACAAATCGGCGATCTGAACTAGACACAAAGATGCATATGCATGATCTTCTTTAAATATACAGCAATAATGTGCTTTTAGAAACAAAAATATCACCAATTCTTTTGAATAATAACCAGAATAGTTATTTAAAAAACGGCTTGTTCTAGCATTATCAAGATTTGCAAACTAGTCTCTCCCCTGTAAGGCTAATTAAGGGTTAATGATCAATGGTGTAGATTTTGGATTACTAGAGGGAAAGTTGGTCTTAAAAAAAAAACTAAAACTTGTTAATAAAATATTAAGGTTCTGTTTGTTTTTGCTTAAAAAATCTGTAAGGGGCTTACGTCTGCAGGCGCGCAGACATAAGCTCCTGAAGACTGTTTATTTTTTTAGAAAAAAAAAGATTTGAAAAATTCTTTTATTGTCTTAAAAAATAAGCTATTGTTCAACTTCTTCACATCCTACCAACACCTAATGTCCAACACCATCACCACCCATCATGAGCCACCACCACCCACCGTTCGCCACCACCACCACCCAACGTCCGCCAACACCACCGCCCAACAACCCCCCCGACCACAACCACCGTCCACTACCACCAACACCACCACCGTCCATCACCACCACCAGCACCCACCATCCGCCACCACCCACCGTCCTCCACCACCGCCACCCACCATTGACCACGACCACCGTCCACACCACCAGCACCGTCCATCACCACCACCACCGGCCACCATCGCCCACAACCACCGTCCACCACCACCCACCGTCCGCCACCACCAGCACCCATCGTCCTCCACCGCCACCACCCACCGTCCTCCACCACCACCACCCACCATCGACCACGACCACCGTCCACACCGTCCATCACCACCACCACCGGCCACCATCGCCCACAACCACCGTCCACCACCACCCACCGTCCGCCACCACCACCGTCCACCACCCACCACCACCCACTGTCCACCACAACCACCATCCATTACCACCACCCACCACTCACCGTCCGCCACCACCACCGTCCACCACCACCACCCACCCGTCCGCCAACACCACCACCGTCCACCACTACTGTTCACCACCACCCACCACCACCACCCACAGCCGGTCACCACCACCGTCCACTACCACCACCACCGTCCACACCCACCACAACTGTCCATCACCACCACCCACCGTCCACCACTACCGTTCATCGCATACCATAATCGTCTACCACCACCCACTTCCACAATTCGTATATAACCACCAATTATTTTAGTAGTTATAGTTGTTAAATGACTTATATCTACTATGATATATATGATAGGTAGCTAATTTTTAGCTTATGCAGACAATATCCGGTTTATAAAACAAGCAGTATTATATTTTCAGATTGTAGATCTTCAGACCACATCTTCAGTTACAGAAATGAAATCAGATGAAATAAGATTGCAGACAATTTTTGTCTTCAAAAACAAACATCACCTAATTGTTTGTGTAGTAATATTTAATATTTTAAACAGTTAGAAAAGTAAACTAAAATGTGAGAAGAATGACCATCATAACTTTGGTGGGTGGTTATGGAAGTTTTCTCAATGAGAAGGTCATAATTTCAAGTAGTGAAAAAGATAATTTTATCATTCTCTCTTGCAACCCTCTGACTCTATGTTATGGGCGCTCTTCAGAGGGCGCGGATGGCGCGGAACACCGCCGCAGGGCATCGTCGGTGGGGGCGCAGAGGGGAGAGGCGCTGAGAGGACGACCGGCGCGGAAGGAATGGTGGTGGGCCCTCTCTTTCTTCATCACTCACACACATTGTCACACCCCGACCAAAGGCGGCGGAACATGCCAAGGTGTAACGATTGTCCATAAACACATGACACTAATTAAATTGACAGTATTTAATAAACTCATTTCATTTCACAACATCGAAAATGTCACATAACAATTATCCATAACATAACCATAAACAAGATATCACAAAATATGGCAAATTGATATTGTTCATTTTTACTAATATCCTAAGGTCTTTGATGTCATTTTCTTCACAATCATAAATCAACCAAGATGCAAACCTGCAACATTTCATAAAATAAAGTTTGTCAACACAAAGGTCGGTGAGCAATTCATAAGTTTAATCATATTAGTATATAATAAAGATAGCCACAAAACTTGCATACGAAACGATAAATAAAAGTGGTAATTTAGATAAATAGATATCGCTAAACACATTAGCGACACCTAGCTATAAGGGGTGCCAAATAGTCTAGGATTTTATAGTTATCGTTAATTGCATTACGTTAACGACACCTTGCTATAAGGGGATGCCAAATAGTCTAGGATTTTATAGTTCCACCAACCAAAAGCGATAAACACATAGGCATATAAGTATAGAACACCAAATCGAGCAATTATTTAGGTAAAGTATACAACTACGTTTGTGGTTTAAGATTCAAATATAAAGCATTTTGTTGAATAAGTATGAAATGTCGCCCCCAAAATAAAAGATGGAAAATTGGGTATGAAGTACTCACCTTCAAGTAGTAAACTTGAAAGATGATAATTTGGAGATTTGTCGGAACGACGAGTTTAACGCACAATGCCTAAAAAGGAAAGAATTCTTGAATTTAGAAAGGTTGTCTTGAAGGTCTTTAAAAAAATAAATGTTGAGAAATGTAAATAATTAAAGTTCAAGGTTTAAAATGTAACTATTTAAGAATTTATAATAATAACCGTTTAAAAATGTAAGTTTGCTCGAAACCGGGTTAAAGTATCTAACCTTAATATTTACTCAACTTATGTTAAGTAATAAGGTGGGTAAAATGCAAGAATGCAAATCCCTTTGGAATAAAGATACTAAAACGGGTTTTTTTTATCGAGTATTCGGGTTGTCGGTTCGGGTCTTGATAATTGGTCAAACCCAAAGTCAACTTTCCAAAATATTGAATGTTATGAGATAACTCAATAAAATTTAATAAGACTTAACCAAGTATGTAGTTCCATTGTTTTAGAACTAACAACGGACGTTAAGCGAGTGTTCGGTTTTGTCGGTCCAAACTTTGTTATGAGATCAAGTTGGATCCAACATTTCCAAGTACTTAAGAAAATATTTAAAAATCAATTTGTAACTATTTTTAAAGAAATATACAAGTCTTGATGGCTAAAAAAAACACACTTGTGTGTCTTAAGCGAGCAAGAATTGGTTTGGTTCGGTTTCCATCTTACAACAAGTTCATAGATGGTTTCCACATGTCCAAACACTAAATAACTTGTATAATAATGTACGAATAAAAAATACCAAAAGTTAACAATAAAGTCTTTAAACAAAAGTTCGGTTTTCGGTTCGGATCTTGTTTCGGGTTAAGACACACAAAAGTTAACCCTATATACACACACACACACACACACACATATTGGGGCGCCCAAGGGGTGTTAAACCATAACGGGGCGGGCTTCAAAGCCCTGTTTTATGTGAGGCGATGACGTGGCAATGTGAAGGGGCTTCGAAGCCTCCCACCATAAGGTTGTATGCTATGGTGAGGGGCATCGAAGCCCCTCCACAGTGCCACGTCAGCATCACGTGGGCACCAGGGGCTTCGAAGCCCGTCTCCATAATGCCCTGCTATGGTTAAAGCCCTCTTAGGCACCCCATTATATATATAAATATATATGTATGTGTGTGAATGGTTAGAATAAAAACTCTCATAAGTTGTAAAAACCTTAAAAACCCTTCTTTGGCTCTTGATTATTATAGAACAATGGTGGTTATCATTTGATGGAACTAATTCAATAAAAAGTTAATATAGTATTAGGATTAAGTACTATAAAATACAAGAGGTTGTTTGGGTACATATATTGAAGTTTTCTCTCTGTTTGATAAAGCATTGCAGAAAATTTTTTTAGCTTCAAAATTATTTTGACTTTTTTATTTTGTTAGTTTTTATTTAAAGTAACCAATTTCATGTTTGGTAAATACTCTTATTTAAACATAAGTTTGGGTAAATACTTTTGACTTTTTCTTCCTTTTATACTTCTTGTTATCGTTAAATTATTAAACTAATTTATTTTACTAATATTCTATAAAATGAAACCACAAATAATTTATTAAATAAAAAAATTGTAATATCTATAAGAAAAAGTTGCATATGCAACATTTATCAGAAATAAGTTACTCGTACGTTTTAATTTTATGTATATGTTATGTACCACAAAAGTTACAAATTTAAAGCATGTTAATTGTGACCATTAAGATTCATCTTGCAACTTCGAATAACGGAATCGATCGTCATGGATTTACCATTCGCTACTTCAACAGTGTACGAGCTCTTAAGTTTAGATCGAGGTTTAGCAAGCAAGGACTCAAATTCAAAAGACATAAAACTCATATCGGCACCGGTATCAAATAAAATGGTTGCAAAGTGGTCGTCTACAAGAAACGTACCGTTCACCACATCACCGTTGCAATTGGGAAGTTTCGACATCATAGTAGGCATGGATTGGTTGTCCTCTCACCGTGCCGAAATCGTTTGCTTTGAGAAGATTATTCGTATTCCGATTACCGATGGTCAAACTCTTCGTGTTGTTGGTGAAAAGCCCTCTCCTTCGATCCTTAACCTCATAACTCTCTCTCAAGCCCATACGTACTTACGCAAGAAGTACGTAGCGCTCGTGGCTCACGTTGTTGAAAAGAAGGAGCAAAAGATTGAAGACATTCTGGTTGTTCGTGAGTATCTCGAAGTGTTTCCCGATGACATTTCTGGTCTTCCTCCCGTTCGAGAAGTTGAATTTCGCATTGATCTCGTGCCAGGGGCGACTCCGATTGCAAAGGCTCCTTACCGTCTTACACCCTCCGAGATGCAAGAATTGTGCACCCAACTCCAAGAACTTTCGGAAAAAGGGTTCATTCGCTCTAGTTCATCTCCTTGGGGCGCACCCGTTTTGTTCGTCAAGAAGAAAGATGGTTCCTTCCGTATGTGTATCGACTACCGCGCTCAACAAGCTTACGGTCAAGAATCGTTACCCCTTGCCTCGCATCGACGATCTCATCGATCAACTTCAAGGAGCTTCTTGCTTTTTTCCAAGATTGATCTTCGTTCGGGTTATCATCAACTACGCGTGCATGAAGATGATGTACCCAAGACCGCCTTCCGAACTTGATATGAACATTACGAGTTTAGGGTATGCCCTTTGGGTTAACCAATGCACCCGCGGTACTCATGGACCTCATGAACCGCGTGTGCAAGCCATACTTAGATAAATTCGTTATTTATTGATGATATTCTCTTATATTCTAAGTCGAAAACCGAGCATACAAAGCACCTTCACTCCATCCTTGATCTCTTCAGGTTGGAACAACTTTACGTGAAGTTCTCGAAGCGTGAATTCTGGTTGGGCGAAATTCCGTTCTTGGGGCACATAGTAAACGAAAAGTATATTCACATTGACCCCGCCAAAGTCGAAGCCATCAAGAATTGGAAGACTCCAACCTCTCCTACCGAAGTTCGTTCGTTTCTTGGTCTCGCGGGTTATTATCGTCGCTTCATCCTCAATTTTTCGAAGATCGCGTTGCCCCTAACCGCGCTGACTCACAAGGATAAACCTTACGTGTGGGGACCAAAGCAAGATGAAGCATTCCAAACTCCTCAAACGTATGCTTTGCGATGCGCCGATCCTTGCTCTCCCCGAGGGCAACGAGGACTTTGTTGTCTATTGCGATGCTTCCAATCAAGGCCTCGGTTGTGTCCTTATGCAACGAGGTAAAGTTATCGCCTACGCTTCACGGCAACTCAAAGTTCATGAAAGGAATTACACGACGCATGATCTTGAGCTCGGTGCTGTTGTTTTTGCGTTGAAAATTTGGAGACATTACCTTTATGGCACAAAATGCGTGGTATTCACTGACCACAAGAGTCTTCAAAACATGTTTGACCAAAAGGATTTGAACATGCGGCAACGTTGATGGGCTAATTTACTTAGTGATTACGACTGCGAAATTCGCTATAATCCTGGTAAAGCGAATGTTGTACTAGTGAAACCGCAAAGTGCATTGTACGTCTCAAAGTGCCTTACTTGCGCTAAAGTTAAGGCCGAGCATCAACGACCATCTGGTTTACTAGTGCAACCGCACATACCGATTTGGAAATGGGAAGATGTGACCATGGATTTCGTGTTTAAACTCCCAACCAATCGAAACCGCCATGACTGAATTTGGGTTATTGTTGACCTTTTAACTAAGTCCGCGCACTTCATTCAGATCAATGAAAAGTTCTCGGCGGACCAACTCGCTTAAATCTATGTTCAACGTATAGTTTGTCGTCGTGGTGTACCCTTGAGTATTATTTCCGACCGTGATAGTCGTTTTACTTCTCACTTTTGGTCATCTTTGCAAACCGCGTTGGGAACTCGTTTGGACCTTAGCACCGCCTATCACCCTCAAACCGATGGGCAATCCAAGTGGACGATTCAAATGCTTAAGGATATGCTTAGGTCTTGTGTTTTGGATTTTGGTGGAAACTGGGATTCATCTTCATTTGATTGAGTTCTCCTACAATAATAGTTTTCATACGAGCATCGGTATGGCTCTCTTCGAAGCACTCTATGGTCGTAAATGTCGTTATCCTATTTGTTGGAATGAGATTGGTGAGACCCAAATCACCGATCCTGAACTTGTCCAAGAGACCACTGATCGAATCGCACAAATTCGACAAAATCTTTTAGCCACTCGGAGTCGTCAAAAGAGCTATGCGGATAATCGTCGACGACCTCTTGAGTTCAATGTTAGTGATCGTGTTCTTCTCAAGGTATCTCCTTGGAAGGGTGTTGTTCGTTTCGGTAAGAAAGGTAAACTATCTCCTCGATATGTTGGACCTTTCAAAATTCTCGATCGTGTTGGTAGCGTGGCCTATACTCTTGAACTTCCGCAAGAACTCGCGAATGTTCATCCGACGTTTCATGTGTCGAATCTTAAGAAATGCTTAGCCGAGGAAAATCTCCACATACCACTTGACGAAGTGCGCATTGATGAATCTATGCACTTTGTTGAAAAGCCGATGGAAATCATGGACCGCCATTTGTTTGATATGGATTCTTTAAACTAATTTCGGGACGAAATTTTCAAAAGTAGGGAATGCTGTGACATTCGTCAATTTTTTTCGATTCGTATTTGTATTTGTAAACCCGACCGTTGGGTCGTTTGGTTATTTTGTCATGATTATTAATAAAGAATTCCCGAAATTTATGTTCAAACGTTCGTTCATTTATTACTACTTTCCATTACTTATGAAATCTCGAGGCTTATCGATAACCCGCTTAAAATGTGTAAATAATCCAAAACCGACGACTAGATAATCCAATTATAAAGTTTAGAGTTAAAAGTGTAAACTTTGAAAACTTATATTAACTTAAAAAGATGTTAAGTTTCCATTTAAACAATTTCTGAATCACCAAGGGTTAAAATGTAACATGTATTTAAATTATATTATTATAAAACCCACCCTAACCCACCCCGCCCCTTTCCACGTTTTTCCGGCCACCGTCGCCGGCGCCGGAGTTCCCAAAACAGCCTCCAAACATTAACCTTTGACCCGTATCTTTTGTTTAATGCGTTATATCACCGACATAATATCACAACAAACTAATTAATTACGATATAAAAACCTTAAGCCGCGAATTAAACCGCGATCTCCGCCGGAAAATACGGAAAATCAAATCAAAGCATTAACGCATACACGCTCCAATTCGTTGTATAAATAGAGACCTAACCTTCAGTACAACTTGCTCATTCCTCTCAATCCCCCTCTAATACACTGATTTGTCTGTAATTGGGAGTTTTCTTATTACTTTTCCAGCAACTGGGTTTCGGTCGACAGAAAACATTATAAGGTAATTAATATATGCTTGCTAATGTCGTTTAACCCATAATCAAAATCCCTAAACTTATTGGAACAAATAGTGAATGGATTTGTTAATTGGAAGATTAGGGATTATTTTCTTCATATGAAGAAGATGAATCTGAAATACTATATATATATATTACTGAGCTTATAACGAATGAAATCCTTAGTCTAATTGGTTAACTTCGTGTATTGTGAACCTCAAGACCCGGGTTCGAAACCTGGGTCAACCACCCATTTTCTATTTTTATTACTAACTGTTGCCATTATTATTATTATTAATTAAAAACCATTAAAACCTGTTATATATATATATATATATATATATATATATATATATATATAATTAAAACTGCGTTCTAAACGAATGATTCACGTAGACCAGTTGGTAACACTCCGAGCTGCTAATGCCAAGACCCGGGTTCGAAACCCCGAGTCAGAACGTTTTTTTGTTATATATACATATAATTTATTAATTTAATTATTATTTATTAATTACTTTAATCAATTAAAAATCATAAAAACCTTTTTAAATTAAATAAAAATTATGCAAATTAACTATAAAATATATCTCACCATTTCACACTTAAAAACCAAGTTTTTCATTCTCGTAAACCGTAACTAAAAATCGTAGTAGATTAATCGCGACGTAAACTTTAATATATTAATAATTATTTCGTTAAAACAAAAATTATATTTTTCGACTTGTAAACATTAGTTCAAGTATTTCAAACGTACAAACTTCATATCCTCGCAATTAAAAGACGTTTATCATGTTAATAACCAAATTCCCATTAAAACGTAGCTAATAATATTATAATTAAAGAATACAAAATAACATGAAATATCCAATAAAAATACAACCTCGTAAGGTTATCGATTGAGTCTTGTTTTTATCTATTTTAGTTGGTATTGATCACACGCTTCTGTTTTGTGACGCACTCAATTGTTTTCCATCCTTCAACGCTTTCAAGTTCTCTTTTACCTTAATTATAAGGTGAGTTTTTCATCACCCTTTTTAATGTTTTAATGTCTTGGGGTAGCATATGTATCCTTATAAAAAATTCAAGCATTGTTTCTTCTCCTACAAAACTACGATTCGTATATGGACTCGTGTGTTACTTGTATTACTTACACGAATATTACTTGCCCGAATGGGAAGCCTCATTATGTATGATCATACGCCCCCTCTTTGCACTCCGGTCCATTTGTATCGAGTGGAAAAGGGCCTCATTATCCAAGTACGTTGGTTGTTACCAATTGGAAAGGACCTTACTTGCGCGATTATCCAAGTACGTTGGTTGTACCAACTGGAAATGACTTACTTGCTCGTTTATCACTTGTCCATGAGTTGTACGGTTTTTATGTATGTATTTAAAACTGTGGAAACTCACCGGCTATTTATAGTTGACCTTATTTTTTTACATATGTTATAGGTACTGTGATTAGAGGATGAAGGACTAGAAGACACTTAGAATACTTAGGGTATTTAAATAAAAGAACTATTGTTATGATTATTTTTTGGTTTGAACTTGTATTGTTATTTTTGAACTTGTGTTACTTAGCTTATTAATGAATTAATGTTATTATGGTCACCAAATAGTTTCACGTGTGTTTGAACAATCTATACATCACACTCTTGCGTTTCCGCTTAAGCCGGGGTGTTACATTAATTTATATATTTAACAATACATTCTTTAAAGATAAAATTTACATGATCTAAAGCATGTTAATTTACACGTTCTAATAAAATTTACATATTATTTACATATTTAACATAATTTAATAAAATGAAAATTTTGAAAGTTTAAAAATTTATGTTAATTTACATATTTATAATAAAAATTAAATAAATTATGTTTTATAAAATAAAAAAAAATGTAAGTCTATAAAAAAAAAGTTACGAATACATGTATATATAAAAGTTACAAATGTAACATTATAAGAAATATATGTATACATTATGTAATATTTTTTATACATAAAAAAGTTATAAAATATATGTATACATAAAAAAGTTACAAATATAACATTTATAAAAAATAATTTGTACATTATGTAACACTAAAGAAACAAAATTTTAAAAATAATCAAATAATATTAATGGATCTCTCATCATGACATTGTCGGTAACCGAATGGCTATAATGTAAATTCACATATTTAAAATATAAAAAAATTATGTTAATTTTTATATTAATGTAAATTACATATTTTAATATTATTTGCATATTCTAAAGTTTAAAAAGTTATATTAATTTACATATTTAAATAAAATATACATATTTTAAAGTTTAAAATTTTGTGTTAATTTACATAAGGCATTTATGTAAATTACAATGTTGGTTATATATGTAACATATAATATATGAGACTAGTGTATAACAAAATAAATGGACAAATAGATTGTATAAATTTATAAAAGTTTAAGTTTATTAATTAGAAACGGAACAAATAAAAAACAATTAGAGAAATTCCAATTAACATATCATCTACGTATTTTAATTACTCCTTATTATGTCAACATTTTTCCATTATTATTATATTAGTAATAACTAATAATATTAATATAGCTAATAAGAAATGAAAGTCTGGTTGTTTAAAAAGAATAGTAATATAACTAAATGATTAAAAGAAAAAAGAAATATAAACTGATATGATTGGTAAGAAAATATTGAAAATATAAATTAATATAAAAGAATATCAATTAGGATGTAAGAACTTTAGTACATGAAATGACTAAAATTACCAAGTTGCCCTTCTTTCTTTAAATCAAAGAATATGAAAATATGTATGTGGCAAAATATAGTCCACGTAACGAGTTTCTAGAGTTTTTGCATCTCAAGTGGGTTTTCAAAATATACATGCCCTGTATATATATAGGAGAGATCTTGGGGAGGGATCTTTTGAGAAAACTATGTTAAGTTGTAAAAACTTAAGAATTTCATTCTAGGTCACACATTTAATTAAATGGATTGGAGTATGTGGTTGAGATTAAATCTGTCAAAAAAGTCAAAGTAGGAAAGAGAATAAAGATGTAAGTGGTTACACTAATTTTTACGTCCGTTACACATGTGTAAAAAGTCGACTCAGTGCGTAAAAAATTCTATAATTTTTTTATTTATATGTAACCTAAATATATTATGCATGTTTAAAAAAATCGTCACACTGAGTTCTTTTGAGTTCTTAAAACTCAAAGGGTTCTCATTTGAAATCTCCCCTATATATATATATATATATATAAGGGATAAAATACAATAATCCTTTATCGTACATTACGTATGCGACACTTCAAACCGTGGATTTTCAAAAACCCAAAATCACAATTACACTCATCTGTCCGTCCCTTTCCCTCAATCCATCTCCACCACCCTTCACCTACATCAGCACACCTCCTTCAACTCCGCTCGCTGGCGCCATCAACACTCTTCATCACCATCATCGCCGTCGACAACGAACTCATCGGAAAAACGCAAAACTCGTCACAGGTTTGTTTAGTTGATTGAAATTGAAATTGAAGCCAATTGATCGTTAATCTTTGAAATTAATTCAATTAATCATCAGTTTTGAAGCTTCAATCGAGGCAATTTTGAGTTCTGGATGATGGGTTTTTGACATTGAACGTTTAAAATTTGAACGTATTAGCTGAACGTTTAAGTTTTTGCTTGAACTTTTAAAGGTTTGAATGTATTAGCTGAACGTATTAGCTGAACGTTTAAGTTTTTGCCTGAAATTTTAAAGGTTTTGAACGTTTTAGCTGAACGTATGTCGCGTACGTAATGTACGTTAAGCGACTTCTCACATATATATACATAGGGGATGGTTCAGGAGAGAAATCATTTTATTGTGAGAAGTACGAGAAGTTATTTATAGCCATTGATCAAAATAGATCAATGGCCTACATTAGTTATGGCATATTTGTAATTAATGGGTCATCAATTGAATGGCATATTGACAAAAAAAGGGTAGTGTAGTAATTTTGTAGTTGATAGATTTGTTGAAATTGGTGGCAGATAATTAGAAATCCCAAATATAGCGTCACACTCATTGGTGATTACTTCTTCCCAAAATTAACAAAATGTAACATCCCGAAATTTCCAAAATGATATTAATTATATTACTTAATAATAGAGGGAAAGTTTACTCGGGTTATCGGGAAATAAATAAATAGAGTAGGAGTTGGTATGGGTCGGGCTAGTGTTGGGTAATGGATATGGGTTATGGACTTGGGTTATGAAAGAAGGAAGGAGAGTCCATGGGCTTAAGCCCATGATCCCTAAATATAAATACCATTAATCACCCTTTAATCCTCATTCTCACATATTCCATACAACACCAAAACACATACAACACCATCTTATAACCCGAACCAAGATCCGAAGGCGAAAACCCGAGCTTGTTGGTGCTGGAACGTCGTGACGGACCAAAACAACATCAAGGCTTAACCGTGTTCGTAGTTCGACTCGTTCAATGTACGTTTATAGTTAGAAATCGTTCGTATAGGTTCGGTTTGATTTGGGAAATCATAGATCTGTGTTAGTTTGTTATAAACGAACCTAAAACAGCAAATATTACTGGAATTGATTAGCATTTGATAGGTTAATTGTTAACCTAAAAGAACCCGTAACCTATATGCCTAAATCGCACCCCTTAAACATCGATGTTAGGCCGATTTGATGGTTGGGGTTTGTAGGCGCTGGTCAGACGATTACGTGGATACCTAAATCGAGTTATTTGGTTAAGAAACGAAGGATTTAAGGACGAACAGTAGCTGCAGCCGACAACTTCGCCTGCAAGCTAAGTTCGATGAACTTCGCCTGCAAGCTAAGTTCGCCTGATGACAACTTCGCCTGCAAGCTAAGTTCGCCTGATGACAACTTCGCCTAAAAGCTAGGTTCGCCTAAGGCCGCCAGATTAAATCAGGGGAGTATTGATACGTGTAACTTATACAGTCAGCCGAGCTCAGTTAAAGAAGGGATTTATAACTATCGGAGGAAGAAGCAGAGTTCAGGTGAGTTTCTAGCCCCATTCCTTGTTATGTTTTCGGGGCTGTGTGCATACTCGATGTGTTGTTAATACATTTATCCTAAGTGATAAGTGTATGCCATATGTGATATATGTGATGGATATGAATGATTGCCTGTCGGTACGCGAACGATCTTCGGATATTGCGCGTACTGTCAGGTTAAAAATAAAGGTACGTATATTATATCGAAGATGTATGAATATTACAAATGAATACTTGTCGGGGCGTGAACGATCTTCGGATATTGCACGTAACGGCAAGGGGTATGGTTGTTAAATGAAGGATGTAAAGAACGCCTAGAGTATTCTTATGCTATAGTGTAATTATTGTATATGTGAAGTATGTGTATACATGTACACGAATGGTATGTGAGTTCTACGTTTGACATAGTAAGCTAGGATGGCAAATCCCTCTAGCTTCTGTCGGACATAGACTCGGCTGGTGATGGCGTAGTTAAGGACTGCGGGCCTTATACGTAATGTAGATGATAGATGTAAACGTAGATAGGGACGGTGGGCCTTATACGTGTTACAGATAATAGACGACAACGTAGTTAAGGACTGCGGACCTTATACGTATTATAGATAGGCATCAGCATAGGGAAGGACTGTGGACCTTATACGTGCTGTGGTAGCATAGGAGAGGACTGCGGACCTCGTACGTGCTATGAATTAGGTTGCAACATAGGGAAGGACTATGGACCTTGTACGTGTTGTGGAAGTGAGATGGTATAGGGAAGGACCGCGGACCTTGCACGTACCATGAATGGTGAACATAGGTAAGGACCGCGGACCTTTTACGTGTTCACGACCTTGAGTACAGGTATAGACGGCGGACTATGAACATATTCTCGGTAGACTGAGGTTAGTGATTGTAGATATGTATGTATGTATGGTAGTAAGTATGTATGTAGAACAAAAGGGTAACTAGTTAAGTATGGATATGTATCTTCGGATATGTATGTATGTGTATGTATTGTATAGCGTCCGATTAACTAGAACTCATTCAGCGTAGCTGACTTTTAGTATGCACGCAGGTGAGTAGAATGAGACAGCTAGCTTGAGCGGGCACATGGTGGGCGAATAGGAGACTGGCATCTGAAGACTCAAGATGTTTTAATGTAATTGACGTTTATTTTGAAAGACAAGAATGTTTAATTAAAGCAAGTTTTGGATTGCTGTAACGTTTCATGAAGGTTTTTATATTCCGCGAAAGTTTTAATGAACTCTGATTTGTAAGAACTGTGTTTATGAGTAAATCTGACGCTAAAGTAAGGCTACCGGGTTCGGGGCCTTACACAAAAAGTGACTCAATATCACAAATAATCAAGCGATTCTCAGTATCTTTCTTCATTTGCTGACGATTGTTCATCCATTTTCTATAAAAGAGGACATGTTGTTGATAAAATTGATAGGGTTTTTAAAAAGCATCAAAATTTGTCCAGAAGCCTAACAACCGGCGGTGTAGGATTTTCCAATTATGAAGGTTAGATGAGTATTCTAAATCCAATTTCTTATATTTTAACTTCTAATGAATGTAGGAAATCATGGATTTAGTTATTGTGACCATAATTGGTGGTAAAATAGACTAATGTTCTTTATCCAATTTTTTTTTCTTTTTTTATGTTCCAATCAGTGTGGGAAATTGTTGATTTATCTGGATGTGTTATTAATCAGTGGTAAGAAAATGTTAAGGTTAATGCTTTGTCATCCAATTTCAGGTTTTATATGTGCAGTGAATCATATGAATCAATGTAGGTTATGAACATACTGTGTAGTATCAATAGGTTTATGTAGGTAAATTTAATAATGATGCTATAAATGTGTAGCAATTATTTTTGAGGTGTTATATTTAACTTTTTTTTGTTTAAGTTTACTACTATAGAGGGGTAGTATTTACTGTTAGGTTTCTATGTTGCTATAGTATGCTATATTATACTGTTTGTTTGTGTATTACTGTATAGGGTTGGTGTAGATTATTCATGTTACTGTTTAGCATGTCATATTACTGAGTAGGGTTAGTGTAGGTTCTTCAGGTTACTGTGTCGGTTGCTAATGTTGTTGTGTAGGTTATCAAAGTTATGTGTAGGTTGTTCATGTTACTGTGTAGTATGTCATATTTAGGGTTAGTGTAGATTCTTCATGTTACTGTGTAGGTTGCTAATGTTTTGTATAGGTTGTTCATTTTACTGTGTGCTATGTAATATTTTACTGTGTGATGGTATATGTTACAATATTTGTAACTTTCCTTGTGCAGAAGCGTTATTTTGCTAAGTATCTGATGGATGGGTTGCTAATTATAAGGATTAAATTTACCGCCAAGAATCTGGTTTCGGATGGGAACATTAAAAGTAGGAGGTCTTAGAATCTGAATGAAAGTTTGATTCACCCACGATATTGAAATACAAGGATAATAGTTGGTCATGTTTTTATGGTTGGTTTAAAGTGTATTTTCTTGACTTAATATTTTGATCTAACTTAATCTAATTGGTCTAGAGACTAATATTATGGAACCTTGGTTCTGATTTGGAAGTTTTTTGTTTGATGCGAAGGGTTCAGTTTTCAATTATTGAATGTCAGTCTATGTTACATGGATATTTTAACCGAAAATGACAGGCATAGTATTTTTTTATAGTTATGAAGTAAACATGTTTAAATAAACGAATCTAAAAGACTCGGTAAAAAAAAGTAAAAAAAATGAGTAAAAACTAATTAAGCTGTAAAAACCACAACAAAAATATCTATGATTATATTAATGTAATTAAAGAATAAATAATAAAAGTTTATAATTAAAATTATTAAATTGTAAGAAAATAAATAAATGCAAAATATCAGTAAAAAATAGTAAAAACCAAAGCATAAACATATACGATTATTTTAATGTCATTAAAGAAATAAATAGTAAAAATAAATTATTAAAAGAATTGAATTATAACATGAATATAAAGGACAAATCTTTGATGATTAATTTTGATGAATCAAGATACGTGGAATATATGGTTGACTCGAATATAAAGGATTAATCTTGACCTTTGCTTTATGTATATAAATGTAGGAAGAAGGAGTCTGGGTTTGAATTAAAATTCATCAAACTATAACCAATATTTGTTTAAACAGGTTTAATAAAATGAATTCACCCCTATATTTGGGTTTGAAATTATAAACGAATTCTAATAAACAGGTATAATAAAATATTTGTTTGCACATATTAAAATGTCCAAAAATAACATCAATAGTTTATGTATAAACAAGCTAGAAAGTTTTACCATTCTACCATTGTATTTAATTAAAAGAGAAAAAGAAAAGAAAAAATCTGATTGGATGCATTGATTTCTCGCACTTCTCACAATAACTTGACTTCTCTCCTGAACTACCTATATATATATATAAAATATTCAAACACGAACTTATTTTGAGATTTTATCCACTTGATAGTGGTCAAACTTGAGCCCCTCTTTCAATCAATAAATTAACTTTAGAATCAAATCACAAACCGCGTAACAAACAAGTCGATAGTTGTATGACTTGTATCAGAAAAGAAGGGCATCCTATTAAATGCCAAAACTACACGTGTTTGTGTTTCATTCGTGTTACATAACTTATATTTATTTTCTCCATGTGTTTGTAAAGAGACAATTTATCTGGGGAAAATTTCCTAAGTAGGTATTTATGAAAACAAAATTCTAGTTTTATATATGATTTTTAAAGATTCAAAAAATAGGTATTATAAACTAGTTATAACGAGTAGATTATTTTAGTACACGAGTAGTTTGCAGATCCAATCAAAACATGCCACGTGGCCATAAACTAACCGTGACGCATAAGTTCACCAACCATCTAGTCGTCACGAATAAAGTAGTTGCATGCATCGTATTCAACAACCACGAATATTGCATAGATGTTTTAGTCGTGACGAGTAGATTACAAGTTTTCGAGACATGACTAGTTTACTAAACTAACCATAACGAGTTGTTTTGTTTACCAAATTTATTGAACCGGTTAGTTTTACAAAAACTAATTGGACCGGTTAGTTTGAAATCTAAATTAGTAACTACGAGTAGTTCTTCCTTATACATTCCCAATACGAGTAGTTCTTCTGTAAACATATCCAATACTAGTAGTTTGTTACTAGTTAACCCGTCACGACTAGTTTGACCTCATAATCTACTCGTGGCTACTCATTTTAGCGTTAATACGATTTAATTAAAAATATTCTAAAAGATTGCTCGCCACGGTGCAATTAATTAAACCCTACTCGCCGCGGTACGGATATGTAGTTCGGAGATAAAAGACTCTAAGCGGTTGATTATCATTTAATGGTGTTTTTTATTCATAAATACAATTTGTGGTGTGGTTATTCCAATAAAAAAACCCTCCAATTTAATTATAAAATATTCTAAAAGATTACTCGCCACGGCATGAAGAAGTGGGTTCCGATAAAGTAGACGCGCCGTTCATGCATTTGCAAACGGCAATTACATGACTACAATTATTTGCACCGCGGCGAGTAATCTTTTAGAATATTTTTAATTAAATCGTATTAACGCTAAAATGATAGTTACGAGTAGATTATAAGGTCAAACTAGTCGTAACGGATTAACTGATAACAAACTACTAGTATTGGATATGTTTACGGAAGAACTACTCGTATTGGGCATGTATAAGGAAGAACTACTCGTAGTTATTATTTGAGATTTCAAACAAACCGGTCCAGTTAGTTTCTTGTAAAACTAACCGGTTCGATGAATTTGGTAAACAAAACAACTCGTTATGGTTAGTTTAGTAAACTACTCATGTCTAGAAAAGTTGTAATCTACTCGTCACGACTAAAACATTTATGCAGTACTCGTGGTTGTAGATTACGATGTATGCAACTACTTCAGTCGTGACGACCAAATGGTTAGTGAAGTTACTCATCACAGTTAGTTTATGGACACGTGGCATGTTTTGATTGGATCAACAAACTATTCGTGTACTAGAATAATCTACTCGTCACGACTAGTTTATAATACATATTTTTGGAATTCTTTAAAAATCATACCTAAAACTAGAATTTTGTTTTCATTAATATCTATTTTGGGAATTTTCCCATTTATTTATGTGAAGGCAAACTTATTTACTATTAAAAAGTTTATTACGAGAATTGAACCCTCGTCTATTATGAAAAAAAGGCATCAGATAACATAATAAGATACCCTTGCAGAGAATATCAGTTGGCCATAAAGAAGATAAAGATAAGCTTAGATTATGCTAATACATAGTTATAGATATAATAATTAGTAATTAATAAGTTTTAAGTTAATAGTACCAAGATATTTAGTAAGAGCATAGTTAAAGGATCCGGTCTTGGCCATCAAGAAAACCATATTATCTGGTTTTATCATTGACACTCTTGATTTTTATACCTAGTGTAGAAGTGTAATTCTTGATGAAGAATTAGAAATACCGAATTGTGTGGGTGCTACTGTTAGGTAGCAAATGCAAAGTAATCGTGGGTATTGCTGTTAGGTGGCGAAGCGACAACACAAAACGCGCAAACTATAATTTCCGAAGAAATAGAAAAATATAACAACAAAAGAATTTAAACGTGGCTTGGTCCCAACAGTGAACCTACATTTACGGGTTGCAATTAAGTTATTTCATTTTGTTCGGAACCACCAATTACAATTATATAGCGTTGTTTATATAGACAAACTAGTTTTTATCTCCACGTAATACGAGAGTTGTTTTAAATTTTTTGTTTATAATACTGTGAATGAATATATTTTTTTGGATTTTAAGTTAATAATATACTTGGACCTATTTTGATTCATTTTTGTTGTGTTATGTTCATTTTTGAATGAAACATTGAATGCATTATCTACTTAATTTTTAATTTGTTCGTTTATATTCATTGTATAATTTGGATATTATATTGTGAAACTTTTCATTTGAGTTAAACTGAAAAGAAAAAAAAAGCGCTAATGTAACTAAATCCATATTGAGAAATTAACTTAGAGTTTGATGATGAAAGTGTTTCATAAATAAATGATATGCTATAACCCGTTTAAAAAGTTATTCGGGTTTGGTGAGACCCATACTTGTTTCTTAATTATAAATAATATCTTTTCTTTAAAAAAAACTGATATTAATTTTTAGTATATCCAAACCTAATTTATAGGATTTGTGTATCAAATATTTGGTGAGATTAATTTTTAATTTAATAAGATGTTATAACCCGTTTAAGGGCTATCTGGATTTGGTGAGACCTATACCCATAATTCGGGTCAAGCACATGAGAGACCTCCATTTACAAATGAAGAAATCTGGTGACTTGAGAGGGATGGGAAGCGACCAGAGAGCTTTTAAAGGTTTCGTTTATATATATACACTAGCTTTTATTCCCCGTATTACGGGGTATTTTACATTTTTCGTTTCTAATATTTATATATTTTTTGGATTTTAATTTTATTTATTGTAAGGAAGTTAATAATATACTTAGGATTTGATGATGAAAGGATTTCACAAATAAATAAGATGTCATAACACGTTAAAAGTTATCTAGATTTGATGAGATCTGTGACCCGCTTATTTTTTTTACTATAAAATTGTTTCTTAATTATAAATAATATATTTTCAAAAAAAAATTTGATATTAATTTTTAGTATATCATTATTTTGTAGGATTTTTATATTTCTAGGATTTTTATATCAGATATTTAGTAAGATTAATTTTTAATTTAATGAGAGAGATGGGAAGTGACCAGAGAGCGCTTTTAGAGGTTTCGTTTATATATATACACTAGATTTTATCCCCCGTATTACGGGGTATTTTACATTTTTTGTTTCTAATATTTATATATTTTTTGGATTTTAATTTTATTTATTATAAGAAAGTTAATAATATACTTAGGATTTGATGATGAAAAGATTTCACAAATAAATGAGATGTCATAACATGTTAAAAGTTATCTAGATTTAATGAGACTCATGACCCGCTTATTTTTTTTTTACTATAAAATTGTTTCTTAATTATAAATAATATATTTTCAAAAAAAAAAAAAAATTGGATATTAATTTTTAGTATATCATTATTTTGTAGGATTTTTATATTTTTAGGATTTTTTCATATCAAATATTTGGTAAGATTAATTTTTAATTTAATGAGAGGGATGGGAAGCGACCAGAGAGCGCTTTTAGAGGTTTCGTTTATATATATACACTAGCTTTTATCCCCCGTATTACGGGGTATTTTACATTTTTTGTTTCTAATATTTATATATTTTTTGAATTTTAATTTTATTTATTGTAAGAAAGTTAATAATATACTTAGGATTTGATGATGAAAGGTTTTCACAAATAAATGAGATGTCATAACACGTTAAAAGTTATCTAGATTTGATGAGACCCATGACCCGCTTATTTTTTTTACTATAAAATTGTTACTTAATTATATATCAAATAAAACAATCTAGTAGCTTAAGAGGAGGTGTGGAGCAACCAAAGAGCTTTTAAAGGTTTTGTTTGTATATATTTAAGATTTAGCCCTAGTGTTAGTAACTTACGGACCAATAAACATAAAATATGGACCTTATATAAAACAATTAGAATCATCTCCCTTTGTGCTTCTACCAGTCGACATCCATAAGCCCGAACCCGGTCCTAAGTGTTCATAAATCCTAATAGTTACGATTATTTTGGTGAACGATATTGATCTAGGATTGTAAGCTTTTGAATCCTAAGTGTTCATAAATCCTAATAGGCTTTGTATGTGTCATTCATGCTACAACAACAGTATATAGTACCTATTGAGTGGCTATTGTCTGTTTTATGCATGTTTTTTTTTGTTTTTTTCATACAAATACGACTCTTTA
Source organism: Bidens hawaiensis (assembly GCF_021521415.1). NCBI lineage: Eukaryota > Viridiplantae > Streptophyta > Magnoliopsida > Asterales > Asteraceae > Bidens > Bidens hawaiensis. Next base: position 287,507 of record NW_027493268.1, on the reverse strand, counting down.
ACATATAATAGATCATAATAGTATATTTAATCACACAATTATATATCAACATCATCGGAGTGTTTTGTTATCAAGACCACAAGTGCCTTATGTAGTCGGGCGATAATTTATATTTTCAAATATAGTCGTAGTATGATCATTAGTGGCAAAGCTTGACTTAGGGTATAGAGGGGCTGAAAGTCACTGACCTTGTTTCCAGAGGGAGGGGGAACCTGGGTCCCTTAAAAGCTTCGTCCTTGATGATCATATAGGTGTTGTATAGTTAGGTAATAACTTCTATTGCAAAGATAGTTGCAATATGTTCAAAAGAGGGTTTTATGACCAAAAACCCAAAGGATGCTATGTGGGTTAATCATATTAAAACACATATACTATGAATGTACACTCAGTTAGGTTGCGTGTTACAGGATAACAAACAAAATCTAGTTATAACGCCATATCGACGCCACTAGCTAGCAAAAGACAGAGGGTTCTAACTAACTCACCATTTAACAAGTGCATTATGCGTTAATTAGGTTTAACCGTATTTTTTTTTTTTGAAAAATAGGGATTGGTTGTTAGTGAGGGTTGACCCCGCCTTTTAAGCCCTTATGGGTGTTACCCTAATGGCAAGGCAGGGAGGGTAGAGGACAGCGTTGGAGGTGTTGTGGTTTGATGGGGTGAGGCGACAATGACGTCTCCCCACCCTCCACAACAAATGGTTTTATCAAAAGTTAACAATACTGCATATACTTTTATGTAAAGCACTAAGATTGGAGGCAAGAGTTCAAGATCAAGTTTTGGAATTTCGGATCAAATATTTGAACTATGATGGGTTAGAAGACAAGTTTTGTCTGTAAATACGGAATCTTTGAATTCTAACAGACATTATCTGCTTCCTTTAAAAGTTTTCGATCTTTCTCTTTAGCTTGATAGATTTTAAGATAATATTTCCGCTATACTTGCTCACAACTTTGTTTTTTGTTGTAAGAGTGGAGGCCTTCTATGAGGCACCCATCCACTAGAATAATTTTCACCCGAACATGTGTAACAATGATGTTATCCCTTTGTGCATAATCAATACACTTGAAACACGTTGGTGGCAAATGAGATGGAACATTCCTTATGACATCGAGAAAATATCACAATTGGATGTTATTGATCTTGTAATCATAAAAACCTCTGATATGCTTTGATCAGTTCGATAAAATGACCAACCTTTTGTATCAATCTCTTTATCACATGTGTTTAATCGAGATATGAAATTTTTGTTTAGATGTTTTAAAACTACATGCATTTCGTAAGGATACTAATAACCAAATAAATATAGAGATGCAATAAAGATAATTACAAAAAAAAACTAATAACCTATACATCCTAATTATGGTAAATATAATTACGACAAACTATATATAATATATTTTATCTAATACACTCTTGAAATCGCGGCGAAACAAAATCGACTATGATTGGAGTGAAAACAATGACTATGTTGGTACAAGAAAATTACACAATCTCGATAAAAAAAAAGAAAAAAAACATAAAAAGACGTGATGGTGCGGCATAGGAAAAATAATTTAAACTATACATACACATATGCGTGTGTGTGAATAATGCGTCTCCAAGGTAGGACGAGATTTAAAAAAAGTTGAGAAAGAAGGTTGTCACAAAATCGACTATGATCAAAAGTTGAGAAAGAAGGTCATCACAAAATCGACTATGATCGGAGTGAAAAACAATGACTATGTTGGTACAAGAAAATTACACAATCTTGATAAAAAAAAAGAAAAAAAAATATAAAAAGATGCGATGGTGCAACATGGGAAAAATAATTTAAACTATACACACATATGTATGAACAATGCGTCTCCAAGGTAGGACGAGATTTAAAAAAAGTTGAGAAAGAAGTTCGCCACAAAGTTAATAATGCGGAAAAAGAAGATGAACAACCAATATATTGCAAAAGATGCAACGAAAAAGATATGAAGGGAGATTAAAGAATGCAAGAATTTTGAGACTTTTAATACTACATAGTACATAGTAAACCAAAAACTTGGTGGCATACGATATATCATCAATTAACCATCTACAAGAATGTGACTACTAAAAAAACAAGTTATATCTCTTAGTAATTGTAACATATTTTAGTTACTAGCTTTTATCTTCATATTATAGGGTTATTTTACTGTCTAATATTGGGAATATATTTTTTTAAATTTTAATTTTATTTATTGTAAAAATTAATAATATATTTAGGTTTGATGATGAAATGTTTTACAAATAAATTAGATGCTATAACCCGTTTAAAAGTTATATGGGTTTGGTAAAAATCCAGACCCGCTTATTTTTTTTATTATAAATTTGTTTCGTAATTATAAGTAATATCCTTTTTTTAATAATCGGATATTAATTTTTAGTATATCCCTATTTTATAGGATTTGCATATCAAATTTTTTGTGAGATTAATTTTTAATTTAATAAGATGTTATAACCTGTTTAAAGGCTATCTGGGTTTTGTGAGATCCATACCCGTAAATTTGGGTCAAATACATTAGAAGCCTCCGTTTACAAATGAAGAATCTGGTGGCTTGAAAAGGGGTGGGAACAACCAGAGAGCTTTTAGAGGTTTCGTTTATATATATTTAAGATTTAAGATTTAAGATATGTTAACATAAACATTTTATGATGATATTATATGTAAACTCTTTTTTAAACGATCAACAAAGCTCGGCTATCTGGGTACACCCACTGGCAAAAGGCCACCTTTTCCCTCGATCGCATACAGAGTTGGTGATCCGACCCACCATAAATTCCAAGGGAAATTCATTGATTGAAAGCCCATTATGGTAAACTCTTACTCGCATGCACATAACATAATGTTATGAACGAGAGTTAAGCACACGACCTCCCATAAAGAAAACCATAAGGGTACCAATGTATTGATCGGCGTTTGGTGATATGACGTGAATAATATTTGATATCTGAGAGATATTCGTGAACGACTTGATTTCCAGCTTGCATAGTTGGATTAAAGTGGCGAGTCAACGTGGACACTTTGTATTACGTAGTGCATAGTAGAGATGGCCAAAAAAACCGTTGGGGAACCGGTTTACTGGTTTAAACCGGAAACCGGTTTTTACGAAAACCGGTTTTTTAAAAACCGGTTTGACCGGTTTAGAAACCGCCGGTTCGTCTTTCGGTTACAAGTTCTAGATCCAAAACCGGTTAACGAACCGGTTAATGGAAAAACCGGTTTTTTTTATTAACCGGTTATGGAAAAACCGGTTTATAAAAAAACCGGTTTATAACGGCTATATGCCCGTTTTTTTTGTTTTTGGACCGTTTTTTTTTTTTTACCATTTTACCCCCACAAACATCTATATATAGTTTAGGTTGGGTATTGGTTAGATCACACTCGATTATACAACTCCAAACGCTCTAAACGTTTATTTCATACGCGATTATTTTGTTATCTCACGCTCAATTATACAACATTACCACTCCATACGCTCTTATTTCGTAGTCGTTTATTTCATACTCGAGTATACCACTCTTATTTCGTAGTCGATTATCATGGCCTCCCAAAGTGCTGCTTCATCCGTCAACATGGGTGCCTCGAACACGAGAGAAACGGTCGTTCGGGTCATCCCCACGAAACGAAACCATGATGTTTGGCAACATTTCGACCTATGCGAAATGTCTAACGGTAGCCAAAAAGCTCGATGCAAACATTGTTTGAAGTTTTATGGCAAAGATGCAAACTCCACTTTAAAAGCGCATGTACAAAGGCCCTTTTTCAAGGCCTTGAAGGACGAATCGGGAAGGCCTTAAAAAACAAATATTCGTATTTGAAACCGCGAAATTTAAAAAAAAAAAAAAACCGGTTAATAAAAAAAACCGGTTAATAAAAAAACCGGTTTATTAACCGGTTCTAACCGGTTTCTAAACCGGTCCTATAGACCGGTTAGGGTTTTGACAGCAAAAAACCGGTTATTAACTGGTCCGGTTATTAACCGAACCGGTTTTTTTCCGAGCCAAAAAAAACCGGTTTGTGCACCTCTAGTGCATAGTTATAAGGACAATTAACTTCTTACATGATTTTAATCATAAAAAGATGTCACATATGATAACTATACTAGTGTCCTAATTTTATTTTAATTGGAATTTGAGCTAATTTTAGGTTTAGTTTTTGACACCCCACGTGGAATAAATTGCTAGGCTACTTTTGTATGCCAAATACAATAATTATTCCTAACATATTTTTAGAAATTACCTGAAATTAGGTAAAAATAAAAGAAACAAGTTATTATACTTGCATGCAAAGTTTTGTCTATAACTATATTGGTAAAATAACCAAAAATTAGAATAAAACTAAAAAACGCACCATCTTTGGTTTTCTTTTCATAAGGCTAATTTGTTTTACTTAAATTAGAATATCATTTGCAAGAATTTGTTTGTGGTCAATTCATATTCACAATTTAATATCCAATATGTCTTATTGAAGAAGTTTAAAAAAAAACATTCGCTATTTTACTCCTAAATGTAATCCTTTTTTTTTCTTTTTATAACAACTGGGTTTGAACTCTTAGGTAGCGTTTGATATACAGAAATGATAGAGAGAATGGAATGATTAATTGTGTGGGAATGAAAAAAATGGTGTTTGGTTAATCAATGAAATGGAATCATCCATTACACATGGAATTCCATTCTATCAAAATCATTCCTTCTCACCCCATTCTTTTTTTTTTCATTCCATTCCTCATTCACCATACTTTCTCAACAACACCACCACTTAACAACCACCACCACAACTACCATCGGCACCACCACCACCACTGTCGCCGCCGCCACCACCACCTTACCACCACGTCACTGCTGTCACCATCGCCTTAACCTCCGCAACCATTGTCACCGTGCTGCCTGACCATCACCCCCACCACCACTGTCGTTGCCTGACCACCACCACCGTACCATTGCCATCGCTACCAATGCTACCATCGCCATCCCTGCTGCTTGACAGCCACCACCACCACCATCGCCACCACCACCAGCATCTTTTTCGTCGGAGCTACCACCGTCGCCATTGTAGGGTTTTTTTTTTGTTTTTTTTGAGATAGGAGTGTTTTTATTATTTCTATTTCATTTCTACAATTTTTTTTCGGATATCAAAAAACATAAAGTAAAAATTCATTTTATTCCCATAGGTTAACCAAACAAGACAAAGGAATGTAATGATCCATTTCATTCCATTGCTCATTCCATTCCTTCTCCCATTCAATTTCCCCTTCATTCCATTACCTCCAGCCAAACATACCCTTACATTTTGACAAGATAAAACATCACTTAATCTTTGAAACTGCTAGCCCAAACACCCTTTGGTGAAGATTCAAAGATAAAACTCTAAATTTTTTATATGGGCAACCATTTATAGACCATTAGAGAATGAAGATGGCGAGTTTGTGTCGACTGCAGGAAAGAATTTTGTTTATGGATATGAAAGGGTGATTTATACACTTAAAGTGGAAGAAAAAGAGTATGGTGATTTATACACTTAAAGTGGAAGAATGAAGAGGAAGGTCCCAGCAGAGACCAGTTGGTCCCGCAAGACTCACCTTGAACAGGGACGTCTGCGCAAAGGCCATCTGCTCCCACAGGACCCACCATGCTCATAGAATCTTACGCGCAGTACATAAGCTGTACACGCAGGAAAAGCCTCCCAATGGTGAAGTACCCCGCCTGTTCCCGCAGTTGCGGATACAAGCCATCAGGGAAGGCTACCCGCAGACAGCAGGGCTACACGCACAAGACACTAGCTACTTCAGTAGTCACATGAAGGAATGAGCAAGGCGGGAACAATCCCGCCTAAATGAGCCAGTCTGATTCTGAAAGATCTTTTGTACTATACTTACCAAGGTATGGATAGGACAGACGATCTGACCAGAACAGCCCATGAGCCAATCACAGGGTGACAGCTCACCGACAACAGTGCGAGGAGGAACACCCTCTAGTACTGTTTGTCACTATTAGCCGCTGCCTACTCACCAACCCTTACTGTGGGGCATGCGCAGCCTACAGTTGGTGGAATAGTGTTACTGTTGGCCGTAACCTATTCACCAACCAGCATGGCCTGCGTACAATCCACAGTAAGTGGGACGTGCATAATCTACAGTTGGTGGAATAGTGCAGCCGACTTTGTTACTGTTGGCCGTAACCTACCCACCAACCAGTATGGCCTGTGCATAGTCTACTGGTGATTGAACAGGAATACTGTTCAGCCGGCTGTACCTTCTAGGAAACCTACCTTCGGCTATAAATACTCCAACATCTTGGAATGGTAAGATCATCTGCTATCCAGTCATCTAGCAATCTCTTAATATACACTTATATTCAGAGCAACCTAGTCTGATTCTCACGCCGGAGGGTGGTCACAAGGAGGAACCCCCCCTTCTCAGTGACGAGCTTACGGTGTTTGTTTTGCAGGTCTCCTGAAGAACAGCCTTCTCAGCTAGATCTCATTCGTGGGAAACATTACTTAACCCCCAGATTATCTATAATCTGTACCGGGTCACTTAGTGTTTCTTCATTGGCGCCATCCGTGCATAAAAGCTAGAACTATTTTAGTTTTTTCACAATTTCTGAAGAAATGGTTAACGTTACTCCGGTCCAAAGGCCTGTAACCGACCAAGAAACCCCGGTAACAACCCCAGCAACTGGGGGGAACACCGGCGGTTATAAAATCCTTACGAACACTACCCCGACTACCCAAGCCGGGGCAAGTGGAGTAAATATTCCATTGGGGTTCACCGATACCCAACCGGAAAAACGAACGAAGGTCCCTCGCCAAACACTAGATCAAGTGAAGGCGTGGGCCGAAGCACGGCAAAGAGAATTCCAAGCCGAATTGGATGAACGCTTGCGTTCAGTTCAACAGGCTGACGAATTCACCAGTACTCGCCAACACCTCAATATGAGCAGTGACTGCGAGTACTCAGACGACGAGTTGGAATCCGATACCGACGCGAACCCTCGCCATAAGGCGAAAGGGAAGCGTAAGGACACGGACGTCCAACCAAAAAGGAATTTTGGGGAAGCTTTTAAACCAATCGCGGAGAGAAACCCGCGTGACTTCTCCAAAACCTTTAGACCAACTGCTACAAATGCAGGAAGGTCAAAATTCGCAAGAGACATTGCGGAAGCAATCGCCCCGAGAAGTGCCAAACAAATGTCCAACATTGGCACTTATGATGGGCTGTCCGACCCAGATGACCATCTGAACAGGTTCATTGCAGGGGCTACCGTCAGCAACTGGACGGAACCCACGTGGTGCTACATGTTCCAGATGACTCTGGTCGGAGCGGCCAGGGCATGGTTCGATCGTTTACCGATCCACCACATATATGACTGGGCGGACTTTCAGAACAAGTTCAGCCAGCACTTCAGCCAACAGAGGAAGTACACTGAAGAGCAGTGGACGATCCTCAACTGCGTGAGAGAGGAGGATGAATCTTTACTAGACTTCATCACTCGCTTCAACTCCAAAAAGCTTAGTCTCGGCAACATAAGTGAGGATCTGGTTCGCGCCGCCTTCATCCAAGGCGCCGAATACCCAGAACTTATCCGCACGTTGACGGGTAAGGATGGCATGCCATCAACTTGGGATGCCATCATGACGGCGGCAAAGCGCTTTGCCGAGACGGAAAAGCAACCGGGAAGGGATCTTCCCCAGAGTACACACCTCTACACGCAGAGGACAAGAGAGAACAATGTCCGGATCGCCCGGCAGAACAAAAAGAGGAGGCTAGGTATTTGGCAGTCAAGGGTAAACTTTGACACCTCATCCAGCTCTCGCCCTCTTGTTGGCGGAAGGGACAACACACACCCTTCAAATCGAAAACACCGGTGGACGCCACTCACGAAGAGCGTCACGGAGATATTTGCCACGGAAAAATTGCCATGGCCCAAAGCCCCATCGATCCGGCAGAAACCTAATGCGGATCAAAGCAAATCCTGTGATTTCCACGGGACAAAGGGTCATGGTACTGAAGAGTGCACATCCTTGAAGGATATTATTGAGACATTTGTCAAGGATGGAAGGCTTGCACATCTCGTGGCATCGATCAGGAAGGGAGGAAGGAATGACAACCGGTACAGAGGTAACGGACGAAAGCCCGTCGACATCAGCATCAACATGGTTCATGGCAAGGTCAGAGGAAGGAAAAGACAGGTGATAGAACCATGCGCGTGGAAGGAAGCTGAGGTGCGCTTCCCGCGAGTGCCAGGAGGCCCCAGCAAAGAAGGCCCCATCGTCATCAGAAGCCAGCTGGGGCACTACATCACTTCCCGCACTCTTGCTGACAACGGCGCTTCGTCGACAGTGATGTACAGGCAGTTCTTTGATAAGCTGGATGATGAAGACAAAGAACGCTTGGAAACGGTCTACGCTTCAATGGAAGGGTTTGACGGCAGTACAGAAACACCCCTGGGTATCCTATCTTTCCCCGTTACTCTTACTGATGGGAATCATTCACGCACAGAGGACGTGGATTTTGTCGTGATGAAAAAGCCACACCACACGTACGACATCCTATTTGGAAGAGACGGGATGGCAAGATTCAACACCGTGGTATCTTCAGTCCACGGCATGATGGGATGGCCAACAGCTGAGGGTGTAGCAATGATCTCTGGCATTCCCCAGGTATGCATCGCATCTGTCTCATCTAAACCCAAACCGAAGAAGGCTAAACCAACCATCACTGAACCGGAAAAATGGGCCTTCAATGGCAAATACCCCGACCAGGCCGTTACCATTGGACCAACAATTGTTGATCCCATCCGCACCTTACTCAAGCGCTTACTGCAGAAAAACGCTGACATCTTTGCGTGGGCACCAGCTGACATGACTGGTGTACCCCGAAGTAAGGCGGAGCATAAGCTCAAATGCGATCCGGCTGTTACGCCAATCGTACAAAAGCGCAGAGTAATGGGGCCTGAACAAACTAACGCGTGTAGAACCCAAGTCAAGGAACTCCTTGACGCATGCATCGTACGCGTTAGTAGATATCAAACATGGGTTGCAAATCCCGTAATGGTACCGAAGAATGACAAACAATGGCGCATGTGCATAGATTTCAAAGATTTGAACAAAGCATGCCCCAAAGATTGTTATCCGTTACCAGAAATTGATCTCAAAGTGGATTCGTTGGCACCATTTCGCCTTAAATGCTTCTTGGATGCGTATAAGGGGTACCACCAAATCCACATGGCCATTGATGACCAGGACAAAACCGCATTTCGGACGCCCGATGGTACATTTTGTTATAAAATGATGCCATTCGGACTTAAGAACGCAGGGTCCACGTACCAACGACTAATGGACAAAGAGTTTCATGCCCAAATCGGGAGAAACTTGGAAGTCTATATGGATGATTTGGTCATCAAAAGCCTCGAGCCTGAGGCGATGTTGAAAGACATTGAAGAAACTTTCAACACGCTCCGAAAGATAAACATGAAGCTCAACCCGAGCAAGTGTTCATTTGGGATGGAAGAAGGGAAGTTCTTGGGAGTCATTGTTACTAAAGATGGCTTTAGAGCGAACCCTGAAAAGGTCGAAGCCATTGTTAAAATGGAATCACCTACCACCATCAAACAGGCTCAGACACTGAATGGGCGACTAGTCGCACTTAATCGCTTCTTGGCAAACCATGCGGATAAGTCGTTTCCTTTCGTGTCAACACTGAGAAACTGCTTGAAGAAAACGCACTTCCGCTGGACACCAGAAGCGGAAGCAGCTTTTCAGGAGATTCGGTCACGCCTGATCGAACTCCCAACACTTACAGCACCACAAGCGGGAGAGGAGTTACTCCTATACCTTTCCGCAACAGATAGAGCAACCGGGGCAGTCCTGCTAGTAGAACGAAAGGGCACCCAGATGCCAATCTATTATGTTAGCCGTGTACTAACAGACGTAGAAACCCGGTACTCTACCCTTGAAAAATTAGTCTTAGCACTTATACACGCTTCACGCAGGTTAAGACGATATTTCCAGGGCCACCCAATCACCATTCTCACCAACTTCAAACTCTCAAATGTTCTAGGCAAACCCGAATTATCGGGACGTCTAGCCAAATGGGCAATTGAATTGGGAGAATATGCAATTAAGTACAAGCCAAGACCAGCCATAAAGGGCCAGGTCTTGGCCGATTTTATTGCAGAAGTCCCCGCTTCGCGGGAAAAAGAGTGCCAGGAGGAGGCTCAACCCTCCCCAGCACAGGACGTCAATGATGTCTGGCGACTCTACACTGATGGAGCAGCCAGTAACGAGGGTTCAGGCGCAGGGTTAAAATTAACCAACCCAGCGGGCCAAGAATATACTTACGCTATTCGGCTGGACTTTCCAAGTACGAATAACGAAGCCGAATATGAAGCATTCTTGGCCGGTTTGAGAATTGCGCGTAAGATGGGAGTGAAAAACTTGGAAGCCCACGTGGATTCCATGCTGGTGGCCAACCAAATAAATGGAACATACACGGCTGTGAACGACACCATGGCCTTGTACCTCGCCCAGGCAAAAACCCTTATGCGTGATTTTAGTGATTGTAAAGTCATACACGTCAAGCGCAGCGAAAACAAATCTGCGGATGCGTTAAGCAAGCTTGCATCACTAGCCTTCACCCACCTGGGAAAGGACATCCGCATTGAACTCCTCGAAGCGCCATCAGTCCCGCACTGGGAAATTTGTGTCATCCAAACCAGTACAGAAACATGGATGACACCAATAATAAATTACCTTGCAGCAGGAATACTACCAGAGTCAAAAACACAGGCAAGAAAACTACGCTGTAAAGCACTGAATTATCAACTCGTCAATGACATCCTTTACAGACGTAACTTTCTTGGCCCACTCTTGAGATGCGTGGACAACCAAGATGCCGACTACCTCCTAAGGGAAGTACACGAAGGCATCTGTGGGGTACACGCAGGTCCCCGCGCTGTTGTAGCCAAGCTAAACAACGCGGGATACTTTTGGCCGGGGATGCATACGGATGCACTGGCATACATCAGAAAATGCAGGTCTTGCCAGCTTTACGCACCTAACACGCATCGCCCGAAAAACGAACTGGTTCCAGTCACTTCTTCGTGGCCATTTCAGAAGTGGGCCATCGATGTGACAGGCCCATTTCCTACAGCAGCAGGAAATGTTCAGTTTCTAGTGGTAGCCATCGACTACTTCACCAAGTGGATAGAAGCAAAACCTTTAGCCCAAACAACCGCAAAGCATATCAAAAAATTTATTTGGGAATTTATAATTTGTCGTTTTGGACTTCCACAGAATTTGGTGAGCGATAACGGCACCAACTTTGCTGACAAAAAGCTACAACAGTGGCTAAAAGAACTTCAAATCACCCACACCTTTACCTCAGTGGCACACCCGCAAGGAAATGGTGAGGTGGAAAGAGCAAATAAAAGCATCGTCGAAGGCATAAAGAAAAGACTCTTGAAACACAGATCCGGCTGGGTGGACGAGCTTCCGCACGTCCTTTGGGCAAACAGAACGTTGAAGAAGGCCAGTACGGGAGAAACCCCGTTCAGCCTCACTTATGGCACTGAAGCCATGGTCCCGGTCGAAATTGGTCTACCCTCACCAAGGGTCTTGAGTCAGCCAGAAGACAATGATGCGGAAAGACGGTTGGATCTTATGCTAACCGAGGAACGCAGAGACTTAGCCGCAGTGCGTGAAGAGAACTACAAACGACAAATGCAAAAGTACTACAACACGCGGGTAAAACTCTGCAACTTCAAGGAAGGAGACTACATACTGCGTAACAACGAGGCTTCGAACCAAGAACGCCCAGGAAAGTTGGCCCCGGTCTGGGAAGGGCCATACGTTATCAAACAGGTTCTGGGAAAGGGCGCATACCGGCTCGAAAGGCTCGATGGCACTCCCATCCCAAGAACATGGAATGGAGCTCAATTACGCAAATGTTATATGTAGATCAATTCCAAAACTTGTAAAGAAAAGGCCAAGAGCCACTTCTAATGGAAATGATTCTCCTTTCATAATGTGTTTACCTTTATCCTTATGAACTCCCCACTGGTGCCGGTATTTACCGCATAAATGGGGAGAAGTAAGTCGTTACGTGTGGAAGGCGGCAAAACCCGCATAAACACAACGTTAAAAATAAGGGAAACCTACACGCAGGTATGATGTAAGTAAAGTTTAGCCATCTTTGTAAGTGCAAGTGACGGTCTTATCCGCACAATCACAAATAAGGAAGCAAAACTTCAAACTATCATCTACCACGTTCAAAGGTTATCCTAAAAAAAAAAAAAAAAAAAAAAAAAAAAAAAAAAAAAGGAAAACCTTCACGCAGGTCAGGTATGGGTAAAGTTTAGCCATCCTACCGAGTGCAAGTGACGGTTCTACCCGCACAATCACGAAAGAGGAAGCAAAACTTTAACCCACTATCAACCACGTTCAAAGGTTAACTTATCCTAAATACTTAGAAATTTCGAGGAAAAATGAGGAAAACCTACACGCAGGTCAGATGAAGGTTAAAGTTTAGCCATCCTACCAAGTGCAAGTGACGGTTCTACCCGCACAATCACGAAAGAGGAAGCGAAACTTTAACCCATCATCAACCACGTTCAACAGGTTAACTTATTCTAAAACACTTGGAAAATTGCTAACTTAAACTAAGTCATGAATTTATAAAGCAAGGAATCCAAAGAAGGAAATAACAATCTTATCCGCAAAAAGATTTATATTTCAATGATATATTACAAGAATGGCCGGGTTACTACCCGCCTAAAAGAGTAAATCTATACAAGTCTATCTTAGCAATGGAAAGGGATCTTCAGGGTCAAGCTTCAGGGCCGCTTCCACTTGGACCCGCTCCGTCAGAAGAACGGGGTGGTTCGAGGAAAGCTTTGAGGACAGCTAACCCATCATCAGCAACAGCTACTTCGTCCACCTTCTCGACCACTGGATGCGGGAAGGCGGCGTATTGGTTCAATGCTTGGTCATAAATGGCTTCGGTATCCACATTGAACAAAGGGAAGTTGGAAGGCGGGACGCCTTTCTCAACAAACCCTAGACCAAGCAAGAAGCCGGCCTTTTCCCCATCCTCATGAGAAGCGTTGAGGGCTGCGCTCATAGCATCATCGTAAGAGGTCTCTGAAAAGACCCGACGCACAACCTACAAAGAAAAAATACAAAGTATTAGAACCTTTTCTCTTACAGAGAAAAGCGTGAAGACAAAGCTAAACATACCTGAGGCAACGCTTCTCGAAGAAGCCATTGGAGGGCAGCTTGAGCTTCGTTATGGGCGCGTTCGGCTTCGCTCTTGTTAAGGTTGGCAAGTAAAACTTCCTTTGCGGCAGCCTCTTCGACGCCCTTAAGCTTCCGCTCGGTGTGGTCAAGCACCCCCCTCTGGTCCAGGATTTCCTGGAGTTTCTTGGCATCTTCCATTGCCAAGGCATCATGAGCGCGTTGGAGAGCCTCTAATTTGGCCTTGAGCTCCTCATTCTCCACACGCAAAGGCTCAGCAACGGCTTCAGCCTTGCCAGCCCTCTCGGTTGCGTTTCGCGCAGTCTCCCTGGCCAGCCGAAGCTGTTCATTCACAGCTTGGGCAGCCTTGGAGCGGGCCTCGAGTCGCGCCTGAACTTCAACCTCGAGGGCCTTGAAGGCCTTCTCCTTGTCGGCGGCAGCTGCCGCCAGCTGTTGGTTCTCCTCCCGAAGAGCACGCGCCTCAGATACGTCCTTGGCGCGAGCTGCTTTCAACTTGTCGTTTTCACGACAAAGCAGCTCGACGCGCGGCTGCATCCGGGCCTGGAGAACCCGAAGCTCATTGGTTAGCCTACCCTCCTGGTAGCTAACCATGGCTTCCCCCAATGCACCCGGGGGAGCAGCGTGGCGAGCCCAGTCCACGCACTCCACAGGTGTGCGAAGGGTTGTTCCTCGGCGAATGTTCCATCGTGGAACATACACTTCATTGGAATCCGACACTGCAAAAGAAACAAAAGCAGTAAGGAAAAGATGATAAAAAACATAAGGGAAAAAGAAAGGAACCCTACGCACCTGTAGGGTCAATGACAGGCCGATAGCCGCCAAACCCATCACCTGAACCTAAAGGAAATCCATCCAACAAGTCAGGCAGACGGGAAGGTGGCAAAGATCGGCGGGAAGCCCTGCGCGTACCTGATGGTCCGGCCGTCGGTGCCGGTGGCGCGGGCATGGTGGCAGCCGCCGTGGTCGCCGTTGTGGTCGCCGCCGCGGTCGCCGCCTCATCAGCAGCAGTAACCGCCGGCTCCGTGAAGGATGCTGTAAAAATCGCACTCACGGCCGGCGGTGACGTCATCTCGGCCGGAACAGTTGGCTCAAAGGAATGAGCAACTGGACCAGCGGATGCGGGCGCAGGCGCCTGGGTCGATGCCTCAGGAAGGCTGACCGAGCCTACCGTCATTGGCGGGGAGGTACTCCCCTGCGTTTCACCCCGGAGTGCGTCAACATCCACGCCTGCATAAAGAAGAAAGTGTTAGATAAATTTATGAAGTAATAAGTCAACAAAGACAACTATGATTGTACTTACGGGTTTTCTTGACCCTGAACGTACGGACGGGCGGGGAGGAACCCGATGGAGCCGGCCTCTTGGTACCGGTCACCGTCGTCTTCGTCGGTTCTCCGGAGGTAACGGTCGTAGCCTCCGGAGCAGTGGTCTTCTCACCACCGGGCTTCCCCGCCACCTCTTCACTATCTGACTCCGAGTCAGATAGAACCAACGGACCAGCCGTGGAGGCCTTCTCCTTCCCTTTCCCGCCGGCAGCAGCTTTCTTCTTCCGCACCAATGGAGGAGCATCTGAGGATTCCTCAGAAGAAGACAGGTCAAGAATTCCAACAGCGGGTACAGCATTGAGAGATTGAGGAAAGAATATCGCCTTACCTGGCCGCCGGTGGCTCAGGATCTCGTGGCCCAGCGGATAGACCTCCACAAAACGATCCGCCGGTTGCTCCAGGATGGGCAACTCGCCCTCGTCCAGAGCACGAGTACCCATCCGCGCGGGACCGTCGGTTTCCCGCGGGAACAGAAGCGACTCCAAATTATTTCCCTCTGAAAGAAAAGAAACAGTTAGAAGACAAACTTGTATCAAAAAGAAAGACAAGACATACCATAGGGAATAGAGTTCAAACCGTATTCGAGAAGGATGGGAACCTGAGACGCATCTTTCCACACCCGGCTCATCCCTAACATAACCATCCCGGATTCCGCAAACCGGTAAACCGGAGATTGGATCCGGGATATCTTCGAAAACCATTCCGTCTCCTGGTAGTTGGGGGCGTGAAGGCTCGGTATCGCTTGGCCATTTTTAAACTTCATGGCAAGGGGGATGGCGCGGGCAGAAATGTAGAAGAATTCCTGCTTCCACGCGCGAAGACTGCGCTCGGTGTCGCAAATCTTCAGACCCTTAATGCGGGTCGTCAGGGTGTACCACCCCTGGATGCACCTCCAGGTATAGAAGGTCATCAGGCGGTCCACATGGGGCTCGATGCCCAAAATCCAGCACACCCACTCAAAATGGCGAATCTTGGCGATCGCCATGGGGTGCAGCTCGGTCAAATGAACACCGTGCCTCTCAAGGACACGGTAAACAAATTTTGTCAATGGGAATCTAAGATTCCCATAGACAAAAAATGCAGCATAAACCCCGATCTTGCCTCTAGGGGCATCGTACACGGTCTGGTGGGATTCAGGAAACTCAGGCTCGAGATGATCGAGCATGAACTTCCTGACAACATACCGGTACTGATCGCCGGGCAGAGCACACTGGCACTCACCAGCAGTACCCCTGTCGTCAGCTATAGCTTCAGCATCACGAGAGGACATCTTGCAGAGGAAGAAGAGAGCGATTTCGAGAGAATGCTCGATTGAATAAAGGAGTATTCGCCGGAAATCGCCTTAAAGATGAAGAGAAGAGTGAAAAGTGTGAATTGCAAATAACCCTCTCCCCCTTTATATAGTAATCGCAATTAATGCGGTGAATTTAATGCAGAGGAGAGAGAAATCAAAGGTGCAATGAAACTATGACACGTGGCAAAAAGCAAGCTGGCAACAGCTGTTGAAAGGACGTGTGCCAGTAATTTCGCGGCCACGCGCCCGAAAAATCACGCCCACGCGCCTGAAAAAGCGACTGGAATGACCATGTTCTGTCACGTCACCATAACTTCCTGCACGTCCTGACACAGTCAGAAGAAACCGTCGCACGACGTTTCAGATGTTTGGACTGTTCTTATCCTTACCAACCTTTCGAATTTCAAAATTCAAAAAAGATTCAAAAGTAAGCGGGAAAATACCCCTTACCTTGGCAACCAAGTAACCATAAGACGGATGCGGGTACAGTGTTAAGGCAAAACCTTCCACATACCTAGCACCCGCAGGGAATTGAAGCCAAGAATACCCCGGCAACAAAGTAACTATAAGACGGGTGCGGGTACAGTGTTAAGGCACAACCCTTCACGTACCTAGCACCCGCAGGGAATTGACGCCAGGGGTACCTTGAAAGTAAAGTAACCGTAAGACGAGCGCGGGTACAGTGTTAAGGCAAAACCCTTCACATACCTAGCGCTCCGCAGGGAATTGAAACCAAGAAGGATCTTCTGGGCAATGCTTGTGGAAACGGAAATAACATCCCCGCATAGCGGGAACGTCGAGAACTACATTGTTTGAGGCTCCAGGATGGAATTGGTGGTTTAAACATAATTGATCACTATGTTCAAAACCACTAAAACCTCAAGGAGAATCCACACAAGTGAGACTCAACGCTCCTGACTTGCGAGAAGGTTACATACCTACCCGCATCATACCCAAAGATCAAAGCAAAAAAATCGGGAATTTTTGCAAGTGACATTAGGAAACCCGCGGGAAGAATCCCCACGGAGAACCTTAAAACTAAAAACCCTTTTCAAAACCCCTTGCTTAAAGTCCAAAAGTTCACCTCACTTTATTAAACATTCATGAGAAGAACATTGGACTGGGGGGACTTGAAGAGGAAGGTCCCAGCAGAGACCAGTTGGTCCCGCAAGACTCACCTTGAACAGGGACGTCTGCGCAAAGGCCATCTGCTCCCACAGGACCCACCATGCTCATAGAATCTTACGCGCAGTACACAAGCTGTACACGCAGGAAAAGCCTCCCAATGGTGAAGTACCCCGCCTGTTCCCGCAGTTGCGGATACAAGCCATCAGGGAAGGCTACCCGCAGACAGCAGGGCTACACGCACAAGACACTAGCTACTTCAGTAGTCACATGAAGGAATGAGCAAGGCGGGAACAATCCCGCCTAAATGAGCCAGTCTGATTCTGAAAGATCTTTTGTACTATACTTACCAAGGTATGGATAGGACAGACGATCTGACCAGAACAGCCCATGAGCCAATCACAGGGTGACAGCTCACCGACAACAGTGCGAGGAGGAACACCCTCTAGTACTGTTTGTCACTATTAGCCGCTGCCTACTCACCAACCCTTACTGTGGGGCATGCGCAGCCTACAGTTGGTGGAATAGTGTTACTGTTGGCCGTAACCTATTCACCAACCAGCATGGCCTGCGTACAATCCACAGTAAGTGGGACGTGCATAATCTACAGTTGGTGGAATAGTGCAGCCGACTTTGTTACTGTTGGCCGTAACCTACCCACCAACCAGTATGGCCTGTGCATAGTCTACTGGTGATTGAACAGGAATACTGTTCAGCCGGCTGTACCTTCTAGGAAACCTACCTTCGGCTATAAATACTCCAACATCTTGGAATGGTAAGATCATCTGCTATCCAGTCATCTAGCAATCTCTTAATATACACTTATATTCAGAGCAACCTAGTCTGATTCTCACGCCGGAGGGTGGTCACAAGGAGGAACCCCCCCCTTCTCAGTGACGAGCTTACGGTGTTTGTTTTGCAGGTCTCCTGAAGAACAGCCTTCTCAGCTAGATCTCATTCGTGGGAAACATTACTTAACCCCCAGATTATCTATAATCTGTACCGGGTCACTTAGTGTTTCTTCAGGTGATGTTGCAAAGATAGAAAATGAGCAGGCACATGGTAAAAAAGAACATGACAACGTCATGGAGGATAATGGGGAAGGGTTGAATGTTGGTATGCGTATTGCAAATGAAAACCCTTCTGAAAATTTATGTGTGCATTGCTAGGGCAGTGTCACGAAGGTGCCTGCTTCATTGTCTAAACCTTCTACATCTATATACTAGTGGAAGAATTAAAAAAAAAGTATATCATAATTGGGAGTCGAGATTTAATGATATGGAGATCCCCGCAGGAAACACGAAGGTCCTTTTTACTCAGACAGTTCTTCTAATAGATTGAATATTTCTTATCCCCACGGGAAACATGAAGGTCCTTTTTACTCAGGCAGTTCCTCTGATAGATTGAATATTTCTCTATGGACTTAATGATATGGAGAACTTTTGATAGAAAAAAAAAAAGATATCATTCCTTTAGGTTTTGCTTTACAAGGACGAGATACAACTAAAAGTGACATAAATGGTATCAATATTATTAGATCGCATAGGAGCTTGAAGATATTGGATGCCGGTTAGATCTTTTAGTATTTGTGGTATTGCGCAGCGGGTGCAGTTAGGCCAGTCCATGGAGATTATTTTCGTCTCGTTCTTTTTGGTCCTCCTTTTATATTTTGACCAATGTTATTTTCGTGTTTTTTTATTTTGTAGTTACATTCTTGCTTTTGTGAATCTTTTGTAATGTGTCATGTTTAGTATTGGGTTGTGTTTCGTCTTATCTAGTTTTTTTATCATTGGAGGTTTTTTGATATAATTATTTCTGCTCAATAAAATATATATTGTTTTGACTCTACCATGTTTAAACAAACATATTTCTTGTTGCTCCCTGAAAAGAAAATTATGAATTCATCACTACACGAACGAACATGCCATGTAACTGTTAAACTAGATGGGCATCTGCGGGATGTGTCAGGTGTTTAAACGCATATTGATCCTGTTAATCATGTAATAATTATGAGTGTTTATGATTTGCTTTAAAACCTTGAAACCTTTAACCCTGTCATCCGTTAGGTTTCACGGTTGGTTTTTTACTTTAAGTCGGTCGGTTGGTTTTAAAATTTTCAAACCAAAGTGAACGTTTGGTTCGCTGTTTGTATCGGAAACTGGCTATATGAAACCAGACCAAACTGTAATGTTGAATGCATTTTAATCTTTCTTACTATATAGTATTAGATATGTTTGTTATATATATTAGATATAGTTAAAGTATAACTGAACAAAATCTTTTTTAATACAAGTAAACTTTAAATTAATCTATTTCTAGATTTTTTTTTTTTTTTTTTTTGTAATATTTGCTTTTGTTATTATTTTTATATGATTAAAATTGTCATTGTTCATGTTATGATTCTCTTAAGTATCATATTTTGTTGGTGTTTAGTTATAATTGATAGTATAGTTAAATTAATAATCATTTAAACAAAATTTAATATAAAAGCTTAAACTGTGAAATCAAACTGGAATCAGACCGTTAGTAACGATTCGGTTTCAATTTTAAGTGACTCGGTTTTGGTTTTAGATGACAAAAAATCGGTATTAACGGTTGGGCTCTTAAGTTTAACTTAAAACCCATTAAAATTGACATTGAACATCCCTAAGTAACATATCATTTGTTTTATAAATTCAAAAAAATAACAATTTCATACTCAAATTATAGATTATAAATTGCTCGTTTTTATGATGCAATTTTTTTTACAAAAATATTAACGCAATGAAAAGTTACGGTTATTTAAAAATCGTGGGTGGGAAGTTGCTTTACAATTAAAATTAAAAATATAACATGATTAAAGATGATGGGCAAACTTGTAAGTTGAGTAACTTATGTTTAAAAAACAAGTTTACCATTTTTACACATTTACTTTATGTATTAATATTTATAAAACTCTTAAAATCAATTGTTTTACTTTACCCCTGTTTCATGTAATGTATGTAGTATATATAGTTTATAGTCTGAGTTATATAATATAAAGTATAATTTTTTTGAACGACCAACAAACAGAGAATTGCCTAAGTACTACATACGGGGTGACCCAAGGGCAAAAGGCCACCGCCAGCTGGTCCAACCCAACCGTATGGAGCCGTTAAGCGTCTACAAGTTATTTCCAGTTCCAGAGAAAACCCATCCACTCGAAGCCTACTGTGGTAAAACCGGACGCCCTCATGATCGAACAGGAGATCACAAAGACCCGGTCATCCTTCGTTAAGCCACCCATATTCTCTCCAAAATATTGTATGTAAGGATCGAATATCGATCTCCATTGAAGAACCCACATTTTCGACTACTACATCATATTGAAAAGAACATAAAAAGTATAATTGGTTGAAAATGATTTTTTAATATGATGGTTAAAAAGAGAAATAAAGGGAAGTTTATTGGTTTATTAAGATAAAAGTAAGCAATACTTTTAATAATAATTTTTTAACAAAACCGTTAGATTTTCTTTTCTCATAAATATGTAAAGAGTGTACGGAATGGGATTGATTGGTAGGAGAGAGAGAGAGAGAGAGAGAGAGAGAGAGAGAGAGAGAGAAGGGACACTTGTTTGGTCTCGAAGCCAACCCAACACGCCCTTTCTGCGTTCTAACTGTCACTCCTATTTTATTTCCTAAGTTCTATGCAAGATATTCAATTTAATCTCATAAAGATATTATATATAGAGATCAATACTAGCGTGTCCATAATATTATATTAAAAATAAAAACATTAAAGAACATTGAAGAGATATGTTCCTGGTTTCGTTTCGGATTCAGGCCAAACCCAAATAGACTAAAATGGTCAAAAACCTAATTATGTGAGTATAATGTATACATCTTTTCGCTACATTTTTTCAAAAGACTGTTTTCATTCGTTAAACCTTACCATTGCTCCTAGACTTCAGGTCACATAGTTGATCTAAGTGACATAAGAAAATAATCTAATGACTCAAATATTATCCTAATTATGAATTTATTTTAGATTAGAGATATCTTTGAATTACATATTTTATTTTCGAATCTAGTAAAGGCTTAATAAGGTTTAAACCGAACCAACCCATATGTACATATAACTCAAATACTGTTTTCTAGTTCTAATTCATTTAAAAAAATCCAATTAAAAGAAACATATTCAAATAAGATAAATAACTCAAAAACATATTTGAGATGAGAACACACTATTTTAGGATTGAACTTGGGTAAGAAAATGATGATAATTAAGTGTTATGATTCTTTTAAAGAGACACCGTTATCAAAAAGCTAATGCCATTTAAATGAAACCTCAAAAACCGATTCGATGAACACCCTATTAACTTAGTACTTTAATCACCAGACAGTTATTGAATTTAAAATTATAAACACACTCATCCACATCCTGTGTGTGTGCATCTAGCTGTCTGGTGTACCCTCCCCCCACCCTACTCTACACTAAGCTTACTTATTATATATACCCTCACTTCCAACTTCTATCCAAGTATCAAAACACACAGTATACAACACAACACATAAACATAACTAAAGAGGTAGGTCCCAGTAGAGCCCAGTTAGACCCGCAAGACTCACCTTGAAGAGGGACGTCTGCGCAAAGACTAACTGGATCCGCATGACCCACCATGCTCAGAGATGAAGACCTTACGCATAGTACGCCAGCTGTTCCCGCAGGAAAAGCCTCCCAGTGGTAAAGTACCCCGCCTGTTCCCGCAGCTGCGGATACAAGCCATGAGGGAAGGCTACCCGCACTAATAGTAAGGCTACACGCACAAGGCACTAACTCTTAATAATTCAGTAATGTCACCCGAAGAAGGAATGAGCAGGGCGGGAATACTCCCGCCCAAATGAGCCAGTCCGTACGCTTCTGGAAGATCTTTTGTACTATACCTGCCAAGGTATGGACAAAATAGACAAGATCTGACCAAAGCAGCCCATGAACCAATCACAGGGTGACAGCTCACCGACAACAGTACGATGAGGAGCACGCTCTAGTACAAAATGTCACTATCAGCCACTGCCTACCCACCAACTCCCATCGTGGCACGTACACAGCCCATGGTTGGTGAAAAAAGAATATTATACAGCTGGCTATGTCACTATCAGCCGCTGCCTACTCACCAACTCCCATCGTGGCATGTGCGTAGCCTGTAGTTGGTGGAAAAGGAATATTATACAGCTGGCCGTACCTGCTTGGAAACCTACCTTCGGCTATAAATACTCCAACACCTTGGAACGGTATCATTATCTTATATCATCATATATCATCTGATATTATCTTATCATCTCTAGCTATTTCTCTTAATATACACTTATATTCAGAGCAATCTAGTCTGATTCTCACGCCGGAGGGTGGTCACAAGGAGGAACCCCCCCCCTTCTCAGTGACGAGCTCACGGTGTCTGTTTTGCAGGTTGAGAAGAATAACCATCTTTGCCGGACCTAACCCTCGTGGGAAACATCTACTTAACCCTAAGATTATCCTTAATCTGCCGGGGTCACTTAGTGTTTCTTCATTGGCGCCATCCGTGCATAAAAGTAGAACTAATTCTTTTTCAGTTTTTTCAAAACCTCTGGAAAGATGGTTAAGGTTACTCCGATGCCAAGGCCAACGAGTGACCAAGAAACTCCGGTAACCACAACCCCAGCTACTGGGGGGAACACCGGCGAGTACACAATTTTTACGAACACTACCCCGGTTACCCAAGCCGGGGCAAGTGCAGTTTACAATCCTCCCCTGGGATTCATTGATACCCAGTTGGAGAAACAACAGACGAGGCTCCCCCGCCAAACACTTGATCAAGTTAAAGCGTGGGCGGAAGCACGTCAGAAGGAATTCCAAGCTGAGTTGGATGAACGCTTACGTTCACTCCAACAGGCTGACGAATTCGGAAGCACTCGACAACAGCTCAACATGAGCAATGAGTGCGAGTACTTGGACGATGATTGGGAGGAGTCTGACAGTGACGCAAACCCTCGTCATAGGGCGAAAGGGAAGCGCAAGGAAACGGACTTCCAACCGAGAAGGAATTTTGGAGAAACCTTCAAACCAAGGAACGCGGGGGGAAACCCACGTGACTTCCCCAAAACCTTTAGGCCAACTGTTGCAAATGCGGGAACATCCAAGTTTGCAAGGGACATTGCGGAAGCAATCGCCCCGAAGAGTGCCAAACAGATGTCCAACATCGGCACTTATGATGGTATATCCGACCCAGACGATCACTTGAACAGATTCATAGCGGGGGCAACCGTCAGCAACTGGACGGAACCCACGTGGTGTTATATGTTCCAGATGACGCTGGTTGGAGCGGCCAGGGCGTGGTTTGATCGTTTACCGGTCCACCACATCTATGATTGGGTGGACTTCCAACACAAGTTCAGCCAGCACTTCAGTCAACAGAGAAAATATACTGAAGAGCAGTGGACGATCCTCAACTGCGTTAGAGAGGAGGATGAATCTTTACTAGACTTCATCACTCGCTTCAACTCGAAGAAGCTGAGTCTGGGCACCATAAGCGAAGATCTTGTTCGCAGCCGCTTTCATCCAGGGCGCCGAATACCCAGAGCTTATCTGCACGTTGATGGGTAAAGACGGCATGCCATCCACGTGGGATGCCATCATGACAGCAGCTAAACGCTTTGCGGAAACGGAGAAGCAACTGGGTAGAGATCTTCCCCAGAGAACAAACCTCTACACCCAGAGGACGAGAGAAAATAACGTTCATACCGCCCGACAAAACAAAAAGAGGAAGCTTGGTATTTGGCTGTCAAGGGTAAACTTTGACACCTCATCCAGCTCTCGCCCTCTCTTAGGCGGAAAGGACAACATGCAGTCGTCAAACAGGAATCCCAGATGGACGCCACTCACCAAAAGCATCACCGAAATACTTGCCACCGAGAGGCTCCCATGGCCAAAGGCTCCAATAATCCGACAGCGTCACAACGCTGATCAGAGCAAGTCCTGTGACTTCCACGGGACAAAAGGTCACACCACTGAGGAATGCATATCCTTGAAAGACATCGTCGAGACATTTGTCAGAGATGGGAAACTCACACACCTCGTGGCGTAATGGACGCTAAGCAGGCTAATGCGTGTAGAACCCTAGTCGGGGAAAACACGAATGAAACTGCAGCTTCAATGTTGGAGACTACATATTGCGTAAACAACGAGATTCCGAACCAGGCGCATATCGGCTCGAAAGGCTCGATGGCACCCCATCCCAAGAACATGGAAGGGAGCTCAATTACACAGGCTGCATGTAGATCAATTCCAAACTTGTAAAGAAAAGGCCTAGAGCCACTTCTAATGGAAATGATTCTCCTTATCACATTGACGCTGATAGTCTTACATTTATTTATGATCTGACCACACTGATATGCCGGTATTCACCGCATAAATAAGTGGAAAAGTAAGTCGTTGCGTGTGGAAGGCGGCAAAACCCGCATAAACACAATAAACGGTAAAAATTTCTAAGGAAAAGATGAGGAAAACCTTCACGCAGGTCAGTTATGGGTGAAGTTTGGCCATCCCACTAAATGAAAGTGACGGTCCTACCCGCACAATCATGATAGAGGAAACTGAACATTAACCTATTGACAACCACGCGTCGAAAGGTTAACTTATTCAAAACACTTAGAAAATTTCTGAAAAGATGAGGAAAACCTTCACGCAGGTCAGTTATAGGTGAAGTTTGGTCATCCTAAGTGAAAGTGACGGTCCTACCCGCACAATCATGATAGAGGAAACTGAACACTAACCTATTGACAACCACGCGTCGAAAGGTTAACTTATTCAAAACACTTGGAAAATTGCTAAGTTAAACTAAAGTATGCATGAGCAAATCATATATTGTTTATATGGCAAAACAAGTGCCAAATTAAACTATAATATGCATGAGCACGTCATATAACGTTTATAAAGCAAGTCATTAAGTGAAAGTGACGGTCCTACCCGCACAAACATTTATATTTCATAAAAAATTCAAACATTACAAGAACAGACAGGTATCTACCCGCCTACAGAAATGTAAATCTATCCTAACGGTGGGAAGGGATCTCAAGGTTCAAACTTCAGGACCACTCCCTCCAAACTCACTTGAACCCGCACCATCAGTTGGCTGTGGCGGTTCAAGGAAAGCCTTGAGAATAGTTAGCCCATCATCAGCAGCAACAATTTCGTTCACCTTCTCCACCACCGGATGCGGGAAGGCAGCATACTGGTTCACTGCTTGGTCGTAAGCAGCTTTAGTGTCCACGTCATAAAGAGGGAAGTTGGAAGACGGGATGCCCTTCTCAACAAACCCCAGACCAAGCAGGAAACCAGCCTTTTCCCCATCCTCATGGGAAGCGTTGAGGGCTGTGCTTATGGCATCGTCATAAGATATGTTCGTGAAGATCCGATGCACAACCTACAAAAAAAAATATATGTATCAAAAACTTTTCTACGTATAAAGAAAAGCGTAAAGATATTATGAAGCTACGCATACCTGCGACAACGCTTCTCGTAGAAGCCATTCCTTGGTGATCAGAGCTTCCTGGAGGGCAGCTTGAGCTTGGTCACGGGCGCGTTCGGCTTCATTTTTGTTAAGGTTGGCAAGCAACACTTCCTTAGCAGCAGCCTCTTCAACGCCCTTCAGCTTACGCTCAGTGCGGTCAAGCATACCATTCTGGTCCAGGAGCTCTTGGAGTTTCTTGGCATCTTCTAAAGCTAAAGCATCATGAGCCTGCTGAAGCCTCTCTAGTTTGGCTTTAAGCTCCTCATTCTTGGCGCGCAGAGGCTCAGCAATGGCTTCAGCTTTGGTGGCCCTCTCGGTCGCGTTCCGCGCAGTTTCCTTAGCCAACCTAAGCTGTTCGTTAACAGCTTGGGTAGCCTTGGAACGGGCCTCATGTCTGGCCTGGACCTCGACCTCAAGGTCCTTGAAGGCTTTCTCCTTCTCTGCAGTAATGGCGGCAAGCCTCTTATTCTCCTCCCGGATTGCTCGCAGCCTGAGCCACTTCCCGGTTACGCGCCGTCTTTAACTTGTCGTTTTCACGACAAAGCAACTCGACGCGCGGCTGCATCCGGGCAAGGAGGATTCGGAGCTCATTCGTTAGCCTACCCTTTTGGTAGCTAGACATGGCCTCCCCCAACGCACCGCTTGGGGCTGCGTGACGCGCCCACTCGACGCAGTCCACAGCCGTTCGAAGGGTTGTTCCCTGGCGGATGTTCCACCGTGGAACATACACCTCATTGGAATCCGAAACTGCAAAAACAAAAAACGGTTAGGAAAAAATGATAAAAAAAAGATAATAGGCCAAAATAACCCTACGCACCTGTAGGGTCGACAACAGGCCGGTAGCCGCCAAACCCATCACCCGAACCTAAGGGATATCCATCCAAGAGGTCAGGGAGATGGGAAGGAGGCAGAGATTGGCTAGAAGCCCCAACCCTGAACATACCTGATGAACCGGCCGGGGACGAGGTAGTTGCCGGTGCCGGAGGCACGGTTGAAGCCGCCACGGTAGAGACCATCGGAGGTGAACTCACTAGAGGTGAACTCACAACCGTGGCCGCCGCTGCGGAGGAGCCCACAGAAAAAATCACCGCCGGCTCAGTGAAGGATGCAGTGAATATGGCACTGACAGCCGGCGGAGATGACGTCACAATTGGAACAGTTGCCTCAACGGGATGAGCAACTGAACCAACACTGCAAACAGGCGTAGCTGCCTGGGTCATCGCCTCGGGTAGGTTGACCAAACCTACCGTCGTGGGTCCAGAACTGCTCCTTCTCGCACCACTTTGCAAATGCGGTTGCATCCACGCCTGCATGAAGATAACAAAATATTAAAAACAATGGCGGAAAGAATTGCGGGTAAGATAAATAAAAAGTATACTTACGGGTTTTCTTAATCTTGAAGGTTCTGACGGGCGGGGAAGAACCCGATGGAACTGGCCTCTTCATGCCAGTCACCGTCGTAACGCTTGGCTGCTCGGAGGTGACAGCTGTCCCAACCCCCGTGACAATGGTCTCACCAGGGTTCCCCGCCGCCTCCTCACTTTCGGTCTCCGAGTCGGACCGATTTCCCTGATCGGCGGTGGAGGCGACCTTCGCCTTGCCCTTCACGCCGGCAGCTTTCTTCTTCCTCACGAAGAAAGGCCCATATGCGGATCCCTCATCAGAAGATGATAAAATTAGGGAAACTCCAGCAGAGGTTTGAGCATGAAGAGGGCGAGGGTTAAATAATCCCTTACCTGGCCGCGTGGCGCTCAAAATCTCGTGGCCCGGCGGGTAGACCTCCACGAACCTATCCGCCGTTTGCTCCAAAATGGGCAACTCGTTCTCGTCGAGATCACGAGTACCCAGTCGAGCAGAACCACCAGTCTCCCGCGGTTGCAGAAGCGATTGCAAGTTGTTTCCCTCTAAAAATAAAAGAGAAACAGTTAGAAGAAAAACCCTAAATCAGCAAAAAAGACGGAGCATACCGTAGGGAGTAGAATTCAAACCGTATTCGAGGATGATAGGTACTTGTGGCGTCCCAGAACCGGCATCCTTCCATACCCGGCTCATCCCAAGCATCACCATCCCAGACTCCGCAAAGCGGTAAACCGGAGTCTGAATCTGGGAGATCTTGGTAAACCATTCAGTCTCCTGGTGGTTGGAGGCGTGAAGGTTGGGGAGTGCTCTCCCATTCTTGAACGTCATCGCTATGGGGACGACGCGAGCGGAGATATAGAAAAACTCCCGCTTTCAAGACCAAAGACTGCGCTCGGTAACGCAGATCTTCAAACCCTTGATCCGAGTGACCAAGGTATACCAGCCCTGGATGCACCTCCAGGAATAGAAGGTCATCAGGCGGTCGACGCGGGGCTCAACGCCCAGAATGTGGCACACCCATTCAAAGTGGCGAACCTTTGCGATCGCCATCGGGTGCACCTCCGTCAAATGTACACCGTGTTTCTCCAGAACACGGTATACGAACTTCGTTAATGGGAATCTGAGATTCCCATATATGAAGGATGAGGCATAAACCCCTATCTTACCCTTGGGGGCATCATACACCGTCTGGTGAGGCTCCGGAAACTCAGGCACGTAAGGATCGAGCATGAACTTCTTGACGATATAGTTGTATAGATCGACAGAGAGAGCACACTGGCACTCGCCAGCAGTACTCTTGTCGTCCTTGTTAGACGCGGACATCGGGTTCTCAGGGTATACGTCGGACTCTTCGGCAGTAACCTCAGGATCATGAGTAGAATACATTTTGGAGGTATGAAAGAGAACGATTTCAGGAGAATGCTCTACGGAAAAGTTAGAGTATTCGCCAGAAATCGTTTAGAAGAAGAAGAGTGAAGTGAAGGTGTGAATTAAGATACACCATCTCCCCCTTTATATACTCATCGCAATGAATGCGATGAATTTAATGCCGAGGAGAGAGAAAGCGCATGCGCAATGAGACGATGACACGTGGAAAGCAAGCTGGCAACAGCTGTCGACAGGATGCGTGCCGTAAAATTCGCGCCCCACGCGCTCGAAAACTCGCGCCCACGCGCCTGAAAAAGCGTCTGGAATGACCATATACTGTCACGTCGCCATAACTTCCTGCACGTCCTGAAACTGTCAGAAGAAACCGTCGGACGACGCTAACGTCCCTTCAACAGTTTGGACTGTTCTTATCCTTTCACCAACTCTTCGAATTTCAAAAAGATTCAAAGATTCAAAAATAAGAGGGAATATACCCCCTTACCTTCGAAAGCGAGAAACCATAAGACGAGTGCGGGTACAGTGTCAAGGCGAAACCCTTCACATACTTAGCACTTGCAGGGAATCGAAGCTAACAAGATACCTTGGTAACCAAGAAACCGTAAGACAAGTGCGGGTACAGTGTCAAGGCGAAACCCTTCACATACTTAGCACCTGCAGGGAATTGAAGCCAAGAATACCTTGGAAATCAAGAAACTATAAGACGAGTGCGGGTACAGTGTCAAGGCGAAACCCTTCACATACTTAGCACTTACAGGGAATTGAAACCAATAAGGATCTTCTGGGCCATGCTTGTGGAAAGGGAAATAACATCCCCGCATAGCGGGAACGTTGAGAACTAGATTGTTTGAAGCTCCAAGATGGAATTGGTTGTTTAACATAATTGATCACTATGTCTAAAACTACCAAAATCTCGTGGAGAATCTACACAAGTGAAACTCAACGCTCCTGACTTGCGAGGTGGTTACACACCTACCCGCATCATACCCAAAGATCAAGCAGAAGAATCCCCACGGAAAACCTTAAAACTAAAAACCCTTTTCAAAACCCCTTGCTTAAGTCCAAAAGTTCACCTCACTTATTAACAATTCATGAGAAGAACAATGGACTGGGGGGACTTGAAGAGGTAGGTCCCAGCAGAGCCCAGTTAGACCCGCAAGACTCACCTTGAAGAGGGACGTCTGCGCAAAGACTAACTGGATCCGCATGACCCACCATGCTCAAAGATGAAGACCTTACGCATAGTACGCCAGCTGTTCCCGCAGGAAAAGCCTCCCAGTGGTAAAGTACCCCGCCTGTTCCCGCAGCTGCGGATACAAGCCATGAGGGAAGGCTACCCGCACTAATAGTAAGGCTACAAGCACAAGGCACTAACTCTTAATAATTCAGTAATGTCACCTGAAGAAGGAATGAGCAGGGCGGGAATACTCCCGCTCAAATGAGCCAGTCCGTACGCTTCTGGAAGATCTTTTGTACTATACCTGCCAAAGTATGGACAAAATAGACAATATCTGACCAAAGCAGCCCATGAACCAATCACAGGGTGACAGCTCACCGACAACGGTATGAGGAGGAGCACGCTCTAGTTCAAAATGTCACTATCAGCCGCTGCCTACCCACCAACTCCCATCGTGGTACGTACACAGCCCATGGTTGGTGAAAAAGAAATATTATACAGCTGGCCATGTCACTATCAGCCGCTGCCTATTCACCAACTCCCATCGTGGCATGTGCGTAGCCTGTAGTTGGTGGAAAAGAAATATTATACAGCTGGCCGTACCTGCTTGGAAACCTACCTTCGGCTATAAATACTCCAACACCTTGGAACGGTATCATTATCTTATATCATCATATATCATCTGATATTATCTTTTCATCTCTAGCTATTTCTCTTAATATACACTTATATTCAGAGCAATCTAGTCTGATTCTCACGCCGGAGGGTGGTCACAAGGAAAAACCCCCCCTTCTTTGTGACGAGCTCACGGTGTCTGTTTTGCAGGTTGAGAAGAATAACCATCTTTGCCGGACCTTACCCTCGTGGGAAACATCTACTTAACCCTAAGATTATCCTTAATCTGCCGGGGTCACTTAGTGTTTCTTCAATAACATATATGGAATTCATTACCATCTCATTTTCTTTATTGTTACTTCTTGCCACCCTCTTTCTATGTATCTACGCGGTCCACGGCCGACGAAAAAACCTCCCACTTCCACCCGGCACACTCGGGTGGCCTTATATTGGTGAAACCTTTCAACTTTACTCACAAAACCCAAATGTTTTCTTTGCCTCCAAAGTCAAAAAGTTAGTTTATTGCTTTTAAACTTCAATTTATTTAAAACAGTTTCTTGATCAAATTGTTGAATAATTAAGAAATTTGTTTTTATTTTTTATTTAGGTATGTTTCGATCTTCAAAACCCATTGGCTGGGTTGCCGGTGTGTCATGATTTCGAGCCCGGCTGCTGCTAAGCTTGTGCTTGTAACAAAAGCTCATCTTTTTAAGCCTACATTTCCTGCTAGCAAAGAAAGAATGTTGGGCAAACAAGCCATTTTCTTCCACCAAGGGGATTACCATTTCAAGTTAAGGTGCATCGTTCTCCGAGCATTCACCCCGGAATCCGTTAAAAATATCGTACCAGACATTGAGGCGATTGCAATCGATTCTCTACGGTCGTGTGAGAATCGACTTGTCAATACTTTTCAAGAAATGAAAACAGTAAGTTGCACAGAGAACAATATTACACTTGAATACCTTCTAGATTTGTTAATTATATAACTAGTCTAATAAAAATAACACGTTTTAGATATGATAATTATATAACTAGTCCACTGTTGTGTTGCAGTTCACATTCAATGTGGCATTGCTTTCCATATTTGGAAAGGATGAGGTGCTCTATAGGGAAGATCTCAAGAGGTGTTATTACATTCTTGAAAAAGGGTACAATTCGATGCCGATTTGAAGAAACACTAAGTGAACCCCGGGCAGATTATAGATAATCTGGGGACTAAGTAATGTTTCCCACGAGGATGAGGTTCAGCAGAGAAGATTGTTCTTCAGATGACCTGCAAAACAGACACCGTAAGCTCGTCACTGAGAAGGGGGGGGGGGTTCCTCCTTGTGACCACCCTCCGGCGTGAGAATCAGACTAGATTGCTCTGAATATAAGTGTATATTAAGAGATTGCTAGATAAGATGAGATATCAGATGATGTCCTTACCATTCCAAGGTGTTGGAGTATTTATAGCCGAAGGTAGGTTTCCTAGAAGGTACAGCCGGCTGAATAGTATTCCTGTTCTACCAACAGTGGACTACGCACAGGCCATGCTGGTTGGTGGATAGGCTACGGCCAACAGTAACAAGGTCGGCTGTACACTGTTCCTTTACTGCCGGCTACGCACTGTTCCACCAATTGTAGGCTGCGCACGTCCCATCGTAAGGGTTGGTGAGTAGGCAGCGGCTAATAGTGACAAACAGTACTAGAGGGTGCTCCTCCTCGTACTGTTGCCGGTGAGCTGTCACCCTGTGATTGGTTCATGGGCTGTTCTGGTCAAATCGTCTGTTCTGCCCATACCTTAGTAGGTATAGTACGAAAGATCTTCCAGAAGCATACGCACTGGCTCATTTAGGCGGGAGTATTCCCGCCTTGCTCGTTCCTTCATGTGACTACTGAAGTAGTTAATGCCTTGTGCGTGTAGCCTTGCTGTTAATGCGGGTAGCCTTCCCTGATGGCTTGTATCCGCAACTGCGGGAACAGGCGGGGTACTTCACCATTGGGAGGCTTTCCCTGCGGGTACAGCTGGCGTACTGCGCGTAAGGTTTTCTCTGAGCATGGTGGGTCCTGCGGGAGCAGTTGGTCGCTGCGCAGACGTCCCTGTTCAAGGTGAGTCTTGCGGGTCCAACTGGGCTCTGCTGGGACCTACCTCTTCAAGTCCCCCCAGTCCAATGTTCTTCTCATGAATTATTAATAAGTGAGGTGAACTTTTGGACTTAGCAATGGGTTTTGAAAAGGGTTTAGTTTTTAGGTTTTCCGTGGTGATTCTTCCCGCGGTTTTCCTGATGTCACGCAGAAATTCCCGACTTTTCTGTTTGATCTTTGGGTGTGAAGCGGGTAGGTTTGTAACCTCCTCGCAAGTCAGGAGCGTTGAGTCCCACTTGTGTGGATTCTCCATGGGGTTTTGGTAGTTTTCAACATATTGATCAATTATGCTAAAACCACCAATCCCATCATGGAGTTTCAAACAATATAGTTCTCGACGTTCCCGTCATGCGGGGATTTTATTCCCATTTCCGCAAGCATGGCCCAGAAGATCCTTCTTGGTTTGAATTCCCTGCAGAGTGCTAAGTATGTGAAGGGTTTTGCCTTGACACTGTACCTGCACTCGTCTTACGGTTACTTTACTTACAAGGTATTCCTGGCGTCAATTCCCTGCGGGTGCTAAGTATGTGAAGGGTTTTGCCTTGACACTGTACCCGCACCCGTCTTATGGTTACTTGGTTGCCAAGGTAAGGGGTATTTTCCCGCTTACTTTTGAATCTTTTTGAATTTTTTTTTTTTTTTTTTTTTTGAAATTCGAAGAGTTGGTGAAAGGATAAGAACAGTCCAAACCTCTGAAACGTCGTGCGACGGTTTCTTCTGACTGTGTCAGGACGTGCAGGAAGTTATGGTGACGTGACAGTACTTGGTCATTCCAGACGCTTTTTCAGGCGCGTGGGCCCGATTTTTCGGGCGCGTGGCCGCGAAATTAATGGTACGCGTCCTTTCAACAGCTGTTGCCAGCTTGCTTTTTGCCACGTGTCATAGTTTCATTGCACCTTCGATTTCTCTCTCCTCCGCATTAAATTCATCGCATTAGTTGCGATTAGTATATAAAGGGGGAGAGGGTTCTTTGTAATTCACACTTTCACTTTTCTCTTCATCTTCAGAACGATTTCCGGTGAATACTCAACTTTTCAGTCGAGCCTTTTCTCGAAATCGTTTTCTTTCATCTGCAACATGTCTTCTCATGATGTCGAAGCTACAGCCGATGACAAGAGTACTGCTGGCGAGTGCTAGTGTGCTCTGCCTGTCGATCTGTATCAGTACGTCGTCAGGAAGTTCATGCTCGAGCCTCTCGAGCCTGAGTTTCCTGAACCCCATCAGACGGTGTATGATGCCCCCAGAGGCAAGATCGGGGTTTATGCTGCATTCTTTGTCTATGGGAATCTTAGGTTCCCTTTGAAAAAGTTTGTGTACCGTGTCCTGGAGAGGCACGGTGTGCACCTGACCGAGGTGCACCCGATGGCGATCGCGAAGATTCGCCACTTCGAGTGGGTGTGCCGGATTCTGGGCTTTGAGCCCTTTGTCGACCGCCTGATGACCTTCTACTCTTGGAGGTGCATCCAGGGGTGGTATACCCTGATAACCCGGATAAAGGGTTTGAAGATTTGCGCAACCGAGCGCAGTCTTCGCGCGTGGAAGCGGGAGTTCTTCTTCATCTCCGCCCGTGCCATCCCCCTTGCCATGAAATTCAAAAATGGGCAAGCACTTCCCAGCCTTCACGCCTCCAACTACCAGGAGGCGGAGTGGTTCTCGAGGATATCCCGAGTCCAATCTCCGGTTTACCGGTTTGCGGAGTCCGGGATGGTGATGCTCGGGATGAGCCGAGTGTGGAAGGATGCGGATGCGCGAAAGATCCCGATCATCCTCGAATATGGTTTGAACTCTATTCCTTATGGTATGCTATGTTTCTTTTTGTTGATTTAGAATCTCTTCTAACTTCTTTCCTGTTTATTTCAGAGGGGAACGACTTGCAGTCGCTCCTGTATCCGCGGGAAACTGACGGTCCCGCTCGGATGGGTACTCGCGCTCTAGACGAAAACGAGTTGCCCATCCTAGAAAAAACGGCGGATCGGTTCGTGGAGGTCTACCCGCTAGGCCACGAGATCCTGAGCGCCAGGCGGCCAGGTAAGGCGCTATTCAACCCTCGACCCCTCAATGTTGAAACCTC
This sequence comes from Bidens hawaiensis, assembly GCF_021521415.1. Classification (NCBI taxonomy): domain Eukaryota; kingdom Viridiplantae; phylum Streptophyta; class Magnoliopsida; order Asterales; family Asteraceae; genus Bidens; species Bidens hawaiensis. The sequence continues at coordinate 253,254 of NW_027493268.1, read as the reverse complement.
TGCTGGAATTCCTCTAATCTTATGTTCTGATGAGGAATCCGCAGATGGTCCTCCGTTGGTGCGGAAGAAGAAGGCTGCCGGCGGGAAGGGGAAGGAGAAGGTGGCCTCCACTGCCGATCCGGTGCCTCGGTCTGACTCCGAGGCCGAGAGCGAAGAGGTGGCGGGGAACCCCGGTGGTGAGAAGACCACCGCTCCGGAGGCTGTGACGACTGTCACCTCCGGAGAGCCCCGGATGACGACGGTGAGCGGCGCAAAGAGGCCGGCTCCATCGGGTTCCTCCCCGCCTGTCCGCACTTTCAGGCTCAAGAAAACCCGTAAGTGCAAACTTCCTTTATCTTTAACTTCATAGTCTTCCATCATTAATACTTATCTTCTTTGTGCAGGCGTGGATGTTGACGCATTCCAGGGTGGAGCGCAGAGTACCCCTCCGCCCATGACGGTAGGCTTGGTCAGCCTACCTGAGGCGACGACCCAGGCGCCTGCGCCTGCTTCGGCTGGTTCAATTGCTCACTCCTTTGAGCCGACTGTTCCAGCTGTGATGACGTCATCGCCGGCTGTGAGTGCCATTATTACCGCATCTTTCACCGAGCCGGCGGTTACTTTTGCTGCGGACCCCGCAGCGGCGACCGCGGCGGACTTCACCATGCCTCCTCCGTCATCGGCCTCGACGGCCGATCCTTCAGGTATGCATGGGGCTTCTCGCCAACCTCTGCCTCCTTCCCGTCTACCTGACCTCTTGGACGGATTTCCCTTGGGTTCATGTGACGGGTTTGGCGGCTATCGGCCTGTTATTGACCCTACAGGTGCGTAGGGTTCTCTTGGCCTTTTATTATATTTGTCTTTTTTTTTTTATATCATCTTTTCCTAACTGCTTTTTGTTTTTTGCAGTGTCGGATTCCAATGAAGTGTATGTTCCACGATGGAACATCCGCCGAGGAACAACCCTTCGCACCCCTGTGGAGTGCGTGGATTGGGCTCGTCACGCAGCTCCCAGTGGTGCGTTAGGGGAAGCCATGGCTAGCTACCAGGAGGGTAGGCTAACCAATGAGCTTCGGGTTCTCCTGGCCCGGATGCAGCCGCGCGTCGAGCTGCTTTGTCGTGAAAACGAAAAGTTAAAAGCAGCTCGCATTCAAGAAGTGGCTCAGGCGCGGGCTGTCCGGGAGGAGAACAGGAGGCTTTCCGCCGCGGCTGCAGAGAAGGAGAAGGCGTTCAAGGCCCTTGAAGTTGAGGTTCAGGCCCGTCTCGAGGCCCGTTCCAAGGCTGCCCAAGCTGTTAATGAACAGCTTCGGCTGGCTAAGGAAACTGCCAGGAACGCAACTGAAAGGGCCACCAAGGCTGAAGCTGTTGCTGAGCCTCTACGCCTTGAGAATGAAGAGCTTAAAGCCAAATTAGAGGCTCTCCAGCAGGCTCATGATGCCTTGGCGATGGAGGACGCGAAGAAGCTCCAAGAAATCCTGGACCAGAGGGGCGTTCTTGACCACACTGAGCGGAAGCTAAAGGGCGTCGAAGAGGCTGCTGCAAAGGAAGTGTTGCTTGCCAACCTTAATAAAAGTGAAGCCGAACGCGCCTGTACCCAAGCTCAAGCCGCCCTCCAAGAAGCTCTGGTTGCCAAGGAATGGCTTCTTCGAGAAGCGTTGTCTCAGGTAAGCTTTTCATGTCTTTACGCTTTTCTTTGTAAATAGAAAAGGTTCTGATACTTGTATTTTTTCTTTGTAGGTTGTGCATCGGGTCTTCTCAGAGACGTCTTATGACGATGCTATGAGCGCAGCCCTCAACGCTTCTCATGAGGATGGGGAAAAGGCCGGCTTCCTGCTTGGTCTAGGGTTCGTTGAGAAAGGCATCCCGCCTTCCAACTTCCCTTTGTATGATGTGGATACTGAAGCTATTTATGACCAAGCAGTGAACCAGTATGCCGCCTTCCCGCATCCGGTGGTGGAGAAGGTGAACGAAGTCGCTGCTGCTGATGATGGGCTAGCTATTCTTAAAGCTTTCCTTGAACCACCACGCTCTACTGATGGAGCGGGTCCAAGTGGAAGTGGTCCTGAAGCTTGATTCTGAAGATCCCTTTCCACCATTAGCGTAGATTTTTTCTTTTGTATAGCTATCTTTGTAATATTTGAATTTGATGGAATAAAGATTGTGTTAGTTCTTTGCCTTGTTTATTTTACGCATGTTTTGATCTAACTTAGCAATTTCTTTAGTATTTAGATAAGTTAACTTTTTAACGTGGTAAATTATAAGTTTGTTTCGCTTCCTCTTTCATGATTGTGCGGGTATGACCGTCACTTACACTTAGTAGGATGGCTTAACTTTACTTATATCTGACCTGCGTGGAAGTTTTCCTCATCTTTTCCTTTGAAATTTTCTAAGTGTTCAGAATAAGTTAACCTTTGAACGTTGTAGATGATAGGTTGAAGTTTTGCTTCCTTGTTCGTGATTGTGCGGGTAAGACCGTCACTTGTACTTACAAGGATGGCTAAACTTTACTTACATCTGACCTGCGTGTAGGTTTTCCTTAAAACTTGAGATTTATAGCGTTGTGTTTATGCGGGTTTTGCCGCCTTCCACACGTAACGACTTACTTCTTCCCCCATTTATGCGGTGAATACCGGCACATCAGTGTGGGAAGTTCATAAGTATAAAGGTAATGCTATCAACACATTGTGAAAGGAGAATCATTTCCATTAGAAGTGGCTCTTAGGCCTTTCTTTACAAGTTTGGAATTGATCTACATATAACATTTGCGTAATTGAGCTCCATTCCATGTTCTTGGGATGGGAGTGCCATCGAGCCTTTCAAGCCGGTATGTGCCCTTTCCCAGGACTTCTTTGATAATGTATGGCCCTTCCCAGACCGGGGCCAGCTTTCCCGGGCGTTCTTGGTTCGAAGCCTCGTTGTTACGCAATATGTAGTCTCCTACATTGAAGTTGCAGAGTTTTACCCGCGTGTTGTAGTACTTTTGCATTTGTCGCTTGTAGTTCTCTTCACGCACTGCGGCTAAGTCTCTGCGTTCCTCGGTTAGCATAAGGTCCAACCGTCTTTCCGCATCATTATCTTCTGGCTGAATCAAGACCCTTGGTGAGGGTAAACCAATTTCGACCGGGACCATGGCTTCAGTGCCATAAGTGAGACTGAACGGGGTTTCTCCCGTACTGGCCTTCTTCAGCGTTCTGTTTGCCCAAAGGACGTGCGGAAGCTCGTCCACCCAGCCGGATCTGTGTTCCAAGAGTCTTTTCTTGATGCCTTCGACGATGCTCTTATTTGCTCTTTCCACCTCACCATTACCTTGCGGGTGTGCCACTGAGGTAAAGGTGTGGGTGATTTGAAGTTCTTTCAGCCACTGTTGTAGCTTCTTGTCAGCAAAGTTGGTGCCGTTATCGCTCACCAAATTCTGTGGAAGTCCAAAACGACAAATAATAAATTCCCAAATAAATTTTTTGATATGTTTTGCGGTTGTTTGGGCTAAGGGTTTTGCTTCTATCCACTTGGTGAAGTAGTCGATGGCTACTACTAGGAACTGAACATTTCCTGCTGCTGTAGGAAATGGGCCTGTCACATCGATGGCCCACTTCTGAAATGGCCATGAAGAGGTGACTGGAACAAGTTCATTCTTCGGGCGGTGCGTGTTGGGTGCGTAGAGCTGGCAAGACCTGCATTTTCTGATGTATGCCAGCGCATCCGTATGCATCCCCGGCCAAAAGTATCCCGCGTTGTTTAGCTTAGCTACAACAGCGCGGGGACCTGCGTGTACTCCACAGATGCCTTCGTGTACTTCCCTTAGGAGGTAGTCAGCATCTTGGTTGTCCACGCTTCTTAAGAGTGGGCCAAGAAAGTTACGTCTGTAAAGGATGTCATCGATGAGTTGATAATTCAGTGCTTTACAGCGTAGTTTTCTTGCCTTTGTTTTTGACTGTGGTAGTGTACCTGCCGCAAGGTATTTTATTATCGGTGTCATCCACGTTTCTGTGCCGGTTTGGATGACAAAAATTTCCTTGTGCGGGACCGAAGGTGTCTCGAGGAGTTCAATGCGGATGTCCTTTCCTAAGTGGGTGAAGGCTAATGATGCAAGCTTGCTTAACGCATCCGCAGATTTGTTTTCACTTCGCTTGACGTGTATGACTTTGCAGTCGTTGAAATCGCGCATAAGGGATTTTGCTTGTGCGAAGTACAGGGCCATTGTGTCGTTCACGGCCGTGTACGTCCCGTTGATTTGATTGGCTACTAACATGGAATCCACGTGGGCTTCCAAGTTTTTCACTCCCATCTTACGCGCAATTCTCAGCCCAGCCAAGAATGCCTCATATTCGGCTTCGTTATTCGTACTTGGAAAATCCAGTCGAATAGCGTAAGTGTATTCTTGGCCTGCTGGGTTGGTTAGTTTCAGCCCTGCGCCTGAACCCTCGTTACTGGCTGCTCCATCAGTGTAGAGCGCCAGACATCATTGATGTCTTGTGCTGGAGAGGGTTGGGCCTCTTCCTGGCACTCTTTTTCCCGCGATGCAGGCACTTCCGCAATAAAGTCGGCCAAAACCTGGCCTTTTATGGCAGGTCTTGGCTTATACTTTATCGCGTACTCCCCCAACTCAATTGCCCATTTGGCTAGGCGTCCCGATAACTCAGGTTTGCCTAGAACGTTTGCAAGTTTGAAGTTGGAGAGAATTGTGATTGGGTGACCCTGGAAATATCGTCTTAACCTGCGTGAAGCGTGTATAAGTGCTAAGACTAATTTTTCGAGGGTAGAGTACCGGGTTTCTACATCTGTTAGGATACGACTGACATAATAGATTGGCATCTGGATGCCTTTTCGCTCTACTAGCAGGACTGCCCCGGTTGCTCTATCTGTTGCGGAAAGGTATAGGATTAACTCCTCTCCCGCTTTTGGTGCTGTGAGCGTTGGGAGTTCGATCAAGCGTGACCGAATCTCCTGAAAAGCTGCTTCCGCTTCTGGTGTCCAGCGGAAGTGCGTTTTCTTTAAACAGTTTCTCAACGTTGACACGAAGGGAAACGACTTATCCGCGTGGTTTGCCAAAAAGCGATTAAGTGCCACTAGTCGTCCATTCAGTGTCTGAGCCTGTTTGATGGTAGTAGGTGATTCCATTTTGATAATGGCTTCGACCTTTTCAGGGTTCGCTCTGAAGCCATCTTTAGTAACGATGACCCCCAAGAACTTCCCTTCTTCCATTCCAAAGGCACACTTGCTCGGGTTGAGCTTCATGTTTATCTTCCTGAGCGTGTTGAAAGTTTCTTCGATGTCTTTCAACATCGCTTCTGGGTCAGGGCTTTTGATGACCAAGTCATCCATGTAGACTTCCAAGTTCCTCCCAATTTGGGCATGAAACTGGTTGTCCATCAGGCGTTGGTATGTGGACCCGGCATTCTTAAGTCCGAATGGCATCATTTGGTAACAAAATGTGCCATCGGGCGTCCGAAAAGCGGTTTTGTCCTGATCATCAACGGCCATGTGGATTTGATGGTACCCCTTATACGCGTCCAGGAAGCATTTAAGGCGGAACGGTGCCAACGAATCCACCTTAAGATCAATTTCAGGTAACGGATAACAATCTTTGGGGCATGCTTTGTTCAAGTCCTTGAAATCTATGCACATGCGCCATTGTTTGTTATTCTTCGGTACCATAACGGGATTTGCAACCCAAGTTTGATATCTACTAACGCGTACGATTCCTGCGTCAAGGAGTTCCTTGACTTGGGTTCTACACGCGTTAGTTTGTTCTGGCCCCATTACTCTGCGCTTTTGTACGATTGGCGTAACAGCCGGATCGCATTTGAGTTTATGCTCTGCCTTACTTCGGGGTACACCAGTCATGTCAGCTGGTGTCCACGCGAAGATGTCAGCGTTTTTTTGTAATAAGCGCTTGAGTAAGGTGCGTGTGGGATCAACAACTGTTGGGCCAATGGAAACGGCCTGGTCAGGGTATTTGCCGTTGAAGGCCCATCTTTCTGGTTCGGTGATGGTTGGTTTAGCCATCTTTGGTTTGGGTTTAGATGAGACAGATGCGATGCATACCTGGGGAATGCCGGTGATCATCGCTACACCCTCAGCTGTTGGCCATCCCATCATGCCGTGGACTGAGGATACCACGGCGTTGAATCTTGCCATCCCATCTCTTCCGAAGAGAATGTCGTATGTGTGGTGTGGCTTCCTCATTACGACAAAATCCACGTCTTCTGTTCGTGAGTGATTCCCGTCCGTAAGAGTGACGGGGAAAGATAGGATGCCCAGGGGGGTGTTTGTGCTGCCATCGAACCCTTCCATCGAGGCACAGATCGTTTCCAGGCGCTCTTTGTCTTCGTCATCTAGCTTGTCGAAGAACTGCCTGTACATCACCGTTGACGAGGCGCCGTTGTCAGCAAGAGTGCGAGAAGTGATGTAGTGCCCCAGCTGGCTTTTGATGACGATAGGGCCTTCTTTGCTGGGTCCTCCTGGCACTCGCGGGAAGCGCACCTCAGCTTCTTTCCACGCGCATGGTTCTGTCGTTCGCCTTTTTCTTCCTCTGATCTTACCATGAACCATGTTGATGCTGATGTCAACGGGCTTTCGTCCGTTGCCTCGGTACCGGTTGTCGTTCCTTCCTCCCTTCTTGATTGATGCCACCAGGTGTGCCAGTCTTCCATCCTTGACGAATGCTTCAACAATATCCTTCAAGGATGTACACTCTTCCGTACTATGACCTTTTGTCCCGTGGAAGTCACAGGATTTACTCTGATCCGCATTAGGTCGCTGCCGGATCATTGGAGCTTTTGGCCATGGTAGCTTTTCAGTGGCAAATATCTCCGTGACGCTTTTGGTGAGTGGCGTCCACCGGTGTTTTTGGCTTGAAGGGTGTGTGTTATTTCTTCCGCCAACAAGAGGGTGAGAGCTGGATGAGGTGTCAAAGTTTACCCTTGACTGCCAGATACCTAGCTTCCTCTTTTTGTTCTGCCGGGCGATCCGAACATTGTTTTCTCTAGTCCTCTGCGTGTAGAGGTGTGTACTCTGGGGAAGATCCCTTCCCAGTTGCTTCTCCGTCTCGGCAAAGCGCTTGGCCGCCGTCATGATGGCATCCCATGTTGATGGCATGCCGTCCTTACCCGTCAATGTGCGGATAAGCTCTGGGTATTCGGCGCCCTGGATGAAAGCGGCGCGAACAAGATCTTCACTTATGTTGCCGAGACTTAGCTTTTTTGAGTTGAAGCGAGTGATGAAGTCTAGTAAAGATTCATCCTCTTCTCTAACGCAGTTGAGGATCGTCCACTGTTTTTCAGTATATTTCCTTTGCTGGCTGAAGTGCTGGCTGAACTTGTTCTGAAAGTCCGCCCAATCATAAATGTGGTGGACCGGTAAACGATCGAACCATGCCCTGGCCGCTCCAACCAGAGTCATCTGGAATATATAACACCACGTGGGTTCCGTCCAGTTACTGACGGTTGCCCCCGCAATGAATCTGTTCAAGTGGTCGTCTGGGTCGGATAGACCATCATAAGTGCCGATGTTGGACATTTGTTTGGCACTTCTCGGGGCGATTGCTTCCGCAATGTCCCTTGCGAACTTAGACTTTCCTGCATTTGCAGCAGTTGGTCTAAAGGTTTTGGAGAAGTCACGCGGGTTTCTCTCCGCATTTGTTGGTTTAAAGGCTTCCCCAAAATTCCTTGTCGGTTGGAAGTCCGTTTCCTTGTTCTTCCCTTTTGCCTTATGGCGAGGGTTTGCGTCGGTATCGGATTCTTCCCGCTCATCGTCTGAGTACTCGCACTCACTGTTCATATTGAGATGTTGGCGAGTACTGCCGAATTCGTCAGCCTGTTGAACTGAACGCAAGCGTTCATCCAACTCAGCTTGGAACTCTTTCTGACGTGCTTCGGCCCACGCCTTAACTTGATCTAGTGTTTGGCGAGGGACCCTCGTTCGTTTCTCCAACTGGGCATCAGTGAACCCCAGTGGAATATTTACTGCACTTGCCCCGGCTTGGGTAACCGGGGTAGTGTTCGTAAGATTTGTATAACCGCCGGTGTTCCCAGTTGCTGGGGTTGTGGTCACCGGGGTTTCCTGGTCACTTACTGGCCTTGGGACCGGAGTAACGTTAACCATTTCTTCAGAAATTTTGAAAAAACTAAGAATTAGTTCTAGCTTTTGTCCCACGGATGGCGCCAATGAAGAAACACTAAGTGAACCCCGGGCAGATTATAGATAATCTGGGGATTAAGTAATGTTTCCCACGAGGATGAGGTTCAGCAGAGAAGATTGTTCTTCAGATGACCTGCAAAACAGACACCGTAAGCTCGTCACTGAGAAGGGGGGGGGGGTTCCTCCTTGTGACCACCCTCCGGCGTGAGAATCAGACTAGATTGCTCTGAATATAAGTGTATATTAAGAGATTGCTAGATAAGATGAAATATCAGATGATGTCCTTACCATTCCAAGGTGTTGGAGTATTTATAGTCGAAGGTAGGTTTCTTAGAAGGTACAGCCGGCTGAATAGTATTCCTGTTCTACCAACAGTGGACTACGCACAGGCCATGCTGGTTGGTGGATAGGCTACGGCCAACAGTAACAAGGTCGGCTGTACACTGTTCCTTTACTGCCGGCTACGCACTGTTCCACCAACTGTAGGCTGCGCACGTCCCATCGTAAGGGTTGGTGAGTAGGCAGCGGCTAATAGTGACAAACAGTACTAGAGGGTGCTCCTCCTCGTACTGTTGCCGGTGAGCTGTCACCCTGTGATTGGTTCATGGGCTGTTCTGGTCAAATCGTCTGTTCTGCCCATACCTTAGTAGGTATAGTACGAAAGATCTTCCAGAAGCATACACACTGGCTCATTTAGGCGGGAGTATTCCCGCCTTGCTCGTTCCTTCATGTGACTACTGAAGTAGTTAATGCCTTGTGCGTGTAGCCTTGCTGTTAATGCGGGTAGCCTTCCCTGATGGCTTGTATCCGCAACTGCGGGAACAGGCGGGGTACTTCACCATTGGGAGGCTTTCCCTGCGGGTACAGCTGGCGTACTGCGTAAGGTTTTCTCTGAGCATGGTGGGTCCTGCGGGAGCAGTTGGTCGCTGCGCAGACGTCCCTGTTCAAGGTGAGTCTTGCGGGTCCAACTGGCTCTGCTGGGACCTACCTCTTCACGATTAATCTTCCCGGTACGCTTTTTCACAAATCAATGAAGGCAAGGAAAGAATTAGCTCAAATATTAGCCAAAATTCTATCTTTAAGAAGAGAAAACAAGAAAGAACACAATGATTTATTGGGTTCATTCATGGAAGAGAAAGAAGGACTCTCCGATGAACAGATTGCCGATAACATCATCGGTGTGATATTCGCTGCCCGGGACACAACTGCTAGTGTCATAACATGGATTATCAAATACTTGGCTGAGAATCCGAGTGTCTTGAAAGCTGTCACAGTAAGAGTTCATACTTTAAATCAAAGCTTAATGTAAAATAATAGTTTTGTAATCAAGATTATATGGTTGACTTTTTAGGAAGAACAAGAGGGGATAATGAAAGAGAAAGATGACAAAGGTTTGACTTGGGTAGATACCAAGAAGATGCCAATAACTTCAAGAGTCATCCAAGAGACACTTAGAGTTGCTTCAATCTTGTCTTTTACTGTTAGAGAAGCTGTTGAAGATGTTGAATTTGAGGGTTTTATTTCTTTTACCATTTGAATATATATATATATATATATATATGTATATTTTGTTGATCTAAAAGAACTTTCAAAATTGATTTTCCAGGGTACTTGATTCCCAAAGGATGGAAGGTATTGCCACTCTTTAGAAACATTCATCATAGTCCGGAAAATTTCACCAACCCGGAGAAGTTTGACCCGTCAAGATTTGAGGTATATTTGATATTTTTAAGTTTTATTTAGTATATATGAAATTATGAAAATATAGACTGATTTATATGAAATTTTCAAAAACTATTTAAATAAAATAATGGGTATTTTTTATTTTTATATCTATCTTATTTGTTCATGAGATTAATGTGGCACATTCTTTATACAGTTTCCTCTAAAATTAAATATGATTTGATTTGGCAGGTGGCACCAAAGCCCAATACATTTATGCCATTTGGAAATGGGGTCCACTCATGTCCAGGGAATGAGCTAGCAAAGCTGGAGATATTAGTGCTCATACATCACATGACCACAAAGTACAGGTTGGTGAAATGCACACATTTCTTAACATATTAAAGTTTTCTACAACATTATATGATTATATCTTTCAAGTTTTAATGGTGTACCAATTTATATACGATAACATATAATAAAAGGGGTGACTGTAGAAAAGGGGTAATAAAAATCGTATCAGGTTTTCTAAATTTTGATTAAAACGGTTTGTTATTTTGTGTAGGTGGTCGATGATAGGCCCTCAGAACGAAATTCATTATGCACCATTTGCCCTTCCTCAAAATGGTTTGCCAATAAGACTTTCTCTTAAAAATCAGTTATAGAAAAAAACAGTCAAGATAAGACTTCTAATGCTCAAAGGGTTTGCATGGTTGAGATGGATTCGGTATTCGTGATCTGAATCTGGGAGCTGATCGGGTTTCAAAGAATGATAAATTAAACATTGTTATAAAATATTTAACCATGCTTGATTTTTTTTGGTCAAAGAAGAGGATGAAAATAAAAGAATCATCATGTAAGAGAAGAAATTATTGCCGAGGAAGACTCAAAGAACATGGAATTGTACATAGACAGAGCTTCCTCAAACAAAGGAGAAGATAGAGAAAAAGATTTGTGATGGTTTTGTAATAATCAAAAAGTAGGAGGATCAATTGTAGCATATCTAGGTCATTATCGATTTAGAGAGTTATTGATTTGTTTTTGTACGAAGTCCGCAAGGCAATAATAATATTATTCCATTCATGACTCATTTAATCTATTTGCTTTCTTATTTTTCCTCTTCACACTTGTTAGACTCACCTTTAGGATCATACACACTACCATCTAATGCTTTAGACAATAGCAAAAATACCAGGAATTAATAAGGTTTATGTATATCTTTCTGGGACCAAAATCTATGCTTTGATTTTTGAACATCGGTTAGAAGCCGGTGGGCGGTGGCATCGGTTTGTTTTGACAGGCAAAATAGGTTATTTATGTCATTTTGGCAAGAAAATAGTTAGTGCGAAAACTATTTTATATCGTTTAGAATTTGGAATGTTGCAAGGACACTGCTTGTTAGCCATTCAATTTCCAAATGTAGAATCACATAAGCTCAAACAATTGTGCCCTTCATATCTCCAAGCCCATTGTAAAGCTTAACCTACTATCCCCTCAATCTTGCATAGAATCCCAATTGTTGCATAAAATGATTGTAAAGAAGAATATTAAAATGAAGAATAATTTCACTAAGCATAGCGAAAAAGGCGCTCATATAATAAATCATATAAGGTCATGTAAAAAGTCAAAATGTGTCCTGGTCAAAACGAGCTGGTTAAGAAAACTATTAGTTTGGCTAGGGTTGTTAAAAGGTGTTAACTTGGTTTGGTAAAATCTGTTTTGACTATGATGGAGCCGGTTGAATTTAATTTTTTAGAAAAAAATATATATCAAAATAAGATCATAAATATATGCGTCTTTGTGATAGCTAGTGGCGACTATGGGCGGTGAGAACGACAAGGGGTTTTGGTGGAAACGATAGTGACGACACTGAAGGTGGTGGCGGTGACAGTGGTGTCGTTGTATTGACAACGACCGTTGGTGGTGATGACGACAGACTTTGATGATAAGTGGTGTTGGTTCATTTGCATATATAAACAAATAGAAGCTACTCAAATCAAACCATTTTTTTTCTAAAATGTAATGTATAAAATTCACCTATGCGTGGTGAATTGTTGTGGCTAGTGGTTTGAATGAAAAGTTTGTTACTCTTTCAAAAGAAAAAGGAAAAAGTCACCTACATATTTTTTTATGACTCAGATTGACCAAACAACATAATATATACTCTCTTTTCAATCATTTATGCAATTATTTTTGAGGCCTCTTCTTAACTCAATTTACTTTAATAAGCCGGCATCACAACAAACCTCTCCCCACCACCTTTTTCTAAATTGAAAGAAAATGACAAAGATGAGATGGATTCAACCATCTCTTGGTCAAGAAATGTTTCCCTCTTTCGTAGAAGATATTATTTTGTCTTTCAATTTAATATTCATGTAGTGTCAATATATTATTGTACGTTATTTAATTTCCTCTTAATGTACAGTTTTGTAGTCTATAGATGTATGCCAACTACTTCAATGATTCATTTGTATACATCTTGAGTCACATCACTATCTTGGCGAACTCTCAATTGGCATTATCGTTTTGACTTTGTAATAAATTGGATAAACAAATATGGTTGATAATTCAATAAAGATCATTTATAATTCAAATCTTGGATTACACATGTCATACAATCATGACGTCCTACCAAATAATGTGTATGATTGATCTCGAGTGGTCCTCTATAAACTAGAATCATAAATTAAGGAGTTGGAAGTTGAAACCATCTATAACAACAAAATACAACTTTAAGGTCAAGACTTATTTTATTACAGTAAGTTTATTCACCATTGATTAACCATCCGAATGTTTTTCAACTTTGGCTTTACTATTTGTGAAAGGCTTAAGTTATGGGAATGGAAACTAGGAATATAAGAAGAGTTCAATGGACTCATCATTTTATCATACAATGAACAATCCAACAATCTAATACGTTGCATATAATAAGGTAACAGCCTTGTCACTCTAATAAATTAGACTAAGAACTATAACTAACTACAACATCGCTTCCACATGTCAGCACATAGCAGGGAAATAACAAGTCATAACATCACATTCATGCTGCTCTAAGATGCCGCTAAAGAAGTTGAAGATGGTGTGTGTTATGCAAGTATATACATAACATCCTTTTGCGAGTGAAATAGGTGAACCAGCATGAAAATTATGCATAAGCTAGAATTAATATCATTGTTTGGATAAGTGATAAATCTATTATTTCACTTCTTGGTTTGTACTCCACCATGGTGGATTGGTTGAGTTGTTAATGCTCATTGTGTTCATAGTGCAAACAAGGAACATACACTTTGTCTTCCTGGGCTAATCCGCACGCAAGAAATAGAAACAAAGTTGTTTAAACAAAACTTGTTGACGTGACATCTTATTATTTACGAGTATAAAGGAATTGCGTTCTTAGTTAACCTTGGATCATTAACATTTCACTTTATATAATTACAATAGTTGATAGCCAAAAGTATTCTTGCTTGATGGTTGCTACATTAAAGCTATTGGAAGTTACTGGTACAAGTCGCTACAATACTAAATTTGTGAATACATTGTCATCAGAACACCCGAAACGATCCTATAACACAAATACCATTAACCTCGTAACAAGTAAGTATCTCGTGGCTTGAATATGGTGTAGTGCTTTTAGAAAGTACTGTGTTGGGAAAACAATGGCTTAAACTTTAATCAACATAATTTTTAACAATGACTTAATTAAGACAATGTGACAAAATAGTTTTAGCTCATCATTAATAACTATATGTCATACATATGCCCCTTAACACTTGATTAATCATCATTAGTCACAATTAAATCACACTTAATCAAGACTAAACACACCTATGATCAAGATCATTAAGTTTGTGTCTACCAATGGTTAAATCAAGATATCTACACCAACATGAAGATGAAGAAATCACAAGATTAATCAATTGAAGACTACTTAGTTAAGATGGGTTATTAGTTTTTAAAAACTTAGGTTAATTTATGAAAATATATATTTAAACACAATTTGGTTTAAATATAAAATATTCGAATTTCAAATATTTAAAGACTTATTCAACTCATGGTAAGTCTTCCATTCAAATTCATGCATTGAACAACTAAACACACCAATTAGGCAAGTCAAACTCAAAGAAGGTAAGGGTTGAAGCTTTAGATGAAAGTAATAAAGTATGTTTAACCAAATAGGTGAAATACTTGGATTGTTTTGTTTGGAGAAGTGGAAAGTGAAAGGGATGTCTTCTCACATGTGTTGGTCAATACTAGAAGAGTTGGTCAGCACTAGAAGCCAATTGTTGAAGAAAAAATGATTGCACACAACGCTCATATTAGTAAGACCAATGTGAAGTGGACTAGGCGCCAACGGTCGATGGAAGCAACCATTGGGCCTCCAGTCCTTTAGCTTGTCTTTCACTCACTTGGTGTCACACCCTGATTTAAAGCCTAGAAGTGTGACCAATAGTTGGTACCTGTTTTGTAAAATATCAGAGTTGTTAGTTTATTTAAGCAAAAGACTTTAGAATAAAATATTTTTTTTTATAAAATGCCGGGTTTGAAATACCTGTTTGATATTTACAAACCATGTTTGAAAAAATATAATTTACAATATTTATGATTTCAAGCATTTGAGCCATCAGATGGCATCTAATGACTATATCTCCAATCTTTTATCATGTCTTGCTTGTCTGGTTTAACCTGTTTCAGCAATATGCCGGTGAATCGTTGAATCCAAAACATTTTCTAAAATATTGTTACAATACAATTATAGTTTTCTGTACAACTCAGCAGGGCTCATGATTTGTCCATAAGGAGTACCACTAGCATACACAAGTCAGTAGTATCTCGGGGATCTATGCCCATCTGGAGATATGGTTTGAGATTGACGCATAGCATGCCTGCTACTTGTCAATTATGTTTGGATCCAAACACATGTGTACTAAGTCTGAGTGCTTTTATTTTCTATCTTGTGTTATAACGTTTTTATAAACGTTTTCAGGCCCTTTCAAGATAAGCAGTATATTTGTCTTTTCAGCATTAAGACAAATAACATATTTATCTCTTCAGAGTGAAATAAATCTGTTCAGACTCTTTAAGATAGATGTTGTCTTTGTTTTTTAAGCTTTAAGACAAATAGCTAGTCTTTCTCTTCAGAGTAAAATCGGTTTGTTAAACAATTAACATTTTCACCTTTCGGCTTGTCAGTGAACTTGTTTAAAGGTTTTCATGTTTGTAAATCCGTTTTGACTCTTCTTAGACAAACACCGATTTGTCCCATAAGAGTATGACTGTTGAAAAGGGATAACGTATTTACCTTTCTGCTCTATTAGTAAATTAGCTTTGAAATTCTTTTCGGATGCTTAACCTATCATAAATGGATTTATATAAATATTTAGATCTTCTACTTTGATCCAGCTATGGAGCACACTGGCCTTGTTTTATCATTTCAAACAATGGTACGGTTTTTAGGTTCAAAACTTAATTTAAAATTTTAAAATGAGAAAGATCGTATCAAGATGAGATAGTCTGTATATGTGTGATACCCGTTACAAATGAAATCTTGACCCGTATCAAATTTAGGATGAGACGGACCGCCACATGATTAGACAGTTTGTCTAATCCTTCTGTTTGGCCCATTAAGGCTAAAAACGATTTAAACATCATTCCGACGTCCGTTTATATGTAACAAGACCTTATACATGCTTAAAACACTTAATTTTGTAATTCAACATGTTCGAAGTTTGATTGATAACAACTTGGATACTTGCTTAAATATGATAAATGAACTTAAACGAGGGTTAGCATGCCCACCTTACTTCCAAGCTTATACACGATCCAAGGAATGACTTGTTATAACATCTAGCAATATTGGAAAGTGATCAGAGCCACGCTACTACCTCGCACCACCCTTGCTAGGTTTTTTACTTGCTTAAGAACATGAAACACTCGCTTATACTCGCTTAAAATGTTACAAGAGTGTTTTGTGATGTTGTGTGAGGCTTATGGACGACCTGGGCATGCTTATATAGCCCCTGGAGCGCCTGATGAGTCATACCATCGGCTTTGACACGTTAGGGTCGAGTTTAACACGTTTTTTGTTATGATACACACTGTCTCATAACAAACTTAATAACAAAGTTATGGATGAGACGAACCGTATAATAATGAGACGGCCCGTCTCATCTGACGTTTGGAAAATTACAGATGACAGATGAGACCCTGGACTTAAGTTTGGCAGAATGACAGTTTGGTCTCTCAACTTATAAAACATCAAAACAAAGGTCTGAACTTTATCTTTACGCATCTTTATGCTTTTTCTTTGTTCGTGATTTTTTTCCTTGGCTCCTTTAACTTTTAAAAGTTGTAAAATTTGGCACAAAATTTTCGGGTTGTTACACATGGCTATAAATAGAAGACCAATTCAAAACAAGTATTTACCCCTTTTCTATACAACATTTACACACAGACTTAAAGACTAAACACTTTCATTATTCAAGTGTAATCAAGCTTCATTTATATAGAGAGGAGATTGGAAGCATAGAACAAAAAGAATAGCTTTTCAAAACTAAATATCCAACCATCTTATTTGTAATTTGAGGGGTCAACACTAGAGGTTGTTCTAGTGTTTTGACAAGTGAGAATTCATCATTAGTTGATGATTTGAGAGGGGAATACACTATCTTGTAATATTGTTGTGCTGTATTAGGTTGGAAACTCTATCTTGATATAGAGTTAATTAGTTGTTAGGTGAATATAGTGAGATTAAAAGAAATTGTAAAGCTACGTACTTTGTATGCTTGGTGAAAAAAATGATCACTTCCTTTGAAGAGCAAAATGATTATATTAATTATCCCCTATTATTTTAGGGAGACGACTAGTGAACTAAATCGAGGATTAGGGAGAGGACGTAGAGTGAATTAGTTAACACTCACTTGAACCTCTACAAATCAGGTTGTGATATCTTTAATCCTTAAACTCTTTACTTATTTGTGTCAATCTAATAAGTTGTAAAAAGAGTTTAACAAAGTCATTATCTCACTAAAAATTGGTTTAAATTTAAGATAAACTATTCACCCTGTACTTTTCTACATCGATTAAGGAAAATATTGTAATAGGTATCAATTTAGACCGTTAGACCCCTTTAAAGGGTATACATACATATTCAGTGCATGTGGTAGTACATTTTGTCTCTACTTAGATCAATCTTTGTTTTGGTCAACATAGGTAATCATGTTGGAACTAGGTGTGACTAGATCAACACGGGCCTAAATAGTAGGATGAGTTTCGTCTAAACCATGGTAGGATGAGTTTTGTCTGAATTAGTCATTTTTATTTGACCAATTCAAACGTACACTATCACTTGGCATGTTGAGTATAGGTTTCTCGCCCATTTGCCATATAGGCAAAGTTAATTATGCATCAACAATGAGATAAACAGTCGAAACCTCAAGAGTGGAATTTTTATGCATAGATATTTAGAGTACGTTTGGGATTGAATTTGAAATATTCTTATTGTCTTAATGGCTTTTTTAAAAAGTCATTTTGAAAAGCCAGTATTTGGGGCTTTTGAAAAACTATTTTTTAACCATTTCAAAGAACTAAAATAAAAAAGATTTTTATGATTGATAAACACAATTTAACTTGCCAATAAGCATTTTTCAAACACAATCCCAAACATACTCTTAGCGGACTAACCGATAACAGTTTTCAATCTCAAGAGATGCTATATAGATAGTGGAGAACTTAAATTGATGATGTTAAAATAATGTGAACTTAATATAGGAAAATTATAAGACTTTAATCTCCTTTGACTTTAAAATAATCAATCACATTTGTCAACTCCCATTTGGGTAGACAAACAATATAAAAAATCGTTGACAATTTTATGATTTATGAATATATTAGAATTTGATCTTTGATGACTTGTTTACACTTGTCATGCTATGATGCAAACCTTAACGTTTAACCAAATATCGTGCATGCGTGATTGATTTATCCACAAGATATGCAATAAACAAGCTCCGCTAATAGAACACTGAAAATCTCAACAAATATTAAATGACGTCTTGACTTTATTTGCTGACGGTGAACAATTATTTAATGATACTAGGTCGATTAGAATAGATCTCCAAAATATATTAGTTTATATAATATTTTAATATCTTCTCGTGTGTAATGATTTTCAGTAAATAAACAGAATTGCGTAGGGATGATAACTAGTCACACATAGGACTTCTTTCTAAATTTTTTTATACTTATTCGGAGTGACGGATTCAAAATTTTTTTTATTTGATTCATAAATTATCGGCATACGTCTTTTTATATGGAGTTAGTTTTACCTAGGAGTAGGGTAACGGAGTTGGTCATACCCTATGATTTTTTTTAATGATGTATATATATGTATGCTAAACTCCGATCGACCTTTATGAAATTTTGACAGATACCTCTACGAAATTTCAGCCGGAGAAAAACTGAATTAAAAATTTACAAATTTATAAAACATCCAATATGTATATTTAGACCATATAAAATCATATATAAACATCAAAAAAAATCCTAAAATGTATAAATAAAAGCCCATATAAATATCAAATATAAATAACTACGCCCATATATACACATGACACGATCCGACTTGACCCTGGTATTTTATACCCAAAACCGAACGACCCTACTCAAACAAAACCACTTTGAGTACGGGTTTTGAAACCGGGCCCGAGAAAAAATCCCGGGAAACTGGTTATTTTTGTACCTGGGTGAATGGGTATTTTATACCCATAACCGAACCCAACCCTACCAGTAGGGTATGGATAATACATTTTTAGCTCAATACTCGTACCCAGAACCATACCCGATTAATGCCCAAAAATACCTGGAATCGGTTATACCCCATACCCGATATCTTTTTTAATACGTGATAGAATACCCAAAATTTTATAGCATATATATAGAGCAAATAATTATGTTAAAGTTTTATAGTATATATATAGAGCAAATAATTTTATAAAATGCATATCATAGAGCAAATAATTTTTACTTGAATCAATTTATGTTAAAAATATTTTACAAATTACAAATCAAATTTAATTTTTAAATGAATATATTTTTGTGTAAAATAATAAAAAAAAAGTTCGTTTTTTTAATCCGGGTATTAATAAATGGGCTCATGGCGGTTCCAATATCCGATTATACCCTACCCAGGTAAATAAGGTATGGTTTTTCTTCTCAATACCCGTACCTGAACCCTGTGTGGTTTCTCTTACTATCCGATTTTCCAATACCCTATTATACTCGAACCCGGTTCTATATCCAGAATTGGGTATTTAAAATACTCGATTTCAGAACCTCTACCTACAACCTTTCTGTTGTTATACTCTTTCATTAGTTCATACATAGGGTATTGGTTCCACCCAGACGAATACACGTTCAGGCCCAAACCTACTTACAATGAAATGGGCTGGTTCGATAGGCTTGTATTTATATTAGCTGGCGGACTGGGTTGGTTACAAAATTATAATTTGTAGGATTGAAGTTGACCTAACAAAAAATGGAAAAAAAATAATAAAATAAAAAATCTCCGCGCAAGACAATGTAAACTAAAGATTATAGGTTTGATTTTTTGGAATCATTTTAAC
Organism: Bidens hawaiensis; assembly: GCF_021521415.1. Lineage (NCBI taxonomy): Eukaryota > Viridiplantae > Streptophyta > Magnoliopsida > Asterales > Asteraceae > Bidens > Bidens hawaiensis. Next base: position 233,854 of record NW_027493268.1, on the reverse strand, counting down.
TTCCAAATTGATAAGTACTTTAACTGCATATATAGATATAGATTTGTAGCAGGTCATAATTATAGATATTATTGAAGCCTGTTTGTGCTTATATTATTGCTACAATAATGGTAGTTAAGAACTTTAAAGCGCTCATCTTTATTTTTATTTGCTAACGGTGATCAAAGGAATTATGCTTTTGCAGGTTCACTCAACACCAATGTATTTTACTTATTATATTGATTATTGAACATATAATAGGGAATTTCCGAAGTGACCAGTGCTTTTTTACACTGAGCCCATTATTTTGTTGGAAAAAAAGGAGGTCAATTGGCATGAAAAACTATATATTTTTCTACTAAATTAAAAAACTTTTTACGTAATAAAAATATTTGTTTAGTAATTAAGCCCACGTATTACTATTTAACCAATTAAAGGCCCATGTCTTTTTATTTAGCCAATTAAAGGCTCAACCGCTCAATGGCATGTCTAATATTAGAGGTGTAAAAAAAAAATGGTTTGGGACCGGTTTTATGCAAACTGAACAGAATTGGTTTGACAAAAAAACTGGTTTCACCCAAATCGACCCAAACCGCCGATTTTGGAACTGGTTCCCATTATGATCTACCAAACCGGTTTTAAAACCGGACCGGTTGGGTTAAAACCTGTTTTAAACAGGTTGTAAGCCGAACCAAGCTGGACCATGTCAACTTCTCTTGCTCCTAAACCGATTTTTAAACCAAACTAGTTCAGGTCAAATCGGTTTCAACCAGGTTTGACCAAAACCGGTTTGGTTTGGGAAAAATCGCCTTTGTAATTAATCCAATGTTGTTGAGTCCGGACCTGACCGACCGGTCAAACCGGCCCGACCGGGATTCGGTGTCCGGTTCTATGCAGTTCGTTTGGTTTCCAAAAAACCGGCCTGTTCGACCGGAAAACCGGATCGGTTGATCCGGTTTTACTATAAAAATATTAAAAAAAAATTATTTTCAACCCTAATAGTCATTTTTTAGACAAAAGTTGTTTGGCAGGTCGGATCGGTTGAACCGGTTACTTGTCCGATTCATTGTCCAATCCAGTTACGAAAACATTGAATTAATCCAAATCGGCATTGAGCAACTAAAAAAGTCGTCGAGTTGATATTCTAGATTTGTATCTGGCTCATAATTAAAATTCACTTATGAGTTTCGATAAAAAATAAAGTGACGAGTTGATATTGAAGAACCAATAACGAGCTGATATTGCCCTAACCAAGAATGATTCTTTTAAATTTCTAATCAAACATAATATGAGTAAAGGCTAACTTTATTTTATTTATTGTTCTTCACGCTTTAAAATTGAAATTAGATGTGTTTAAATTGATTTAATACTTGATTAAAAACTTAAAGCTGAAATTATATTTTATAGAATTGGGTTGAGCTATTTTACAAAAGCCAACAATAAATGAGAAGTGTAAAAAAACATAATTAATTGACATGTATCAAGTGAGTACCAAAGGAAAAAGTAGGGGTGAGCAAGAAATCGAATTAACCGAATAAACCGAACCGAGAAAACCGAACCAAAGCATTAACAGACGGTTAATTTTTTGTTTTTTTGAAAAACCGAATTTTCGGTTTCGGTTCGGTTTTCCATTTTCAGAAAACCGAAAAAACCGAACCGATATGTGTTTTTACTTAAATATTAATACAATTATATGTGTTTTTAGATGTTATGACCGGAAATAAAACACCAAAAGGATCTATCGTTGATGGCGATGAAGATGATGAAGACTGGGAGTAAACTTTGAAAATGAATAAGATGAAGAATGAAGATTAGAACTACTTTTAGTGTTTTTTTATTAAGAACTTTGTTGAATTTTAAACTCTAGTACTCTTAAAAATTTCTATTCGTTTGGTTCCACGTAACAAATGCCTATTTTTGTGTTTTGAATCTATTATGCATTTTCATTTTTAGGTAATTTTTTTGCAATGACTACACACACCAAAAAAACCGATTATAACCGAACCGAAACTGAAAAACCGAACACCGGAAAACCGAAAACCAAACAGTTTGTGTATTTGAAAAACCGACTTTTCGGTTTCGGTTTCACCTAAAAACCGAACCGAACCGAACCGTGCTCAGCCCTAGAAAAAAGGATGTAAAAGTAATGGTACACATTTTTACTCTCTATATGCAAATCACATGTTAATCCCCCCATCAATTTAAAACGTTTATAACTTTTTCATATGATATTTAAAAACAAAAATATCATAATAACAAGTGTTTTTTTTATCTTTAATATGAGTATGATTTTGTTATATAAAAATGAAAACAAAAATTACGTCATTATGTCTTTTTGCTAACTATTGTGTATTTTTTTCGTCATTTTGTCTTTCTGTTTGTCATTTTGTTTTTTTTCGTCATTATGTCTTTCTACTCATCGTTATGTATTTTTTTAATACTAATAACACCGTTGTGTAATAATAATATGTAACAACAAATTATCTAATACCTAAAACACAATTACCTGAAATGTAAAAGACATTATGAATACATATAACACAATGACCTGAAACGTAAGACACAATGGTGAATACATATAACATAATGCCTTGAAACATAAGATACAATGGTGAATACATATAACATAATTACCTGAAACATAAAACACAATGGAAACTACATATTACACAATGACTTGAGTGTAATGCACAATGAACGTAATACCATTTTCTCAAATTAAGTGAATGGCGCATGCCAATCCCAAACAAAAGACCATGAACGTATTACACAATGACTACAACACAAGGATAAGTAGAAAAACAAATGTTGAGCACAAAGACACTATGACGAACAAAAAGACACAATGATGTAATCGTTGTTTTAATTTTTATCTTTAATATAATTACCAATTTAAAAACACAATAACCAAAATCTATAACACAATGAACAACCAATAACACAATATAAAAGAGCCGACTACTTTTTTTTTTATTTTTATATAACAATATGATATTCATATTAAAGATAAAAACATATGTTATTATGGTGAATTTTATTTCTAAAAAATATCGTATGAAAAAGTTATAGATGTTTTAAAATGATGGAGAAACCGACGCGTGCCTTGCATTTGGAGAGAGAAAGCTATCATTAGTGGCTTATTTACCTTCAAGCCCTTTTCATCAATTTTTATTGTTAAATTAATATCCGCCATTCAAATATAAGATCAATGGATTAGATTTCTTCACACCACTTTCATTTTCGTTGTCCTTTGTATTTTAACCATATCCTTATACAATACTTGTTTATGTGATTTTATACTTGATATATAGTTGAAATTAGAGTTCGATGATTGATTTTAATGAAACTATATAGGACCAGGGTTTAGTTATTTTACAAAGGGTAACAAAAATGAGAAGGATGAGAAGCCATAATTTATTGTCATGTGTCAAGCAGGGACCAAAGGAGGAAAGACAAAAGGAAAAACATATATTTTCTCTAATCACATGCAAGACACATGTCAATTTCCTCATCATTTTAAAACGTCTATAACTTTTTTGTTCGACATTTAAAACAAAAATTTACCAAATTAACAAGTGTTTTTTTTTATCTTTAATATGAGTATGAGTTTGTTTTATAAAAATAAAAAAAATTATATCATTGTGTCTTTCTGTTTGTCATTGTCTCTTATGTATATCATTGTGTCAATTTATTTAACATTGTCTTTTTTTTTTTTCAAAAGTGATGGAATCTGAAAATTGTAATAGTGAAACAAAACCGTTGTGTAATTCAAACATGTAAATATAATGATAAAATAACTATATCTAATACATAAAAATAATGACAAATGCATTCTTGCTCTGGTTACTAATACATAAAACATAAAACACATTGGTGAATACATATTTCACAATGATCTGAAACGTAAAACATAATGATAATTACATAATACACAGTGACCTGAACATAATACACAATGAACGTAGTACACAATGACTAAAACAAAATGATGAGTAAAAAGACATAATAATGAACAAGAGACAAAATGTTGAGCATAAAGACACAATAACGAATAAAAGACACAATGGCGTATGCTTTTATAAAAATTTTTCTTTAATATGTGTAACGATTGAAAAACAAATGGCCATAACCTATAACACAATGTAGAAAACTCAATTAAAAAAATACAAGGTATAAAAACCCAATAATTTTTTCTTTTTATTTTTATACATTAATATGACACTCATATTAAAGATAAAAAAACCGCTTGTTATTATGGTGATTTTTTTTAAATTGTCGTATGAAAAAGTTATGAACGCTTTAAAATGATGGGAAAATTGACACGTGCTGTCACACCCCATTTCAGGGCCTAGGAGTGTGACCATCAGTTGGTACCTGTTTTGTAAATATATCAGAGTAGCGGGTTCATTTTAGCGGAAGTCTTTAAATATTAAAATATTAATTTACATTATCCAAATTACTCAGGAATTAAACACCTGAGTTTCAGGTTTACAAAATCGTGATATTAATAATACAAGGATTTGTAATATTCAAAAACGAGCCATCTCGAGCGATCTTTTATGACTCCAATCTTTGTATATCATCTATTATCATCTAGTTACCTGCAAGGGTGGGAAAAACACGTCAGCTATATGCTGGTGAAATATTGACTCGATAAAACATTTATAACAATCGTTAAATACAAACATAGTTTTCTGTTCACAATCTTAGCAGGAATGCCTGTCCATTCCCGGGATTTGTACCACTACCCTACACACACAATTCAAAGGTTCCCCGAGTACATAGCCCTTGTTCGGAGATAACCTTCCCCTAGGCTATGTAACCCTGTTGGAAAACCGGTTATGACTGACTTGGTTTTGTATGCCAATTATCACGTTTGGATCCAGACACATATGTATTCGGTCTGAGTTGCGTTTTATTATCTATTTTGTATTATACGATTTTAGAGATTATATCTCATGCAAACATTTATCAGACTCTTTGTAATAAACAACCAGTCTATTATAAGAGTAAAATCAGTTCAGACAGTAAAAGGTTAACGTGTTCACCTTATGTTCTCAGTAGGAAATATCAACCTCCTTGGCTTCAGTATGCTATTAACCTATATTCATAATAGATATGCATAAGTACCTAGTTGGTATTATTCAGCAGACTTTAAGTCTGTTTCAGTTTCAGCAGACTCGAGGTCTGATCAGCAGACTTGAAGTCTGATTCAATTCAGCAGACTCGAGGTCTGATCAGCAGACTCTTAAGTCTGACCTAACCTTAGTATAGTTATAGTCGTTTTATGAAAATACTTTGAATTTACATATGACGTTTGGAATAGCACGCTTTGGCCTAATAAAGGATATCACGTTGGCAAACTTCTCCAGGTAAGCAAACAGGTCCCGCGGTTGATTGGGATTTGTACGAATTGTTTTCCTTAGGCAAGAAGAGTCTACTAATGATACCCCCCTTTCCAGTTACTACATGCCCGTCAAAATAATAGTTTTGATAACATTACTTCATATGGAAGCAACGTCTTTACTTTATAAAACATTACTTGGAAAATATTAACAGTTTAACGACTATACTCTTAATTAACTTATAACTAGGTATTTAAAGTAACTAGTAAAGTATCTTAACCCTATTCCTACCTTAATCGGCTTGACGGAACTTAAGAACTTATGAAATCAGCAGCAATTCAGCTTGTACTTCGTTACAAGATTAGTAGCTCGTTAAACAGTGTAACAACACCTCGGTTCTTCACGAAAACGACCCTCGACACCCTAGAACATCCTTGTCACGATTACCTAGGTTAAGTGTGTGAAATGAAGGTGAAATTGTGATGCATTGGCTTGAACCCGTACTTGCCCTTTTATAGGTGAGTTTTGCAGACCATAGCGCGATGGCCTTTTCCCCAAGGCCGTCGCGTAGCGCGATGCCGCAGTTAATCAAAAGCTGCCACGTGTCCCGGGTTACTTAACATGGTCATCGCGTAGTGCGATGGACCATTGGGTTTGGCCGTCGCGTAGCGCGGCGACCCCCTTTTTCTTGAATTGTGTGATTCTCTGTCGCGTAGCGCGACGGAGTTAGTCAGGAGACCATCGCATAGCGCGATGGGTCTAAAAACCTAAAATTTTCATTTTCAGTCCTTTAACTTTCAGAATTGGCATTTTAGCCCAAAATTAGATGGAGTATTTTCACGGTGTTACATGTGCATTGCATGTGGAGAGAGAAAGTCAACAATATGGGCTATTCCGTATATGCCCTTTACATCATTTTTTTATTCTCAAATTAATCATAACCATTCAAATCTAAGATCAATTGACTAGATTACTTCTCACACTTCTCATTTTTGTTTACTTTGTATTTTAACCTAACCATAGGATTATTAGTTTTAGTTGTTTTTGACTTGTTTGGATTTTGTGGAACGATTTTTAAAGAAACTACACACACACACACACAAGCTTTTATCTCCTGTATTACGGAGGTTGTTTTACATTATTCGTTTATAATATTTATATACTTTTTAGATTTTAATTTTATTTATTATAAGGAAGTTACTAATATACCTAGGGTTTGATGATGAAAGAGTTTCACAAATAAATGAGATGCTATAACCTAGTTTAAAAGCTATCTGATTTTGATGAGACTCATGACCCGCTTAATTTTTTTAGGGATCCCTTTTTTTATACAAACTTGGTTCTTAATTATTAATAATATCTTTTTAAAAAAAATAGATATTAATTTTTAGTATATCCCTGTTTTATAGGATTTTCGTATCTAATATTTGATGAAATTAATTTTTAATTTAATGAGATGTTGTAACCCGTTTAAGGGCTATCTGGGTCTAGTGAGATCCATACATGTATATTCAGATCAAATGCATGAGAAACCTTCATCTACAAATAAAACAATCTGGTGGCTTGAGAGGAGATGGGAGCAACTAGAGAGATTTTAAAGGTTTCGTTTATGCATATATAAGATTTAAGATATATATGTATATTCAAAACAGCTGTACTTTTATTATGTGATTTGACCTTACCAAAAATTTTGGTATCAAGCTTTTATAAATCTACATACCAGAGAAAAATGACACTATAGAAAATTTCTTGTCTTCGTTGCCATGCATTGTTTCTGTTAAGTACAAGCATGAGAAATTGGATTTTAAAAATTCAAACTTTGAGCTATTGAATTAGCTAATTTCAACTAAATAAAATGCACCGGGGCAGTCCTAACTTTCAACTTATTTCCTCTACCGAGCTTTTCTCTAACGGAGTCTAACCCTGTTAATTTTTTATGATGTGGATGAGGACGTGACAAATAAAACAATAAACAAAATACTTTAACACTCTCTTCTCCACCACCACTGGACCACTACCGCTTCCTTTTTTTCGAAATCCCCCATCCCAACATCATATCCCTCCTTCAACCACTAGAGATCATCGTCACCATCACCAAAATGCCACCTGAAACAACTACTGGCTCATTCATGCATCTCCCCGTTCAACCATAAATATCCAGAAACCACCAGCACCCATCCTCTTGATTGGGTGAAATTAAGTCCCCATCGAACCTTATTTATGGGTGGCTCACCCATTGTGAGATACACCAGCACTCGGGGAGGGGGGGGGGGACCTTACATCCGTCGTGTTGAATTTACTCATTCATATAATTCAATAATCAGAGTTAATTAAAATCATTCACGAAACACAATAGTCAACCATTCATACAAACATAGACACTAGTTTTAAAACAAAATAACATAAGTCTTTAACGAAAAATATAAATAAGACGTGAATCTTCTTTCCTTTGATGCCAGTTTTCATTTATTTGCCACGTGTCTCCTCTCAAGCAACCTGCCGCATTCTATTCACTTGCGTGCATAATAAAAGTCAGCTACGCTGAGTGAGTTCTAGTTAATCAATTACATACATAGCATTCATATCCTTACTTATACATGGCCAAAGATACGCATTTCATACTTTACTCACTAGTACTTCTTTCATACATACTTTACATACATACATACATTGGTGCTTATATACTTTCTTTCATATTTCTCTATGGTATACCATAAGCTATTCTATCTCTACCATCTCAGATATTATTAGGGTCTTGTCCCTTCTGTCACAGACATTATTAGTCTCTGCTCCCTTCTCTCACAGATATTATCAGGGTCTGCTCCCTTCCGTCTTAGATATTATCAGGGTCTGGTCCCTTATGTCTCGGATATTATTAGGGTTTGATCCCTTCTGTCTCAGATATTACTAGGGTCTGGTACCTCTGTCTTGAATAACCATACAACCAAACCCATCTCATCAATCATCCATACATTCGATATCATACATGCATACTTTACATATCTTCTAGTATATGTATATAAATATATACCCATATTCATACATGATAACACACATAAACATTCTATAATAATAACATTCAATTCATAATCATACACGTATCATGCACTTACCATTTAAGGTAAGTGTATTAATTATCACATAGGAGTATGCACGTAGTCCCGAAAAATGTCACAGAGTAAAGGGGCTAGAACTCACATGTTGCCGGTTCCTCTCCGAATTAAGCGTAATACCCTTTTTCAATTGAGCATGGCTAATTGTTTAATAATTACACGTATTAATCCTATATCTATAATTATTTTATATTCTTAAGTTAACGAAACCAATCTTTATCGGTTAATGAAACCAAACTTACTAGTTGAGATCTTTATAAGCTACAAGTTCCGAACCTTTAAGTTGGAGATTCTTTAACGAGTTTGTAGGTTAATGTTTTCTTAACTAACATATGGGTTATGACTTTTAACGAGTCGGTTCTCGGGTTCGGTTTATATTTTCATTTGAACCCTAACGGGTCGAGTACCCCTCCCCTCCTTATCTTAATCGAACCAAGTTCCTAAGTCCCATTTGAGTCGAGTCTCCCCCATCTCATTGAAATTTAATCGACCCGATCCCCCTCATCTAAGTTGAATCGAGCCGATTCTTTCCCTTAATCCATCTAATCGAGCCGAATAGGAGTCGGGTATCCCTCATTCCACTCGAGCGGAATTCGGGTCAAGTGCCTAGATCCATAAACTCGACTCAATAATTCGATCCCTTGCTTTGGTTCGAGTTGAATCCAGTCGAATGAAATTTTGGGTTGAACCCTTGAATCGAGTCGATCCAGTTCGGATCGAACCCTTCCTCCCCCTATTCGACTCGAATACGGTCGAGTCCCTTTTTTTGTTCCAATCGATTACAATTTAAGCCGAGCCTCGATACCCTAGTCGACTCGAGTTTGAGCCGACTCCCTCTTGTTATTCGACTCGACCAAAGTCGAGTCCCTTGTTTCAATCGAATAGTTTTCAAGTCGAGTCTATCTACCACCATTCGACTCGACTATATGATTCAGGTCGAGTCCACTATGACTCATTCAACTGAAAAGTTGGATCCGGTCTAACATATCATTCGATTGGAACTTGGATCTTGTAATCCCATTCGAACCAAGTAGGGAATCGAGTTTTATAACCCTCGTGAACCGGTTTGGGTTCGGGCCTAGTGCTTCCCTTGAACCGAACTAAAATTTATTTGAACCAAACTCCAACCCTTTACATGGTTCGAACAAACTTATACAGTCGAGTATATTGGTTCGTTTCGTTTTTAACTTATTATTATTATTATTACTGTTAAACAATCAAGAATGAGATGAAGATGAATGAAAGACAAATCTTTAATCAAATGACATACCTTATAGAGTTTAGATCTTGAATCACTTGAAAACCCTAGAAGATTCTTTTATGGTGAATGATCAGGAATTTAACTTTCTAGCTTTCCTAGATTTGAATGAATGAAAAAGGAAGGAATAGTTATATGTGTGAGCAGGAGGGTGAGTGTGTACGTGAGTTGTCTGATGATGATGATGATGAAATGATGAAAATGAGGTAATTAGGGTTTTTAGGAGAGTTTAGAACTTTAAATACCCTAGGTGTGTATAGGCATTAGGCCCATAATCATCATAAATCCATGAACCACCTTAATCTTATGCTTTCATACTATTATCATTTAATTGAATTAAGTAATGACACACGACATATTAGTAAATAAAAACTTATATTATTTCATTTAATAATTCTCAAAAGTGTGGAAGTTACACCTACTACTAATGACCCCTAATATATTAGATCCAAAAGCGTTTGATACTCATTGTAACGATGTATGGACCCACACTTCACACTCGAAAGTCAAGTCGTCGATGGTGGTGGTCATTTCTAGGTTGATTTGGTCGTTTCATCGATGATGTGTGGTTGCATGGGGCCAGTGGTGGTGTGGGATGCTGTAAGTGATGGTTGTGGTCGAAAAGGACGGTGGTGCTGGTCATCATATGTCACAGCCCCCGATCCCTTACCCTGGGCGAGGACCGCGAACGCGGCCAGTGTTATCAATGCTTATTAAAATATTTGTCAGCGGAAAGTTTCATCAGGACCATAGTTAAGAAAATTCGTCAAAGTGTAAAAACATCATGATTTTTATTTTACAAAAAGGAAATAAAACCCATATTTATACACACATAAGTTTTATAAAGATTAACCCTGATTTACAAAACATATTTCTTTATTTTGTGACAGGCCAATTGTTTAAGTTGAGGTGCCCCGTGGAACTGATCCTGTTTATTTCATAACAAGTCATCTGAAACATGTTTAAAAACATTTGATCAGCAGAAATTGCTGGTGAGTACATTCATTTCAAAATGACACATTTTTATAGTATAACATTAAGATGTTTCTTCATTTGCCCTCTTATAAATTACCAAAAGGTACTTGTCACTCTACCATATCTTTGACTCTGGTCATATTACTTATTGACTAAATCTTTGTCCAATAAGTAAGAATGTAAATAAGAATTGTATACAAAACCCCACAATACCTGTGGTAACTGTCACATCCTGACTTAGGGCCTAGATGTGACACCTGTTATTTGTATACCTGTTTTGTATATATATAACAGAGTTGCGTGTTTCTTTAGCGGAAGTCTTTGAATAAAATATTATTATATTAAAAACTCGAGATTTGGATACCCATTTAATATTTCAAATACATGTCTTTTGAAAGTAAGATTCTTTATAATATTTGAAATAAAATATCTGAGCCATCAGATAATGTCTATTGACTATATCTCCAATCTTCTAATCTGTCTTGCTTGTCTGTTATAACCTTTACTGTTTCCCTGAAATGTGGGGAAAAAACGTCTGCAAACAGCCGGTGAATGACGCTAACTCTGTTGTAAAATCTTTTCAATACCATTGTGTAATCAACAATAATACCTTTGTGACTACTCATTAAGAACCCAACTTAATTGGGTTGAATTACCCTAAGTACATGTATATTTAAAACATATACACAATATCATTTCTCTGAACAGCTCAGTAATTTTCAGAGGCGTATAGATGATATGTAAGGCCCCACGTAAATCCGAGGCACCATGTATGAATGGATCCAGACACATGTATACTTTTAATCGAAGTGTTCGTTTCATATTATTGTAACACAAGGTTTTAAGGATTCATATATCCTATGTAAACAGTCTGACTCTTAAAGAGTTTGTAAAAGTTTAGAGCGTATTCACCTTTTCTGATTGCAATAAGTTTTTGATGCTGATTCATGTTTATGATCAGTATTTTTTACTAACGTCTGCTTCTGATTTCTGATTGATTGTTATCTCAGACCTATAGTACGAGAATAATCTTTGAATAAATATCTAGATCAATGATCTAGTTTCAGACCCGTAGTCTGTTTTGTATAGCTTTAACCTTGACAAATAATTAGTTTATATAAAACATTTGGACCTTTAGTTCCTTTGTTTATTTGTCAATCATATGCTATGTTTCTTTCTTCAGGAAGAAACATCTATACTGGGTTTCTTCTTCTAAAAGAAACATTAATTTAACTATAACCTTTGTATATGAATATTATATTTCTCAATCATAAAGAAATATTATTTTAACTATACTCTTTGTGTGTGAATGCTTACGTTTCTTAATCATGAAGAAACAATATTTAACCATAACCTTTACTTATGAAAAGTTGTATTATTCTTAACTGTGGTCAAGGTTCGGGCTATACCCCCGACTATGGTCTAAGCCATAATAATAATAATAATACCATAATAATAATAATAATGATAATAATAATAACAACAATAAAATAATACTTAAGCGGAACCCCTACCTTCCACAGGTTATTCTAAGTTAGATGCTTAAGACTGATCGAGCAGCATTTCTACTCTCTATCTCGTACTAGAGCTTGGCACATTCTGCGATACTTGGCACGCTTCCCAAGACAAAACGTGTGTGTAAACTATGCTTCGGTGTGAGATGGGAAGTGCCATGAACCATCCTATATATAGTCGTTTTAGTGCTACTTCACGTAGCGCGAAGGAAAAAGGTTAAGTCGTTCGCGTCGCGTGAACCGACTTAATGTTTGATGACTCATCGTCTGGGTTGCCACGTAGCGCCACGTGATCTGACATGTGATGCCATGTGTCCAGACTATCACACATGCATTGTAGTTACTTCATGTAGCGAAGGAAAAACAAGTTGATACTTTGCGTAGCGTGAAACATTCAAACCCTAATTTTATCCCTGCTCCTTCGTGTAGCACGAAGGGTTAAATCCTTATCCGTTCGCGTAGTGCGACGGAAAGGAATTCAGAATTTTCTTTTTAAGTCCTTCCTCTTTCAAAAATACTAAAGGCGGCTCTTTAGCGGCCTGCGGCGATGCGAGCGTGCGAAGTGCAAAGTGCGCCATACAAATGCCACATTATGCCCATCGCCCATCGCCCCGTGCCCGCATCCGTGCCCGTGCCCATCTGCATGCGCATCGGGTGCTTTGCAGCCTACGCTAGAACTACTGAGAGTGTTAAGCCACATAAGAATATTACTATGGAAACTCATTTACTTATTAAGAGCTTCTAGGTTTTATATTTTTTCCAATGTGGAAGGAAATTCTCTTTCCTATTTATACCTATATTGAGTGATTCCACTTTTTTTCTTCTTTCCATGTGGGATGAATTTTTCTTATCTCCTTCATATGAGATACCTTTTTTTTCTTTATCTCATTTTTCCCATTACTTGTCTTGAGAATATTTCTAATCCATCATCTTTCAAAGTTGACATCTTTGGCCCAAAATAAATATGGGGTTTTCGGGGATGTTACATCCTCCCCACCTTGAAACGAATCTCGTCCTCGAGATTCGCTATCTTAGGTATTGATATTCTTACTTTTTGATTCATGATTAGATTCTATCTAATTTGATTCTCAAATTTAACTTTGAATGTAGAATGGTTGAAATTTCTGATCTGTTGCTAACTTTACATCTCAAATGATGTAGTCAGTTAATAGTTCAGAACATCATAAGTAATTGTAAATTGTTAAGCACAGTGGTCAGTTGTGTTTAATTATTTACCTTACCATTTGTATTCTAAACAGTTACTGATGTTAGCTCTATCGCTCCTTAGATTTAGTTTGTTGAATCTATTACATATCCTGATAATTGGTTTTCCTTGTATTCTAACAGACCTTTGTTCTTTTGCTCAATCATATTTGTTATGCTATCAATTGTATTTCGAAAATATTTTCGAGCTCTTTTTCTTTCTGTAACACCCTATCCAAATCCCTTATTGGTCGTGGACAGGAGAGATCATTGGTTAATAAATAAATGCCCCGCCTCCTAAATCACCAACGCGCTTTGGGCTTAATGGTAGTGGACGAGAGGAGAGCTCCACAGTTAAGTGTGCTCAGGTGCGAGTAGTAGCATGTAACACCGTGAAAATACCCCATCTAGTTTTGGGCCACAAATGTCAAGATTAGAAGTTAAGGGGCTAAAAATGCCAATTTTGAAAGTTTAAGGACTTAAAAATAAAATTTTGGGTTTTTAGACCCATCGCGCTACGCGACATAGAATCACACAATTCAAGAAAAAGATAGGCGTCGCGCTACGCGATGAAGGAACTCACTGCGCGATGACCAGGATAAGTAACCCGGGACACATGGCCAACCACGTGTCAACACGTGGAAGCCTCTGGTAAATTGCGGCGTCGCGCTACGCGACGGCCTTGGGGAAAAGGCCATCGCGCTACGCGATGGTCTGCAAAACTGGCCTATAAAAGGGCAGCTACGGGTTCAAGTCATTTCATCCCATTTTCACCTTAGTTTTCACATAGTTAACCTTGGTAAGCGTGCAAGAGAGTTCCGAGGTGCCGTGGGCTGTTTTTGCAAAGAGACGAGGTGTCGTTACGCTGTTTAACGAGCTGCTGATCTTGTAATGAAGTACAAGACGAATTGCTGCTGATTTGTTAAGTTCTTAAGTTTCGTCGAGCCGATTAAGGTAGGATTAAGGTTAAGTTACTTTACTAGTTACTTTAAATATCTAGTTATAACTTAGTTAAGAGTATAGTCGTTAAACTGTTAATATTTTCCAAGTAATGTTTTGTAAAGTAAAGATGTTGCTTCCTTTTGAAGTAATGTTATCAAAACTATTATTTTGACGGGCATGTAGTAATTGGAAGGGGGTATCATTAGTAGACTCTTCTTGCCTAAGAAAAGCAATTCGTACAAATCTCAATCAACCGCGGGACCCGTTTGCTTACCTGGAGAAGTTTGCCAACGTGATATCCTTTATTAGGCCAAAGCGTGCTATTCCAAACGTCATATGTAAATCCAAAGTATTTTCATAAAAACGACTATAACTATACTAGGGTAGGTCAGACCTCGAGTCTGCTAAACTGAATCAGACATTAAGTCTGCTGATCAGACCTTGAGTCTGCTGAACTGAAACAGACTTAAAGTCTGCTGAATAGTATCAACTAGATGCTTATGCATGCCTATTATGAATATAGGTCATTAAACATACTGAGAAGAGGAGTTTGATATTATCCACTGATATACAAGGTGAACACGTTAACCTTCTACTGTCTGAACTGATTTTACTCTTGTAATAGACAGGTTGTTTATTACAAAGAGTCTGATAAATGTTTGCATGAGAAATAATCTCTAAAATCGTTATTATACAAAATAGATAATAAAAAGCAACTCAGACCGAATACACATGTGTCTGGATCCAAACATAACTGATAATTGGCATACAAAACCAAGTCAGTCATAACCGGTTCTCCAACAGGGTTACATAGCCTAGGGGAAGGTTGTCTCCGAATAAGGGCTATGTACTCGGGGAACCTTTGAATTGTGTGTGTAGGGTAGTGGTACAAATCCCGGGAATGGACAGGCATTCCTGCTGAGATTGTGAAGAGAAAACTATGTTTGTATTTAACGACTGTTATAAATGTTTTATCTAGTCAACGTTTCACCAACATGTAGCTGACGTGTTTTTCCCAACCTTGCAGGTAATTAGATGATATACAAGGATTGGAGTAATATAAGATCACTCGAGATGGCTCTTTTTTTTTAAAATATTATAAATCCTTGTATTATTAATATCACGATATTGTAAACTTGAAACTCGGGTGTTAAATTCCCGAGTAGTTTTGATAATGTAAATTCATATTTTAATATGTAAAGACTTCCGCTAAAATAAACCCGCTACTCTGATATATTTACAAAACAGGTACCAACTGTTGGTCACACTCCTAGACCCTGGATCGGGGTGTGACATAGCAGGATTGGTAACCTCCTGGGAAGTCCCCACCTGGGAAACCAAAAACAAATCAGTTAGCTCTTCGTGGGCAAAGCGGACAATATTGGTGGTGCGAGGGGTCGGATGTTACAAGTGGTATCAGAGCCACTCATGTGCCGTTCGGGATGGTGGGGCAAACCTCATCAGAGACGGTGAGTCACCGAGGGTGTCGCAATGCACACCTTAAGAGAATCCCACATCCTAGATTGGATGGTGGGGCAAATTTCATCGAGGATGATGAGTCCAAAGGGGGGAGGGGATGTTTGTAACACCATAGGAAAATCCCACATCGGTCATGGACAAGAGAGATCCTTAGTTCATAAGTAAAAGCCCTGCCTCTTAAATCACAACGCGTTTTGGGCTTAATGGTAGTGGACGAGAGGAGAGCTCCACAGCTACGCTTGCTCAAGTGGGAGTAGTATCAGGATGGGTGACCTCCTGGGAAATCTCCACCTGAGAAACCAAAAACAAATCCGTGAGCTCTTTGTGGGTAAAGTGGACAATACTGGTGGTACGAGGTGCCGGATGTTATACTTTCACTTTTTGATCAACTATGGTTGATATTCTATCAACTCTATTTCTTACATGTCTTTTGGTTGAGTAGAAATTCCTTTCAATGATATACTCTCCTTGTATATTTTGATGTCTCCTGATATTTAATTTATCTTTTTCTTTTCTTGTTATCCTTCGAGATGATAAATTAAACCAATATGATATTTGTTTTGACTGTCGGAGAGCTTTTCAAATTTAGGCACTCGGTTGTCTTCCTTTAAAGATAACGAATATAAGCATTTTTGTGATCTGTATGCTAATATTCCATTCATAACTTAGGGAATTAAAAACCCTTTTTCGGTTTACAAAATTTATCGTTTCAAAACGAGTTACAACTAATGTACAAAAGTTAACTAATCTATCTGATTGTCCTTTGATATTATCTTGTTTGTCCTTATCTTGATTGTTGTCGGATATCCCTGATTTTCATCCGACACCAATGCCCCGTCATATGTCAGTCTTGATTAGCTTTTCTTTTTGGGCAATCTGTCTTAAAGTGGCCCGTTTTTCCACATATGAAACATACTCCTAGTTTCTTCCTGCATTGCTATATTGAGTGTCCTGCTCAATTGCAGTATGCACACTTATCTATTTCTTTTAGTCGGTACTTTCCGATATGCTTTCTTCCCCAAGTTTTGCAGGTAGTCTTTGGAGTATTTTCTTCCTTTTCTATTATCTCATAATCTTTCGGTTTCTTGGTTTCTTTGTCTTCCTTCTTTCCTTCCTCTTAATTTCTTATCATGCTACTGATTAAATATCCGGCTACTTCCATAGCTGAATCAGTTGTTTGTGGAATATCGGATCGTACCATGTCTTTTTTCTCTTTGTAACCCATATATATAATGAGTAATGCTATTGTATTTCGGAGTAACTAAGTGTGGAACCAGTCGACAATATTCAAGGAATTTAGTATTATATTCCCTGAGATTTATACCAACAACCTTATGATTCTATAACTGAGTTTGAATCTTATCCATCTCGTGGAGTGGGCAGAATTTCTTTATAATAAGATCTTTGAATGCTTCTCAATTAAGATTGTATATTGTTTCTCTACCCTTATTTTGAATCAGGGTATTCCACCAATTAAGAGCTTCTTCCTTGAACATTTGTGAAGAATATTGATAGTTTCTTCACTTGTACACTTGCTAATGAAGGCAATTGCTTCTTGTTCTTCTAACCACCTTAGAGCGGCTATATCATCCTTGTCTCCATAAAATTCTTTAGGATTGTAAGCTTTAAAATTTTTGCAGCTACATCCTTTTTGAAGTTTTAATTTCCTTCAAGGTTTGTCCATTGAATTACTATCAGATGTAGAGCTGTCATAAGCTTCTTTCTTTTTGGAACGAACGGATTTACTTCAACTTCTCTTGTTATATTTTGATTGTCTTTGACTCGTAGAAATGTCTTTGATTGCTTCATGTAGGT
This sequence comes from Bidens hawaiensis, assembly GCF_021521415.1. Lineage (NCBI taxonomy): Eukaryota > Viridiplantae > Streptophyta > Magnoliopsida > Asterales > Asteraceae > Bidens > Bidens hawaiensis. Next base: position 216,231 of record NW_027493268.1, on the reverse strand, counting down.
TCCCTGGACGGATCACACGAGATATCGCGGTCTACTCAGGTGCGGAATCCCTGCGTAGATCGTTACGAGCGTAGAAAGAAAATCAAACAAACACGATACGATAAACGAACACGTTATATATTGATAACCGAACACGTTATACGATATCACTATTACAGACTCACGTTACCGAATAAACTCGTTAACCAAAACTGCTAACAACAATCAACCCGAACAACTTAGCCGTAACCTATATATAAATACACGACAACTTCGCCTGATATGTTCAGGCGAAGTTGTCCATAACTTCGCTTGTTCAACAAGTTCGCCTAGGCGAACTTGTTAACAACTTCGCTTAAACATACATAACATTACAGACTCGATTACAGACACTAGACTATGAACTAATGACATTTATGCACCAACAGACTCCCCCTTGGCAGTAGCTTCATATCTTGATCTTTAAGCACTTGTCTTGTAATCCTGTATCTTCACGCATGCACTCCTTCTCTAACACAAACTGACACGACTCTTTGATACTTCCTCGCTTCATCCTTCCAAGCAGGAATATAAAAGATTTTCTTCTCATTAAGCACCTTCAGATCAGCTTGCGATAAGTTTACCAAATGCATCGGATCGTAAACTCTAAGGAGCTCTTGTTCATCCTCGTCTTCCATCACCGCCTCTGCTGTCTCACAATCCACGTACCACCACTTTAGGTCTTTAAGCACATCCTTGGGCATTAGCTTCATCGGTACTTTTTTCAGGCACCGGATCGGTTTATACTTCATCACCATCCAAGGTTTTCCATCAGTTCTTAGACCTCTATCCTTGTCCTCAACAAGTTTTCCCTTTTGTGGCTTTAATAACTCAAACTTCTTCTCTTTTATGCTTTCTTTCCACACGATCTTCCCAATAACCCTTGCCATGTTATCGTCGCTTCTATTGATCAGCCCTAATCTAGCCAAATCCTTCACCTCACATTCCGGCAACGTATTGAGAGATCTCAACGTTCTTTTAAAATACTGAATCCCATCAAACCGTTTGAGCACAAAGAGCTTCAACTGCTCATCATAGATCCAGCAAATAATCCCTTTCTTCGCTTCAGCATAGCCTTTGATATTATAATTCTTCTTGAACATGGTTGGAATAGCAGGCTTTTTAGCCTTAATAAACCAATGAGTATATCCTTCTTTCCACCTAGGCTGCTCCTCCCACTCTGTCTCATCATTCTCCATCTCAGTACCAATATCGGCTTTCTCAACATCTGGGATCTCGTGTTCAACATTTTCTTCTACTATCTCACCCTCTTCAATCACAATCTGTGCGCCAATCTTCTCAATCTCCTCAATCGGCAGCACATCATCATCAAACATATCATCATCTTCTAGCATATCATCATTCAATTCTTTTAACGCATCTATCACATCATCATCATCATCATTAACCATCACCACCTCATCACCACCAACTGCACCCGCAGACTCCCCCTGAGCTGTGGAAGTCCCAAGAGCTTGAGTAGTTCTTGGTAACTCACCACCTGCACCTTTCGGTGCATTGGGATCATCGTCTCTGTCATTTCTCTTCTTCGTCCTTAACTCGTCGCCTCTACAGCTTGTCTCCCCCTGAGATGCCAAGAACTCCTTCATAGCATCTATAATTCGCCCATGTTCAACCAGGAGGGACGACTATAGTTGATTCTCTGCTACAAGGCGCTGAATAGCCTGGGTCTGGATAAAGTTTATCCTCGATTGCTCTGCCACGACCCGCTCAAGTGCAGCTATTCTCTCCGAGTCTGAGAGGGTTGCATCGAAATCAAACCTCATGTTAGATGTGTCTTGAGTATACTGAGGAGGGATCTCGAATGTAACCGGGACTTCAGAAGCAGTTGTGGACGTAACCACAGGTGGTATCGTGACCGACAACCCTGCAGTTGCGACGACCGTCGACTCTACAAACCGTGCCATCACCTCTGAAGGAGTAAGCGTTGGAGGTGGTAACGACACAATCTCCGGAGTCGTCGTCTGTAGTGTGATGGATGGGATGCCGACAGCTGATGTAGCCACCACAGGAACATCTGCGGCGCTTGTAACCTGTACAGAAGTAGGAACAATTGACATACCTGACAGTGCGGATGGAGCAAAACGTATAACTCGTGAAGTCTCTCCAGCTCCCATACCAGCACCTGTCCTTTCACGTCTTGATCGTCTGATCAACTTGTGTATATCCTCCTCTTCTTCTTCTGACTCACTATCATCCACTGTCCTCTTCCTCTTCCACAACGTCCTCTCTCTAGTCACCAACATCCTCCTAGCCTCATCCATAACAACGTCAAGATCTGAGTCAGCCACCGTCGTAGCTGCTCTAGTTACACTCACTTCCCTAACCTGTGCAGCAGAGACCTGCACTTCTTCATGTGGATCAAAACGATCCATGTCGAAGAATCCTTGGCCGCCAAATGCAGCATCAAGGTCAACATCCTCCTCAGCCGATACAACAGGCACAGTAGGTACATCTCGAGTTGCTCCTGCCTGTTGTGGTTGAGGGTCTCTGAACTCGTCCCCCCGAGCTGGCACATACCCCGGGTTTATCAAGTACCCGAAGAGTGAAGTATGCCTTGGACGCAGTTCAGGCTTGCTCCTCGCACTGGATGTACGGCATTGAGCAAAGATACGTTTGCTCACATTCTCCACGTATCTTATCGGGCGTCGTTGAGGCAAATTCGGAGCCACATGGTTCAAGATCATCTGGATGAATCTTGGATACATTATGAACCGCTCACGAGCTATCGCCCTCCTTTGTCTGTCGATCTCATAAAAGACCATCTGACTAAAGCTATAACGTTTGTTATAAGTCAGAGCAGTCATTGCTGACTGCATGGTCGCACCCATACCATCAGTACCCGCCTTCCTCCCAGACATACACACAATCATGACGTGTATGAAGAAGCGCCACTGATCGAGCAGGAACCCCTTCCGTCTCTGGGTATCGCCCAATGGACCAGAATAGCCCATTCTTAGAAATGCTCCATCGCGAAACGGAGCAACAAACTCCGTAGGGTCATCCCGAGTCTCCTCTCCAAAACGTAACGCCACCCGAATTTGTTCAGATGAGAACTGAACTTCTTGATTATTGACTGTTGCTCTCATAACCGGGGGCTCAACACGACAATCGTACTCCACCGTCTGCCAGAAGTCCTCGATATTGGGTAAAGATATCGGCAGTGTCGTCGTGATTGCGTGGAATATCCTCGAGCGTAGGAGGAATGTGATTATCTCGCGATAATCCTCCACACCACTCGCTTCCGGGTCTAAGGTGATGAACATGTTGTGACCCGGGAAGAATTGCCTCTGATTATCTCCTCCGTCATCTCCTCCAGCACCTCCAGCACCGGCAACAGCAGCCATCTCTGCAACAAACGAACCAAGTTAGAGAAACATTAAGACATAACACAAGTTCGCTTGTTACCATGAGCGAAGTTGTGATAAAAACTGTATAGGCGAAGTTAAAGTTGGGGCGAAGTTGGGAACAACTTCGCTTCATCTTTAAGTTCGTCTAATAATTGTTAAGTTAAAAGGATCCAGGCGAAGTTAATGATAACTTCGCCTCACCACAACATCGCCTCAGGCGAATTTAAGCTTCAGGCGAAGTTGAGCATCAGGCGAAGTTACGGATAACTTCGCTTAAACCTTAAGTTCGCCTGAATATGAATCGGCGACAGTGAGTTTGATTCAAACTCGAAAATCTGGTGTTTCGGCCAATTTTAACGATTTAGGAGACTAAAACACATGGTATTAAAGCAGTCCGGACGATCAGTTTGTTCATGAACACGTAAAACAAGTTTTGAAATCGGGTATAGGTTTCAAACGTCTGAGGTCGTTAACCGGGTGTCGAAACAACCTAGGATTAACAACATCGAACATCGAGTATAAGATATAGAACCGAAACACACCTTGAATACTGATTGAAATCGGAAAAAAGATAATCGGATGAAAAACGGATATAAGTTCGCTGTGAAGTTCGAGGATAAGTTCGCTGTGATTTTCAAATAATGAACTGTGACATTTGAAAATCCTTATATAGGGGCGAAGTTATACAGGCGAAGTTACGATTAACTTCGCCTAGGCGAAGTTATTCACAAGTTCGCCTGTTTAACAACATCGCCTATATTTACAAAATCAACCCTTATAATTTGAACATTTTGCAATTAACGTTTAAAACTTCCCTTTAAGAGTTAACTAACATGATCAAGTCCAAGTAACCTTTTATAAAAGCATACAACTACATAAAAAGAAAACTTTTAACAATTAAAGTATAAGGGATCAAATTTCAGTCTCGATAGGGACTGCTACGTTTTAGAAAAGATCCGAACAGGAATCATACTAATTACGTGACTGTCACATAGATCCGTGTTTAGTTGTATTATGACATATAGAGACAGGTTGTAAGCAGGTAATATACTTAAGATGGTTTTCATCGTTTCTGTGATACGAGTTAGATTCAATTATGCCTCAAAATTTAAGTGGGCAACAACTCAGAGATTATGATGCCTCCTATCTATTCCCAAAGCGTATTTGGCTTTCCCCAAGTCACCCCGAATTTACTTCGACCCATAGTGTCTGATTAAGTTTGTAGTTACTCTTCATCTGCTTCCCGTTCTCTTTCTTACTCCATGATTAAGAAGTCTTGATATGTTGAACTCTAGAATGTTTTAATAACTCATAAGTTTTTTTTGTATTTTTTTTTTATGATAAACATTTACATAGACTTCAGAGTAGTGACCAACTGCAAGTCCCGAATCTGGATCACTGCAGTTTCTTGAAACGCTATCTTCACGGGAATCAGAACACTTACGGGCTCGTGTATGACTGGGTAATCGTTTTTCTGCCTATCATTCGGAAAGATATATATGAAGACGTGCAAAACTCGTAAGGAGTTTCCACGTAAAATCAAGTAGTTTTAGTTTGTATCACATCTACTTTTACGCACCATAAAAAGTTACCATGACATACAATGACTGTCCTAAAGCCTTTTAAGCCTAATAACTTCACTAGTTAAGCACACAGAATTAGTATATCTATCATTTTCCAAGGTTGGATCAATTTTCTGCTAAACATAGCTAACGAACTTCTTACGAAGTAGTAGACTTGAAAAATAATTTCATTTCCCTTAAAAATTTTTGACTTCAATCGCCCCGATCAAATCAAGTCTTCAGGTGAACGGCTATCCCGAAGATCCAATGGATCAGCTGGACCGACCACATACAAGTATGTGTCCTTCTAACTAAGTATGTTCGACTAATTTTAAACGAAAGAAAGAAAACTCATCATAAACCGCCCCGGTCACTTTCAGTCATCTGGTTAATGGCTATCCTCAAAATCTACAAGTAGAAAATGAGGACCAAAACGTATCCGAAGACAAGTCCTTCAAACTGAGGTAACCGACATATTTTAAGCGATAGTGACGTTTTTTTTTTTTTTTTTTTTTTTTTTTTTTTTTTTAACTAACAAGAAAAGCATGGTTACTCGGGATTGATCATCCCATTCAGCTCGATAAGGTTTTGAAATCTTGTTTTGTCAAACGCTTTAGTATAAAGATCAGCGAAATTATTAAGCGTATCCACCTTTTCAAGTACTATCAGTTTCTTCTCAGCACAATCCCGTATAAAATGATGACGTATGTCAATATGTTTAGTTTTACTATGTTTCACGGGATTGTTAGTTACTGAGATAGCAGCTGTGTTATCAATGCAAATAGGTGTAAGTAAGAAATTCAGACCATAGTCGCGCAACTGTTGTTGAATCCAAAGAACCTGGGAGCAGCAGTTGGATGCTGCCATGTATTCTGCTTCACAGGTTGAAATTGCGACCGAAGTCTGTTTCTTGCATTGCCACGACACTAATCTACCACCAAGAAACTGACATCCTCCAGTTGTTGACTTCCGACTCTGATTGCACCCTCCATAATCAGAATCTGTGTAAGCGACTAGCTCCAAGTCTCCTCCTCTCGGGTACCACAACCCCAGCTTCGGTTTGCCCTTGAGATACCGCAAGATCCTCTTCACACCCTTCATGTGAGATTCCTTTGGGTTTGCCTGAAAACGAGCACAAAGACAAACAGCAAACATTATATCAGGCCTAGAAGCAGTTAAGTACATTAAAGAACCTATAATAGCCCGATACTGAGTTGGGTCCACATCTGCATCACCGTCTGACTCAGCACCCAATTTGTGATTGACGCAGATAGGAGTGTCGAATGGAGTGCTGTCCTCCATCTTGAAGCATTTGAGCACATCATGGACATACTTGGTCTGATGAATGAACATCCCATCCTTCTTCTGATCAACCTGCAATCCTAAAAAGAAAGTTAGTTCACCCATAGCACTCATTTCAAACCTTTTCTTCATGACGTCCTCAAACTCCTGACACATGGAGACTTTAGATGCAGCAAAGATAATGTCATCCATGTAGACCTGCACCAGCAGGAAGTCGCTTCCTTCTCTCTTAACGAACAACGTGCTCTCAATCTTCCCTCTTTCAAATCCATTTTCAAGCAAGTAATCTGATAATGTTGAATACCAGGCACGAGGTGCCTGATGTAGTCCATACAATGCCTTGCTCAACTTGTACACGTGATCAGGAAAGTCTGGGTCAGGAAAACCCGGAGGTTGCTCAACATACACTACCTCATCAACTTTCCCATTCAGAAACGCACTCTTCACATCCAACTGAAATACCTTCATCTTCTTATAAGCAGCGAACGCCAAAAACAATCTAATGGCTTCCAACCTTACGACAGGAGCGAACACTTCATTATAATCAATCCCCTCTTGTTGATTAAATCCTTTCACAACTAGCCTCGCCTTGTTTCTTATGATAATCCTTTTCTCATCTCTCTTGCACTTAAACACCCATTTTGTGCCTATCGCATGCACATTTTTCGGTTTTTCAACCAAATCCCATACTTCCATTTTCTTGAACTGAGCCAACTCTTCTTGCATAGCTTCGACCCACGAGCTGTCCTTGAGAGCCATTTGATAATTCTTCGGTTCAATCTGGCTGATAAAGCAGGTGTACAAGCATTCGTTGATTATCCCTGTCTCCTTGATGCTTGTGTAAACACAGGTGTGCTCATTCAAGCTACGTCTTGTTTGTACACCGGAGGACACATCACCAATCACATTCTCCAAAGGGTGATCTTTATGAATTCTCGTGGTCGGAACAGAACCAACATGCAAATTGTCTTCCAAGTTAGAAGAGAGCTCGTCAATGGTTGTTTCATGCTGAGAGTGAAATGGATTGAAAAATTCTTCTTCAGTCGAGGTAGCAGGGGTATCGACAGCATTTGATGAGGAAGGTTGACATTTATCGATCAGCTGTCTTTGCAATAGGTCTTCTTCCTCATCAAGGATCATCTTCGTTGCAACTCTCTCTTCTTCTTCAGCAATATCCAAATACGGTATGTTAAAAGACTTAAAAAGTTTAACATAGTCGAAAAACTCCGCAGGTCCGTTGCTTGGTTTTGGCGGTTGGTAACTTGTGATATCGGTGTTACACACCACCTCAACCTTGCTGGTCGATGTATTGAAGACACGTCTGTTGGGAGTCCCAACAACATAACCGACTAAGATTCCTTCATCGGCTACTTCACCAAATTTAGAATTTGTCTTCAAAATCGAACAAGGGGACCCGAATGGTTCAAGACCACTCAAGTTGGGCTTTCTCCCATGCATAAGCTCATAACACGTTTTACCAAGTCTTTTAACAGTTAAGACTCTATTCAGAACATAACAGGCTGTAGCAACAGCTTCAGCCCAAAACACCACAGGAAGCTTCGAATCAGCCAGCATAGTTCTGGCTCCTTCAATTAATGTTCTATTCTTCCTTTCAGCCACTCCATTCTGTTGCGGTGTATACGGAGCGCTGTATTGGTGTTCAATCCCTCTCTGAAGGCAGAAGATCTCCATCTCAAAATTCTTGAACTCCGTTCCATTGTCACTCCTGATGAACTTAACCCTTTTATCCATAACGTTCTCAACTTTGGTAATCAAATTCTTCACCATCTGAGCCGTTTCGTCTTTTGATTTCAGGAAATACACCCACGAATATCGTGAGTAGTCATCAGTGATCACCAAGCAATAAGAAGTTCCTCCTAGACTTTTTGCATTCACGGGACCGAAGAGATCCATGTGAAGCAGCTCCAGAGTACTGGCAATTGAATTGACTTTCTTGGTGAGATGGGATTTCTTGTGTTGCTTTCCCTTCTTGCACGCTATACATTTATCTTCAAAATTGAAATTTTTCAAGGGAACGCCCAGCACAAGCCCATTCCTGACAATGTGGTTCATCTTCCGAAGATGAATGTGCCCCATTCTCCTATGCCACAATTCGGACTCTGTTTCACTTGCTTTTGTCATAAGGCATGATTCTGCCGTGGCCATTTCAATTGATCTCATATCCATAATGTACGTATTTCTTTCACGTGGAGCCTTCATCAAAATCCACTCCTCTGGTATCTGAAAACCAGGTTTCAATACAATCGTCTCGTTCTTTGTAAAATGAACGGTGTACTCCTTATCACAAATCTGCGACACACTCAGCAGATTGTGCTTCAATTCTTCTACAAAGTTAACATTTTCCAATGTCATCTTTCCGTTCGACACCGTTCCCCTTCCAGTAATATTGCCTCCACTTTCTCCGGCAAAGCTTACTCTCCCTCCTTGAAAAGGTTTCAAATCGTGTAACAAGTATTTGTTACACGTCATGTGCCGGGAACAGCCGCTATCTACAACCCAACGATTGTTGGCAGCCCTGTTCAACTGTTCCTGCACAATAAAGCAAAAGATTAGAATTTAGGGACCCAAGACCAATGGTCTTGGATCTATACATCCCAAACTTTGGCTTTCCAAAGTTAGTATCTCGATAATTCCTGTAAGTCCCATTAGGATATCTCATTGAAGATTGATTGTGAGGCCTTCCAAACCTTTGTGAATTGAAAGAATTATAGCTTCAGGTTTGGTTATAAGCAGTGTAAAACTGAGATTTGTTTCTATGAAAACCTGAATTAGTCACATTTTTGAATTTTAAGTGGTTTTCATTTTTAGCAGCATGATAATTACTATTAGGTTTATTCTCAGCTTTAGTAGGCCTTACACCTCTGAATCGCTGCTTCAGAGGGCAATTTGCAACAAGATGTCCTAATTGATTACATCTAAAACAACACCTATGCTCAACCTTTTTATCAACCGGTGTTTTAGATGTCGAGGCTATATTACCGCCCGTTCGTCTCACATATGGTGGGACGTACGGGTTTAGTGGAGTACTCCTTTTATTTGTTTTATCTTTTCCTCCACTCTTGGGTAACACAACCTCCTCTTTTGCCTTACCAGACTCGGATGACTTATCCGAATCTGATGAGACTGGACTTTGATCAGAAATTTCAACACTTGAAACAGGCGAACTTGTTTCGCCTCTACTAATATTTGGTTCTTTAACAGTTACTTTAATTGGCACTTTTTGAGCAACCTCAAAGTCAACAGATTTCTGAACACTAGGGTTAAAAGTGTAATTGTGATTGTACGGTGGTGGAACCTCATGATAACCGAATCCTCCTCTCTTGACAGAGGAACCTTGATCACTAACAAGGTGATCAAGTATAGCAGAGGAATTTCTGAACTGCTCCAGTTTTCGATTCAGTTCCACCACTTTCACCTGGTGGTCAGCAATCTGTTTTTCTCTCTCAGCAATTAGTTTGGTCTTTTCTTCCAAAACTTCATAACTTAAATCAATCACTTCAATTTTTTTAGCAAGTTTTGTTTTTAGACTTTTAACATCTTTTTCACAAGCTTTTATTTTGACTTTATAACTATTTTCTCTTGCTTTTGTAAAATGATGGTCTTCTTTTAAGGTTTTAAATTCAGCATCCAACCTAACATACTGATCGGTTATAGTTGCTAATTGCTCAGACAAGTTTTCACATTTTGAACATGTAGGTTTAGAACATACCTCGGAGAGCTGGTCATTGACATCTGCCATAAGAGCTTTTTCTTCTTTGGTAACCTTCTTACTTTCTTCAGTGTCAACCTTCGCCAGATTTGCCTGCTCAAAAGTTTCTGTAGAATGCAGGTTCCAGTTGTATTCTCCATCTCCTCTGGAAATCATGGCACTATAATCTTTAGAACCTCCACTTTGCTATGTAGACCTGCCCTGACTTCGTTCCACACGCTCATTCCTGCATTCCTTTGCAAAGTGACCGTTTTGTTGACAATTGTAGCACCTTACCTTTGACTTGTCGAACCCTGGTCTTCCTCCGACAAACTTTCTACCAGTCTTATTCATAAACCTTTTCACCCTCCTCACAATCATGGCCATCTGCCATTGTAGATCCATTTCTTCCATATCGTCAGCATCAATCTGATCGTAATCTTCATCCAACATAGCTGGATCAACAACCTTCCCTTGAATATAGTTCTCATAGGAAGCAATAAAAGAAGCATAGAGACCAAACTGCTCTTCAGCAGACTTGACACTCATAGGCATCTTGGAGTAGTTGTTGCTGGGAACACTTGAAGAGCAACTACTCTTGCTTACCTGGGATTGAGAACCACTCGATCCAGCTGCTACATAGCAAACATCACCATTTGTGTTGACTGACACATGACCCTCATGTGATGAGTTTGCGTCCGACTCTCCCTTCGAGTAGTAGGCAGCCGATTCAGTCTTCGATCCTGAGCTAGTGTTGACTTTAGCTCCATACATACCTGGATCTTGAACCTGATCCATAGGTGTCTCTTTTCTGACCATGTTAAGCTCAAAGGTTCTGAGCTTGTTGACTGTCATTTCTAGATCATATGTGGGAAAGTCTTTGTCTTCCCTCATCAGCACAGTGTACATCTCCCATTTTGGTGGGAGAGCATCTAGAAGCTTCTCAACTATTTCTTCTTCTCGGTAGGAAATGGAATAGTTGCTCAATTCAGTCATCAGATGGTAGTATCGAGTGATAATATCATCTAAAGATTCATTCTTCAAATACTTGAAGACTGAAAACTGGGTTTTGAGCAATTTTATTTTTGAAGCCCGGATTCCTACATTCCCTTCAAATCTGCTCTCAAGAGCTTCCCAAAGCTCTCTTGCTGATGTGTACTTTCTAAACGTATGAAGGATCTCTTGTGGAAGAGCCATAGTAATAGCAGCATGAGCCTTGCTCTCAGCCTCATACATCTTTTTCTCTTCTTCTTCCATTTTACTATACTTCTTGATTTGGTCACGACCTTCATACTCCATAATTGGTGGAATATAACCATCCTGGATGCATACCCACATCTTCGCATCCTGGTATTTGACGTATTGTATGAACCGATCCTTCCATGCAACGAAATCGGTTCCCTTCAGCAATCTTGGGGCCTTGGTAGCTGACCCTGCTTCGACTTCCATCTTCACTAACTCAGAGATGTTGATCGACGACATCTTTCCCGAAAAGTAAGAAACCTGAAAAATTAAAATTTTTTTTATATTAAAGTACTGTAGGTGAAGTTACGGATAACTTCGCTTGCAGTAGGCGAAGTTGTAGAGAACTTTGCTGAAAAACTTCGCTGATAACACTGCTGATTAACTTCGCTGATTCTTAACTTCGCTTGAGGTAAGCGAACTTAAGAAGTAGGCGAAGTTGTAGAGAACTTCGCTTGAATTAGGCGAACTTGAGAAGGTAGGCGAAGTTGTGGATAACTTCGCTTAACCTTATATCTTCGCCGAAACCCTACGCACAGTGACGGCAACTTCGCCTGATGAACACGAAGTTTCTGCAGATCTGTAAATCGGATTTTAACAAGGTTTTTGACGGTGTAAAGGCTTTAACACGATGGTAGGAGGTAAGAATGATCAAAAACACAGAAAACACGTCCCGCGAATAGTCGAAACGGGACGATTTCTACACCCGCGTGAATATCCCGAACCACACAATCGAGCAAAAGCTCTGATACCAATTGTAGGTTCCCTTGGACGGATCACACGAGATATCGCGGTCTACTCAGGTGCGGAATCCCTGCATAGATCGTTACGAGCGTAGAAAGCAAATCAAACAAACACGATACGATAAACGAACACGTTATATATTGATAACCGAACACGTGATACGATATCACTATTACAGACTCACGTTACCGAATAAACTCGTTAACCAAAACTGCTAACAACAATCAACCCGAACAACTTAGCCGTAACCTATATATAAATACACGACAACTTCGCCTGATATGTTCAGGCGAAGTTGTCCATAACTTCGCTTGTTCAACAAGTTCGCCTAGGCGAACTTGTTAACAACTTCGCTTAAACATACATAACATTACAGACTCGATTACAGACACTAGACTATGAACTACTGACATTTATGCACCAACACTTCAAGAACTGGAGTCATAGCTTTCCTGATCATCTTTAGGAGTTCATCTTTATAATGGATTGGAATTTATTTATTTTCATTGTTAATGTTCTTCTCACTTCCAGTTTTCTTGGAAGAATTATTCTGAGAGTTTGCGCTTTCTTCTCTTAACATACTACAATAAAGTTTTAAAGATAAGTTCAATATTCTGGGAATTCAAAACATATCCTTTACTTATTTATATTATAGTTACAAGAGTGCACAATATTATTATAGCTACACTTGTTTATAGCTACTACGATTCTTATTATCTATTTCTTCCAGCGAACAATCAATTTATTGATCTTATTGTCTTTCTTAGTATTTTTGTTTGTCTCCTTTTCTTTTTCTTTTTCTTCCATCTCTATTTCTTTCTGGAGCATTGTTTCGGCTATTTTGGTGACATCGATTTCATAATTAGTTAAATCATCTTCGATGTGGTACATTCCTTCTGAGGAACTATTATCTGTGTTTAGACGTTCGTCTTGAGGATGAGCAAATTAAGGATCTTGAATTACCGGAAATTTAAAATATTCCTGTCCTTGAGGATTTTCTTCCGGATAGGTCATTACTTCTTTTCCCTTTGACATCATTGGTTTATGGGATCTACTTGATCCTGTTCCATGCATTTTCGGATTTGAAATAATTTGAGCTAGTGGGATGTTAGTATCGAAGGAATCTGAATCCTCCTCCATTGTTGTCTGATATGAGTCTTCATCACTAGATACAGAGATTCGGAGTAAAACTGTCCCCACACATCCTTTTCCTTTACCTGACGGGGGTTGAAATGATCCTCGACTAGATTAGCGATCAGACATATGTGCGATCTTATCCGTACTGCTTATATCTTATCCATAACAATTGAATTATTTAATGATCGCATTTTGGATACTTTTAATAAAGTACCTAATTTGTTGAAACCAATATCTGTATAATAAGATTGAATCGAATCCGTAACATTTTTAATCATTCAATGATTATATCTATTGATATTCTCAACTGAATACCAATAATTTCATCATAAACTTCTTTCCGATCAAAGCCTAGGTATAATCAAATACCTAATTCGGGGTTATATTAGGGATAAGAGTGTGTTCTTATCTTATCCACAGGAGTGCGTTCTTATCTTATCCGTACTGTTTATATCTTATCGATAACAATTGAATTATTTAATGATCGCATTTTGGATACTTTTAATCAAGTACCTGATTCGCTGAAACTAATATCTATATAATAAGATTGAATCTTATCCGTAACATTTATAATCATTCAATGATAATATCTATCGATATTCTCAACTAAAAACCAACGATTTTATCATAAACTTATTTCTGATCAAAGCCTAGGTATATTCAAATACCTATTCGCTAAGATTGATGACTCTGATACCAACCTGTCACACACCGACGTAGGGCCTAGATATGACACCCCTTATTTGGTACCTGTTTTGTGTGTGTGTATATATATATATATATATATATATATATATATATATATCAGAGTTGCGGGCTTGTTTTAGCGGAAGTCTTTGAATAAAATATTATTATATTGAAAACTCGGGATTTGAATACCCTAATATTTCAAATACCTGTCTTTTGAAAGTTTGAATATTTATAATATTTTGAAATAAAATATCCGAGCCATCAGATAACGTCTAATGACTATATCTCCAATCTTCTAATCGGTCTTGTTTGTCTATTCTAACGTTTACTGTTTCCCTGAAATGTGGGGAAAAATACGTCGCACACAGCCGGTGAATGACGCTAACTCTGTTGTAAAATCTTTTCAATACCATTGTGTAATCAATAATAATACCTTTGTGACTACTCATTAGGAACCCAACTTAATTGGGTTGAATTACCCTAAGTACATGTACAATTAAATCATATACACATATTATTTCTTTGAACAGCTCAGTGACTTCCAGAGGCGTATAGATTATATGCATGGCCCCGGGTAAATCCGAGACACCATGTATGAATGGATCCAGGCACATGTATACTTTTAATCAGAGTGTCCGTTTCTTATTATTGTAACACAACGTTTTAACGATTCATAGATACAATGCAAACAGTACTCTAAAAGAGTTTGTAAAAGTTTAGAGCGTATTCACCTTTTTTGATTGTAATTAGTTTCTGATGCTGATTCATGTGTATGATCAATTTCTGCTACTGATGTCTGCTTCTGATTTCTGATTGACTGTTATCTGGGACCTATAGTACGAGAATAACCTTTGTATAAATATCTAGATCAATAATCTACTTTCAGGCTCGTAGTCTATTTTGTATAGCTTTAACCTTGACAAATCATTTGTTTATATAAAACATTTAGGCCTTTAGTTCCTTTGTCTATTTATCAATCATATGCTACGGTTCTTCTTCAGGAAGAAACATCTATACTGGGTTTCTTCTTCTAGAAGAAATATTAATTTAACTATAACCTTTATATATGAATATTATATTTCTTGATCATAAATAAATATTATTTTAACTATACTCTCTTTGTGTGTGAATGCTTACGTTTCTTAATCATGAAGAAACAATATTTAACTATAATCTTTGCTTATGAAAAGTTATATTATGCTTAACTATGGTCAAGGTTCGGGCTATACCCCCGACTATGGTCTACGCCATAATAATAATAATAAAATAATACTTAAGCGGAACCCTTACCTTCTACAGGTTATTCGGAGTTTGATGCTTAAGACTGATCGAGCAGCATTTCAACTCACTATCACGTCTAGAGCTTAAACCATCGGAACCTTGGAACTTGGCACGTTCTACGATGCTTGGCACGCTTCATGAGACAAAATGTATGTATAAACTATGTTTCGGTGTGAGATGAGAAGTGCCATGAACCCTGCTATTTATAGTCGTTTTAGTGCTACTTCTAGTAGCGCAAAGGAAAAAAGGTTAAGCCGTTCACGCCGTTTGAACCGACTTAATGTTTGTTGAGTCATTGTCTGGGTTGCCACATGGCACCACGTAATCTGACACGTGATGCCAAGTGTCCGCACTATCACTCATGCATGGCAGTTACTTCACGTAGCGCAAAGTAAAAACAAGTTGATACTTCGAGTAACGCGAACCATTCAAGCCCTAATTTTATCCCAGCTCCTTCGCGTAGCGCGGGGCTAAATCCTTGTCCGTTCGCGTAATGAGATGGAAAGGAATTCATAAGTTTCCCTTTAACTCCGATGTGCATAGTGCGCCGTCAAAACACCACATTATGCCCATTGCCCAAGCCCGTGCCCGAACACGTGCGGGTAACATTTCGGATTTCTAAACCCGTATTCGTTTATGTTTAACTCGACCGAAAATATTTTAGATCTTTATGCTTAATCAAAATCAAATATTTATAAGTTTTTATGTTCTTTTAAGTTCACTTTAGGCCCCTCATAGTTTAGATAATGGTCATTCCTTCTTTATTTCCTAGAAAGTTCAATAATTAACCTATAAACAAACTACAAGGACTAAAAGCGTTAAAAAACAAAATTATGCCCCTAGGATGGCCGGAGCATTGCGTGGCCAGCCACTCCCTAGCCATCGCGCGGCGCCATGGGGTCCCTACACAGTTTGGTTGTTCAATTTCGTTTACTAGTTCGTTTTTAGAAACCAAATCGCTTATTTTTTGTATAAATCGAATAACTTAAGGTCTAAGAAAAGAGATATAACTAAAATACATGTCCATATACATAACCCCTTGACCAAGCACGAATTCTACAGCTTATTTCATTGATTTATTCATTAAATACATATTCGATTTCCTAAACGAGTAACTTAACTATATTTAGTTCGTTTTAGTGTCTTCTATATAAACAACCCTTATTTCTTCTGCCACAAACTTCCCTAAACCCTAAATTTACATGATCAGTCGTCACCTAACTCTGACCATCAAACTTCTCGGCTTTTGCTTATTTGTTGAAGATACAAGTTCGTTCGTTTGATTTTGCTTATAATTGGACCTTTGACTCTTTGTTGTGGTTGATCCTTTCACTTTCCGGGTAAGTTGTAAACATAGAAATCGTTCATATATATTCCCTAGTCAATAAAATTCAATCAATTTCGGTGGTTGAAGGGTATTGAGTGGTCAATTCGTTTAAAACTCGTTAAAGGGCAAAACAGTCAACAAGTTTGACTTAACGTTTTCTCATACTTCTGGTCGGATTCAACGTTCGATCCAGAATACTTTTATTCTCGTAAAGAAATTTTAAGGCTACAGACCAAAACCCAGCTCCTGAATCGTTGTTCGGATTTTGGTCAGTACCAGCTCGCTTAAATCTTAATTATAACATAACTAGAGTTCTAAACGTTCATTTGGATTGATTCCAGCGGCCGTGAGTTCATTTTTACTTGTGTTATCATATATCAAAGATTCAGATTCTGACTGTTTATAACATTTGACATGTAGTGGACGACCCGCTTATTCGTTAGCTCGTTTAATCACATTTATTAATTGCTTGTCATTAATCTAAGGTGATTTTGATCATTCCTCTTTTTATATACTATTTTCAAACGTTTTGGGGATATATGTGTATCTATTCATTTTTTCTATCATATATTATATACAAACTCGCAAACATAATCATTGTGTGAACATCAGTTTAATGCTATTTGCTAATTGCTACTTGTTTAATTGTTTACTTTATCGGATTCAGAGAGGTCCAACATATTCCCTTGTATAGGGTGCTCATTAGTATAATCATACGACCGTCTTAGTAACCGGAGCCCGATTCGCTTGGTGAAGGCAAACCGACAATTTTAGTCATCGTAATCAATGCCAGATTCGCTTAGCAACGATTCATTGGCACACTAGCAAGACTTTGGTTGTGTATATGGTTTGTTAAGCTTCGGTTGGTTATTACCACATAGGTTGGTTTGCGTATTTAACATTTATCATTTATCTATCATATATATATTTGTTGTGTCAAATTCTGGTGATCATCTCACTCAACATGTGTTGTTGACAAACTCTTTTATTTTCTAAACGTATGCAGGCTGCTTTGTATTGAAGATTGAAGTTGGACACTTAGACAAGACCTTAGGATTTAACAAAGAAAATCATTGCTTAAGTTTGTTTGTAATCATATTTATCTATTTGGAATATTTTGTCATATTTGGATATTGTGTGTAATTCTTTGAATAAAATAATTAATTAGATATTGTCATTTATATTCATGATAGTATCTTCGGGCTGTGAGCAATCGAATCACGCACCGGCATTTCCGCCTTAGGTTGAGGTGTGAAAGTGCGTGTCGAGTGCTTCACACCCTCCGCTAGGACCACTAAGAGTTTTAAGCCACATAAGAATATTACTATGGAAACTCCTTTACTTATAAAGAGTTTTCAAGTTTTATAATTTTCCAATGTGGGAGGAAATTCACTTTCCTATTTATATCCATATGGAATGCTTCCACTTTCTTTCTTCTTTCCATGTGGGATGAATATTTCTTATCTCCTTAACATGAGATACTTATTTTTCTTTATCTCATTTTTTTCATTACTTGTCTTAAGAATATTTTTAATCCCTCATCTTTCAAAGTTGACATCTAGGGCCCAAAATAAATATGAGGTTTTCCGGCCCAAAATAAGTTGACAGCTTTCCTTTGAAAACATTTTTGAAAATATTTGGTCTTTTCTGTCATGAGTTTACAGGTTTGAAATCACAATGACAGTGCGGGAAAACTGGTTGTCTTACACAAATTTGAGTTGTACAAAAACTCGAATGTCTCATCTTGCAAGTTTACAAATTATGAGCTTCCTGATATTAAGAACCTATGTTAATATGATGTACTACATATTAGTATAAATCGAAAACTTTACCGAAAATCATGAGATTGAAAACTTTACACAATGGTACAAAGCCTCAACTTGTTCAGGCAAGGATTTGAATTCGTGTATCAAAGTCTCGATCAATCGGATAGGGTATCGTTGCAACTACTTGTGGTATTATACCAACACTGTTATATAAGAAAATGAGAGGGAGTGAGAGGAATGAGCGCCGAAATAATGCACTGGTCACCTCACTTTTATAGCTGACTTTGAAGTCGGTCACGCATCGCGATGGCCTCAAAGGAAGATCATCGCGTAGCTCGATGGCCTTATAGGCTTACCGAGTCAGCCCTAGCTAAGCCACATGGCATGCAACGTGTCAGGATGCTTAGCCAGCACGTCACTTAGGTCAATTGAGTAAGCGTCGCGTAGCGCGAAAACCACCAAAATATCCGGATAATTACAAGGCTTCGGGTATCGCGACGAGCTTTGTAATTACCCATCGTGTAGCGTGACAGAATTGACTCACCACTCGGTTCGACACCTGTCATGACCTGGTTCCACTCCAGAAAAAGTGCGTCATCAAAGCGCCACATTGCGTCCATCACACTTCGCCCGAGCCCGCGCGTGTAGGCTGCTCTGCACCCTCGCTAATGCCACTGAATGTATCTTATTATACAACTTGTGAGTCTTTCTTATAAGGAGCTCACAAGTTTATTATTCTATCAATGTGGGACAACCCATTTTTGATTTCATCAGTGTGGGAAAAACCCACTTTAACGTAGTTCACATTCTCAATCACACATTTTGGATTGTTACATCACACGTACACACAAACGGATATATATATATATATATATATATATATATATATATAATTTAGTTATTGTTTTATTTTCCGTGTCATCATCCATATTATATAAAACTAAGGGGCTGTTTGTCAAGTGCTGAACCATTAAGTGCTGAATTAATAAGAGGTCTGAATGATTAAGAGAGTGTTAGCCAGTAAGTGCTGAAACAGGAAGTGTTGTTTGGTTGAACCTCTGAATGACTGTGCAGAATAACTATTTTACCCATCTGAACTATTTCGTGTTAAATGAAATATATCTATTTGGTCAGAGCTTTGAATTACTGTACTAAACGATAAATAATTATAAAAAGGAAATAGAAACATCATTGAAAATCCAAATTACACATAAATCCTTCAAAATACATGAAAGGATACATAAATCCAAATACAAATTAATGCTTTGTGTACAAATTTAATTTCAATCATTTGAAATTTGTTAACTAGCTATATGGTCACGCAAACTAGTCATATACTCAATGCCTTGTGCACTTGATTGTTGGTATATGCAACTTGGTAAAGGTAGCATTTCATTAATATTGCACGTAACGAGAGTTTGTACAACATAAGATCAGTCTTTTTGCATATTTAGTTCATAAGTTATCTTCTATTTTCTTCAAATTCTGCCATGATGTCCTCCACTTCACCTTCAAGCATGAACATACAAAAAAACAAATAAATATATAAATCAAAGAATGGTATGTGTTTATGATTAAAACCTGCAACTTTTTGTTTTTTCCTCTCAAACTAATATACATAATGTATGGCTAGCTTCAGAAAGGTTTTGATTAATTATTTTGTTACTTTTATGTTTCTTGTTGTGTTGATTATTTCATCAATAATATAAACTCAATTTATGTAAAGTTTTGAACTTTATAGCTCACATTCTTGTTCTTGAAGAACAAAAAACATAGCATTTCAATGGCAATTTCAAGCTTTTTTTCTTGTGTTCTTAACCTTTTCATTGGGTTCTTGCTTACAAATGCAATTCAACCTTCACAAAAACAAGTCTTACTTCAATTAAGAAAACAATTGGAGTACCCAAAGTAATTGGATATTTGGTCAATACAAGTAATGATTTTGCTACTTTTAATGAACACAAGTAAACATCACTTGTGAAAACAATTGTGTTACAAAGCTTAAAATAATTGGCTTATCTTTTTATTAACTGCCAAAAAAGGTAAAAAGTGTTCTGATGGGTTTCCAATTCCTTTACAAGTCCTTTCTAGTAATTTTTCAATGGATTCTTTGATAGCCACTTTATCAAGATTAACAAGCTTGAAAGTTCTTAGCTTGGTTTCTCTAGAAATATACCCTAATAAAATCAAAGATTGCACACACTTTAGTATATTGATTTGAGTTTTAAAAAGATTAGTAAAGCTTGAAAGTGTGATTTTGATGGGAATTATTTGAATCACAGTTTCCCTGATGGGCTTGACAAATTATCATTATCAAGTTTGAACCTAAGAGATAACTCCTTTTCTAGTCAATTACCAAATTTACCAACTAGTTTGATCATTTTACAATTTACATCATAGCAAGAACTCATTCTCTAGTCAAAATTTATATACTATTTTCTATTAATTGGTATACAGTTAGCAAGTATATGTCTATTAGTGTATAAGCGCGACATTACGCGCAAGTACAAAACCTTTAGTTAACACAAAGCTTTTCAAGCAATTTAATGTAAGTACTTCAATTTTGTAGATCTCATAGGAGCAGATGAAATTGAAAGCTTTTTTTATTATTACAAACAGTTCAATTATAGGCTAATAATGATTTGTAGTGTTTAACTTCGTAACTTTAAAAAGAAAAGATGAGAACCTGAAAAAAGATTAAACGAAGACAGAAGCGGCTGAGAGAGGCAGCGCTGACCCGCAACAGGGGCCGGCGACAGGCGGTGGTTTCCGACGGTGAGCGATGGCCGGGGGCCTGCGAAGGTGAAAGGCAGCGGCTATTAGGGTGAATATGTTGCTGATATGTGGTAGAAGGAATGCCTTAGGGCAGTGGGCAAAAGGGTCTTGTTTTTCAATCAGACTCTTCTAAAAGCTGAACGATTAAGAGGTTGATACAACCATTCAGACATGAACTTTTTATAAAACAAACACTCTTAATCTGACCAAATTAGACCTGAGTCATTAAGAGGATCATTTAGACTCAAAACAAACAGCCCCTAAAAAGATTAGACTACGTTAGAAAAAAATAATAGTTTAAACATTAGGACTATAATGATATATTTTCTATGTTGGGATTAGCACGGAACAATAGCTAAAAGTATGAATTATTAAAATTTAATTTCCCTATAAAAATACATGTTGATTGACTGATTATTGGTGGAGTTGGGTTTTCTAGATGCTATCTGATGGTTTCCATTTTTGGAAAAGAAAACATTTATTGGCTGCTTCCAAATAAGGACTTGGTCCATGATCGTCATCAGCCACACACTTAAATTCCTAGACATAATCATAGATGTCCAGTGCTTTTGATTAATTGCGAATCATATGGAACCATTTGCTTTTCATTTTAAGTGAAGCTTAATTTACTTACTTTCAAGATTTTCATGTCTCCATTGAGATCTGTTTAAGTAGTATTTAAGTGTAATCAACCCTACACAAGCACACAACTATTAACACATATTTTATTGATAAACTGTATAATTTAATGCAAAATGTTAGTTTTAATAATACTTCATACAAAGAATACATTTTTTTCATCCTTTTAATCAAGCTCCCTTTAGTTTATAGACTCGTGAGTATTACAATTTGAGTTTTGTGCTATAAGTTGTTTAGTTATAATATATATTAGAAAATTGAATTTTAATAATCCAAACCATTAACTATTGACCACTATTAATCCTTAGATAATAATGTTGCTAATGACAATCTCAACTTTGAAATTTGTTTCCAACAACCACCACAATCTAACAGGTTATTAACTCCGTTAGTTATGTTTCTTTAAGTTAGTGTGAAATGACCTAAATACCCTCACTAACAAACAAATAATAAAAAAAACTAAAAAGACAAGATACACCACCCCCCCTCCCGTCGTGTTTGCCGGTGGCTCCATCTTTTCCGGCAACACAGTTGATCCTCTGCTCGTTTTTTTTTCCGGTGAGTTCCAAAAGCCTCCACCCATGAGTTTTTCATTTCATTCCATTAATCATATCTTTTCGATTGAAATCACAAATAACCCCAATCAACTACATAGCATAACTCCCTAATTTTACTCCATAAATCATAACAACTAAATGCATCTATTCTTTCTCAAACTAAACCTTCATGTTATTGACTTTGATCATCATCATAAAACTCACAAAAGAACTTCTATGAACTAGACGGTTTTGACTAGAAAATCGAAGTCGGTGAAGAATGCAAAAAGGTGTGTTGCAGCGGCGGCAAGGAACACGGGAGGGAGCACTTGTATTTTTCTATTTTTTATTATTCACTTATATTATATATTTGTTAGCTAGTGTATTTCAGTCATTTCACACTAACTTTGAGGAACATAACTAACGAAGTTAAGAACCTATTAGATTGGATTGTTGTCGGTAACAAATTTGAAAGTGAGGATTTTCAACGGTCACATTGTTAGTAGGGATTAATGGTGGCCACTGGTCAATGATTTGAATTATTAAAAAAAATTTTGAATTCCATGAACAGATATTTACTTTTTATATCCAAAAGTTTTATTTAGTTACACAAATTGTCACACCCCAACTTAAGGCGGAAATGCCGGAGCGTGATCTGATTGCTCACAGCTCGAAGATACTATCATAAGTATAAATGACAATATCTAATTAATTATTTTATTTCAATTATACACACGCAATATCCAAATACAACAAAACAATTCAAATAAATAAATATAACATGTTAAATTCATGTTTGTCTTCATTATAACCCTAAGGTCTTTCTAAGTGTCCATACTTCAACTTCAAGCAACCTACATATGCGTAGAAAACAGAGTTTGTCAACAACACATGTTGAGTGAGTTTATTACCAGTTTTACAATAAAATAAGGTTAATATAGTAAATATGATATAGTATGATAAATAAGCAAAACGTAATAAATGCGGTAAGTAAATCAAACCATGAGCAAATAAGTTGTCGATTGAACCATTGCCAAGGGAATCGGGCGTTGGTATTCAAACATGAGCAAATAAATAGAGTAAGACCGTTGCCAAGCGAATCGGGCGGTGGTCAATATGTGAACCCTCTCCAAGGGGATATGTCAAGCGATTGCACACAAAGACAAATAAGCACGTAACAAATATATTTGATTAATCACACACAATTACACGTTTGCTACTTTTGATATATATATATATATATATATATATATATATATATATATATATAAATAGTATGGTATACGCATATGTCCCTAAAACGTTTTAGAAAATTGAGTAAAATAGGGGAATGATAAAACTCACCTTAGATTAAAGGCAAGTGAATATAACTACGAATAAACGAGTAAAGTTTAAGCGAGTCGTCCACTAACGCGCCAAACGAGATAACTAATCAGAACCTGAAACTTTGTGATATAAAACTATAAATAAAAACGAACTTAATGCCACTGGAACCAATCCAAACGGATGAGTAGAACTCTAGTTATGTTGAATTAAACGTTTAAATGAGTTGGTACTAATCCAAATCCGAACAGCGAGTCGGAAGTTGGGTTTTGGTAGTAGCCTTCAAATTTCGTTTCGAGAATAAAAGTCTTCTGGACCGAACGTTGGATCCGACCAGAAATGTGAGAAAACGATAAGTCAAAGTTGTTGACTGTTTTACCCTTTATCGGGTTTTAAAGCAATTGACCAGTCAATACCCTTCAATCTCATAAATTGATTGAAGGTTATCGACTAGGGAATGTTTACGAACGAAAACTCAGTTTACAACTTACCCGGAATGTGATCGAACAACGAGATATAACAAGTCAAAGGTCCTTAGACTTACAAAGTCAACCGGTTATGAACGGTTCTTCAACAAAACACCAAAAACCGAAGGGAATACGAGATGGCAGAGGCTAGTGACGACTGAGGGATGTTGCTTAGGGTTTATGTAAAGTTTTGTGGCAGATACCTAAGTGTTGTTTATATAGAAACCATAAACCAAACTAATTATGGCCTTTTTGGCCCGTTTAATCAAGTGAATACAATTTTAAGGAAAGAATCATCGATTTATTCATAAAGATCTGATCTTGGGCAGTAAGAAACGAATTGGGAATGATATTTTAGTTGTATGATGTTTACTTGGCCCTTACTTCTCTCAGAAGTACCTAAAATAAACGATTTCATGTCATAAACGAGCTAATAAACGAAATTTCACGAAGATTTTGTGCAGCATACCCACGGCGCCGCGCGACGGCGGTCCCAAGGCCAACCGCACAGCGCTCCGGCGTCAGGAGGCAGATTTCAATGGTTTGACACTTTTAGTCCCTATAGTTTGATCCTTGACTTTTTATTGAACTAGTTGTGTTATAAATGGAGAATAAGAAATATGTAAACATGAAGGGCTTAATATGAATATTAGGAAAACTTGATTATTCATAAATACAAAGTATCATTAAGGTTTACGATCCGAATAAAGTTCGTAAATTGATAAAACGAAACCAATATGAAAACGGTAAGACCCGAATAAAGTTCGTAAATTGATAAAACGAAACCAATATGAAAACGGTAAGACCCGAAATGTTACACAAATGGTACCCTATACATGTATTTTCATATAACACTCCACAATCATTTGGTTGCACAATTGAACTCACAACTTTTTAGTATGGTAAATCTCAACTTCATTGATTACATTATTAACCCAACAACTTTATAATAAAATAATCCTCAAGTGCATTAAGTAACACAAATAACCCCACTAGTATTTTAAAAAATGTACGAACCGATACCTTAATGAATCGGATCCATACCGACCGGGTTCATGTTGTGTCCTCGCCACAACATGCGCTGCATCAATGTCGCGACACATGGATTTAACCGTTACCGAACGCATGTCCGTCGCAACGCTGGTTTGACCGATACCGACTGAGTTCTTGTCGCAACTCACGGGTTGCAAGCAACTATTTAGAAGAAATGGAATTTCAATTTCATTATATAATGCGTAGCCTTATGGGTCATATATATATATATATATATATATATATAGGATCAAATATAAATTAAATTAACATACTAAGCATGCAAATCAAATATTGTGATTTTATATACAAATAGTGTAATTAGATTACATACAAAAACTGCATACAAAACAACTACTTTACATAATTACACTACTTTTATATATATATATATATATATATATATATATATATATATATATATTACACTATTTGAATCGTATATTTAATACATTTTTAGTTCATACGTTAAGTTCCCTACACACACACACATATATATTAAAATTCTCGGGTCATTGTGTGTGCAAACTCTAATGGTATTTAACTTTTTTTTCTCAATATTCTATTATAAAATTTATTGACACAGAGTTATATTCAAAATAAAGTATTTTTTTGTAATCGTAAGCAGCTTTGCATGCGATTTGATAGGTCACATTGTATACATACATGACATGTAATATTTTGCACAAGTATAATTACACATATAAAGACATACCCTGGTATTGCTCATGAAACGTGCATGACTTGTCGATCCGCAAATAAGTTGTACTAGTTCTTTTCGGACCACCAAACTACATACAACAATAAAAAATGTGACCCAAGTCTTAGTATAGATGAAGCATCTTAGCGTATTTATAACATTCGATTTGGCATAATGCACGATACCCGATGCTTTTTAGTTATTACCTTAACATCATGGAATAAAATAAAGATGATATATTAATATATTATCCGTCAATAATGTCTTTTCACTTCTTTTATTTATGGACAAAAGTTGTTACCTTAATAGAATAAAGAGTATTTGTTCACATGAAACTACTAAGGTTGGTGAGCGTGATGTCCTACAATCCTATGTTTGCAAAAGTTAATCGGTAAAGAATGGTTCTATAGAGCAAAAGAAAATATAAATGATACCCCCATTTTTATCTTGGATGCTATTTAAATGATTTAAGTACAAATGGAGATTCCTAGTTGCCTGCTTTTCTTTTTATCACTTTTCCATGATATAAAAGCTTTATTTATTACGCATACATTAAGAGAGAGAGAGAGAGAGAGAGAGAGAGAGAGAGAGAGAGAGAGTGTGTATAGATCAGATATTACAATGTTTTGATTTGGTTATATGATGATAAATTAATCTTTAATAGTTTCATAATTTGGTTAGCTAGGATTGACAATGTTTTCTAAGATAATAAAAGTCTTCAAAAGCTAGTTCTAATTAATTAGGATAGCAATTGAATATTTGGTATGTATATCAACCTTTGCTAACATTATATAACTTTTGATAATATAATAAAAATATCTGATTATGCATGTCCTCCTGTATATATAATTACCTATGAAAAACAAGTTTTAATATTTAATTTGGTGTTAAACAAACAAGTAGAACCAGAATTTATATAAAGAGAAGATTCATTAACAAAATCCAAGATCTAATGTGCCTTCTAAGCCTAGGTGTTATATATGCTGTATGGGCGTGTGGTAGATGATGCCGTGAGCACCACACTGCCCCTTCTCACAATCACACAACAAATTTGCGGTCATGAGAGCGTGTTGAAAATCGGTGATCAAACAATTGAATACGAATACAAACAATAACACAAGATGATACACAAACTAAATATTATTAAATATAATTTGTCTGATAGAATTGTTTCAACGATGAAGGGGCATATAAACCCTACCACTGACACAACGTTTCATCATAACCGTTTCAACATAATTACATGATTGACCCCTAATTTATTTGCAATGACACTTTTAGTCTAAACATAATTTAAACTAATAACATGCAGACTCTTAACATTTATAACATAACTAATACTTTGTTTAAACTTCCAATACTCTCCCTTAAACTAAATATAGTTTAGTGAGGTTTCATTCTTCGATATCTTCTATAACAGAGTTGGTTCCTCGTCCTCCTCGTGGATCAGATTCGCCTCCTCTTTCTTTTCCCATTTTGGACATTCATTCATGTAATGCTCAAGTTCATGACACTTGTGACACCGTATGTGACGCTTGTCCTGTTGTACTCGACCATCGCCTCAACTCCTACCGAACCCCTGACCTTTTCCTTGGCCACGTCCAAAGCCTTCCCGATATGAGTTCCCACAAACGTAATGCTCACATTTATGGTTTTTGCCCATTCCCCTTTCATTCATTTTAGTGAATAGAAGTTCACCTGGCACGTCTTCCTCCTTAGTTTGCTTTTTAGTGCGTTCCTCGAAAGCCTTCAATCTACCACCTGCTTCTTGGAACGGCATTGTGCTAAGATTTGCAAACTGTTCGATTGTTGCTACTATCTGAATGTATTTTTCTGGTATAGACCCCAAAAGCTTTCAAACTAATCTTTTACCATCCAAAGTGTGTCCAAGACTACTTGCTTGTGATGTGATTTGACTAATCTTTTCAGCATAAACATTGAGTTATTCATTAGCATTCATCTTTAATGATTCAAAATTTGACTCGATTGTTTCAATGCATGCTTCTTTAACTTTATCAACCCCACATGTCGAATCTTTAAAGAATCCCAAATATCTTTTGCTTAAGTAAGATTTGCAATTTACAAAACCATATTTTCTGGAAGTGCTTGATATAGTAATGCAATTGCTATATTATTTTTCTTTTCATCCACTATCGTTTCTGTTTCTGCATTTGATTCCACTACTTCTCAAATTCCATGGACATTAAAGATTGCTCGAATCCTTATAGCCTAAATTGTGTAGTTTGTGGAGTTAAGAATTGGACATTGAAAAGCCATTAATGTTCCTCCTTCCTTAATCGTAACCGATTCTTTGTTGGATGACTCGTCCCTCATTATGTGTATACTTTATATTCTATTCCAACAAATCCTTCCTATCTTCCCACAAGTACTATACTAATATGATAACACTTGGTACAAGATTTTTAAGAAAACAAAACTGTTTATCTTTTGGTTCAATAATTCTGATCAAACCCGCCTCGTTGTTGAAAGTCAAAACCCGCCTTGCTGTTGGAAGTCAATCCCCCCAATCTTCCGTTGACAATCAAACCCGCCTCTCTACTGTTGATAATCAAACCTACTTTTCCGCTGTTAATCTTTATTCCCCTTAACCAAAAACGCTAAACCGTTTGTTTTCCTATCCGTAAAATATTGGCCAAAAATAACTTGTTATGATTCAACATGATTTGGTGTAATCTAAATTAACCCATTTGCATATATATATATATATATATATATATGACAATGATCATTGAGGCCCAAAAGTTTAGAGTAGTCTTGCATACGTATAACATATGTATAAGTAGGCTCAGAATAATTTTTTTTATAACCTTATGATTTGATGTAACCAAAATAACAAACCATGTTCTTTTAAAGGGTTTTTTCTTTCTTACGATCAATATAATGCAATTCTAATTTCTACCACTCACTGCTTGTATCAAAGTTTCATTTATGAGCTAAAGAACAAATGTTACATTACATGAAAACCAGATTGACTCAACCAAAATTACAGAAGAAAGAATCTTTAATTCAGAAGGTGTTCTTGAGTCTCTTCTTTACAAGCAAACCCTCAAACTTTATAAGCAGCAATATAAGAAAAAAATTACATGGGAATCCAGCACTTCATCATTTTATATGATTCAGAAAAGAGAGTTTCCGAACCGAAATCACTTCACCAAGCCATAGTCAGCATGATCCAGGAGGGTTTCCATGGCCAACACCGGGGCTTGGTCCTGGACATGTTGGCCTGAAAGCTCGTGTCTCATACTTCTTGTAGCGATTGACCATATGCGCATGTACAAATGGAGGATTAGGGGCGGGCGGGGTCTGGATTGGCATGGGAGGAGGAAGGATCTTTCGTCCATTTGATGCTTCTATTGACAATATATTGCATGGTACAAGTAAAATAAGCATGCAAAGAGTTAGCATGCTCATGGTAGATGAAGGTACAACACCTCTAAGCTTGGCAGGGTTTATGCCAAAGCTCTTAGAACAAAGAATACAACGTGAAGTTTGATATGAAAACGATTAATACTATGAATCATACTGGTGGTTATTTATATGCAACGTAAAGTGTCCCACACCGTGGTATATATTTCTTTTTATTTTATTGCGCTTTCATGATAATCATTTTGAAGTATTCGTTATTTTCTTAATCGACATTTACGTCAAAAATTAACACAGGGGGCTGTATTTGATATAATTAATAAAGAATCATTAAAACTTGTGTCGTCAACATATGTGACGTAACTCACTAATATCAATAGATCATTCAATCAAGAAATAAAACGTAGTTCGAAAAAATAATATATAAAAAAAAGAATTGTTTTCTATAGTTTTTACCCCCATAAACAATTTATTATATTTGTTTACTAGTTTTAGAGCCCGTGTCACACACAGGATAATTCAAATATAAAATTATAAGTAAAACAAATAATTTACATAACGTATATGAAAAAAATGTATTACATGTATGTTTGTATCTATACAATGTGTACATAAATTGATTTTATTTATATCATAAAATAATTTTTTTAAATAAACTTAATAAAAAAATGCTCGTGCAAAATCGTACCCGATAATGCTTCTTTCTATTGAAAAATTCATTCTCGATGTGATATATGTATAACTGAAAGAATTTTGGTTATGAACCAATTTCGAAAATAAAACTTCTCATACGATAGTAGTTCTAACCACTCAGCCAAAATGCAAAAGAGGCGTTACATTTATTATATATTATTAATTTACCACCCATCAAAGGAAAGTAGGATATTAAATTGTGGCAATGGATGTTCTTCAAGAACTATGTTTTTCTGAGTTACACCATAAAAAAGATTTTGATAAGTTTTAGAAGGTTTCTCGACTTTGTCATAATGATAACATAAAAAATAACATGTTAACTTGAAGAGACGTGGATCGACTCACTGGTAGGCGATCTACTTTCCTCGGGTGTGATTATGATTCTTCACCGATGGTTTTTCTGGATCGAACAGCACCGTTAACTTACCCCTCAGAAAGGGACAGAGGGGTCCTCTTTGGGGTAACCCTCCGGTGTGAGAATAAGTATCTGTAGGAGAAGATAATATTGTGAGAGTAAAGAAATCTGGAGAGTATTGCTTAATAGCTGAATACTCTGTAGATTTCTGTGATTGAGAAAGTAACTGACTATGACTGTCTGTGAGTGAATGTAATTGAATAGGCTTGAATGTGAATGAATGTGTGTTATTGCCTGTAACTGTCAATGATTGAGTGTCCTGTAACTGTGTAAGTTATGATGTATTTATAGTGCTAGGGTTTCCACTAATTGGGCTCAGCCTTGTTGGCCTCCTCCAATTGCTCTGCGCCACGTGTCCTCTGGGACACCTGGTGCTTTCTCATTGGTTGTAATCACGTGGTAGCACATGTGTCATGCTGAGTTGTCCACCTTTCATTTGGCAGCTGTCAACATCAGCATATTCTTATTTCCTTAAAAAGATACCTTCTGGAAGGTTGTCTGACGTGCACAATCGAGGTTGCCCTAATCCTGATTTGGATAAGGACGAGGTTGATTATGTGCATGTGATATGCGCCTATCCTGAGGATGCGCGAGGTCTTCTCTTTATTCTCACGCGCAGATGTTTCATGCGCAGATGTGATATGCGCCACGCGCGGATGCGCCACGCGCATATGTGATATGCGTGAGCATATGTGATGCGTGAGCATCTGTGGTGCCTGGGCATATGATGCCTGAGCATGTGTGATATGCGTGAGCATCTGTGGTGCCTGGGCATATGATGCGTGAGCATATGTGATGCGTGAGCATCTGTGGTGCCTGGGCATATGATGCCTGAGCATATGTGATATGCGCCATGCGCATAGGTTTTGGCTTTGTGCCTTCATAATGTCTTGATTTCAAGTCACTTGCCTGTATCTTTGTGGGTTGACCCGCCTCGCTCGTTGTTAAGGCGGGTACATACCTCTTCAAGCCCCCCCAGTCTAATGTGTGTCTTGTCTCGCGCGAGCGAGGCAAGATAGATGTTAGACTTAACAATTTGCTCTGTAGTAGGGGTTTTGTCTTTTTCTTCTTATTACTCGTCATTGCGCGAAGATCTATCCTCTTGGTTGAAAACGAAACGTCCCTGAACGTGGTTGGTTGTTGCTGACATGGGTCAGTGATGGAGACGTGTCAGACCTTTCGTGTGCTCGAGGTGCTACAGTTGCCTTTCGTGTCCCCTCACATGCTGTCAGGGACACGTGTCGCGCTCGCTTTGGTCCGTTCTTGCGAGTGGTGGCGCGTGAACTCTGGCAGCAGCCGTATAGTTTCCTTTCAAGTCCCCTCACACAGTGTCAGGGACACGTGTCGCGCTCGCATTGGCTTAGACCTGCAAGTGGGGGCGCGTGAAGTCCGTTCAGCACCCAAATTTCTCTCTCCTGGGCCTATAAAAGCCAACCCTTAGAGTTTTTTATCCTTCATCTTCTTGTTTATTCTTCTGAGCTTTTTTCTCTGTCTTTGTCTTCCGATTATCTTTGTTCTGCTTCCAAATATCTGTGATTCAGAAACAACCCTCGTTCGTTGTCAAAGTTGTATGTCTGATAGCTCAGACAACATAATCTCCCCCATCCATTGCCGTAGAAAATCAATAGTAATGTCTACTTTGAAGAAGACCGGCAAGGGGAAGAAGGCT
Organism: Bidens hawaiensis; assembly: GCF_021521415.1. Classification (NCBI taxonomy): domain Eukaryota; kingdom Viridiplantae; phylum Streptophyta; class Magnoliopsida; order Asterales; family Asteraceae; genus Bidens; species Bidens hawaiensis. The sequence goes on along the minus strand of NW_027493268.1, from coordinate 184,449 downwards.
GCTGAGGGCTCATCGGAGGAGGTAGGGAGGACCAAGGCGGTGAAGAGGTGGAATGAAATCCCCTGCAAATTGAGGCAGGCTGATCTTGACAGCCTTATCGCCTCTCAGGGTTTTCTCACCCTGTTTGGCTGCATGTTGCCTGCAGCCGGGCAAACGGCGGCGGACCCGCCTGCCGGCTATATATCCCTATATAGCCATTTTTTCACCCACTGCAACCTTCGTCTCCCGATGACAAGGTTTGTGGGTGCAGTGCTCCAATTTTATGGGATTCATATATCCCAAGTCCATCCGTTTGGACTTGTGCGCATGACTCACTTTGAGTTCATGTGCAAATCCCAGCGCGAGGAGCCCACCCCTCGGCGCTTTCAATTTTTTTACAAGCCCAAGATCCAAGACAGTTGGTTCTCCTTCGTTCCTCGCAGTCAGAAGGTGAAGTGCTCCACTGTTTCATTCAAGAGCCTTCATGACTGGTCTGAGAGGTTCTTTTACATAAGGGCTGGTGTGATCCCCATCCGTATGACCATGCGCTCGATTTCTTCTGCGCCTGCGGATGTGGGTGTCCTCAAGAACCCAACTGGCGCCTGGGTTAATAAGCTGACCACTGAACCATCCCCCGCCAAGAGCATTTGTGAGGAGGCGCTGGTGGGGGTTGGTATGAGCAAGAGGTGGGCGGACAGCGTGCTTGAGCCCGTTATCCAAGTCGACGGGTTATGTAAGTTTTATCTCGTTGCTTTACTTCCGTGCGAATATAATTATTTTTGCTTATATCACTTGACTTGTTTTGTGCAGTCACCAAGGAGTATATCCACGCCGCTTATGATGATCAAGTGGAGGGTGGCTCCGTCGCGCTTGGCGCTAGGGAAGTTGGTTTCCCAGATCGCTTCGATGACATGTTCATCCCTGTTGATCTGGGATTTTTGTTTGACAGCGATGCGCCTGGTAAGCCTTTGTACTTATGCGTTTTTCTTTATAATACCAAATTTGGCTAACACTTCTGTTGCATGTATTGTAGATGCGCTCGAAAATTACGAGCTGGAGCTCGCGGAGGAGGAGGAGGAAGAGGAGCCGCCCCAACTAAAGCGTAAAGCTAAGGGGAAAACTGGCGCAGGGGCCAGTAAGAAGCAGAAGAAGGATGATGCCCCTGTTGTTCAGGATCCTCCTACCCAGGCGGGGGGATTTGGGAAAACCCCGGGGTTTACCACCAAGGTTTCCTTGGCTTCCCTGCCTCACAAAGTGGGCAGACCTCCTGTCCACTTGAGGTATGGTGGCGCTACCTCCTCCCTTCGCGCTACGGAAAAGGGAAGTGGCGTTGCGCCCTCGACAGGTATACTTTGCTTGTCCTTTGGTTATCTTTTATGTTTCTATGAGCGCGATTCTTATAGAATTACTAATGAATCTTGTCTTGCTCAAATGTTTGTAGAGCCGGCGACAGCGCAACAAGATGCCGAGCCTGCTCCGGAGGTCGCCTCGAAGTCTCCTGTTTTACCCTCAAAGAAGGGTAGAATGGACTTCATGGCGATGTTTGCTTCGCGAACGGAGTTGCGCCAAGGTACGTATTGCGCTATTTTTCTGACTTTCTTTTAGATCAAGTCAGTAACCATTTCTTGTTGTTTGATTTTTCATAGAAGCTGTAGCTGGCGTACAGGCTTCTGGCGGCACTCCTGGCGCCGGCGCCAGCGCCGCTAGCTCTGCTCCTGCTCCTGCAAGCGATGAATCTCCCCTCATCGGGATAAGTAAGGAGCAGGAGGCCGTTTTGCGCGCCGACCTGGCGGCGGCGAGACCTCCCTCACCTCCTCCTGCGCACAGCCCTCCCCGCGAGACCGATTTTGATTCCAGGTCGCAGGAGAAGAGGCCCATTTCAGAGGAGGATGAGGAGGTTCATGCTGAGGACTCCGATGGCGCCCGCGCCAGCCCTGCAGCGCCACGAGGTTTCGCAGCGGAACCTTCTCGTGGGGCTGGCCCTGACTTTTCTGCTTCATCCCCGCAGGTATAGTTTCTTTCTTGCTCCGCTGCGCGGACTTCCATCTTAATGTTTTGATGACTTAGACAATTTCTTTGTTTTTGCAGGAAGCCGATCACACTTACCGCCCGAGATGGAATATAACTGAAGACAGCACCTTTCAGTCCATGGGGGTGTGTGCGGAATTCTGGGCTCATGCTGTGCCTCCATCTGAAAGGAGGTTCCAGGAGGACCGCGCTCGCGACGACCTGCTCAATGATCACATGTTTGCTGGGTCAGCCTTCATTGCTGCCTCCCAAGAGCTTCGCTCTGATTACGTTAAAGTACGTGATGCTCTTGCGGAAGCCAAGCAAGAGGCTAAGGTGTCTGCTTGGCATCTTTCTGATGCTCGCGAGAGAGCTGAAAAGCTCCAAGCCGAGCTCAGTGAGAACAGAGCCAGTGCCAACAGCGCCTTCGTGAAGCGCGGGCATGAGCTTCAGGCGGCGCGGGAGAAGCTGCAGGCGGCGGAGGCGGATGCGGCCAAGTTCGCGCGCCGAGCGCGCGACTTGGAGCTGGAGGCTGAGGCGCGTGACCAAGCTCTTGTCCAGTCTATCACTGAAAAATCATCACTGGAGAGTGAGGTTGCGCGCCTGAAAAGGGAGCTGGCGGCCGCGCAGGCCGATAAAGATGAAGCCCAGGCGACGGCAGCGTCTAGCCAGGAAGCACTTGATGCTGCGCGGGCGGAGAAAGAAGAAATCTTGGCGGCAGCAGCGTCTGACAAAGAGGAGCTGAAAAAGACTAAGGAAACTGTTGAGTTATTAAACTCTCAGGTTCCTTCCCTCGAGACGTCTGTTGCTGGCCTCGCGCAGGATCGCCACTGGCTCATCTCACAGGACATGACTCGTTGCGCTTTCGCGATGAAATATTCAGACGAGTTTCAGGCCCTTGTGATGGACTGCAATGCTGCCGCGCGCCTGGTGGGGCGAGCTGAAGGGTTTACGGATGGCTATGAATATGGCATGCTGAAGAAGAACCCATCCGAGTACCCTTATCAGAGCTCCGCTGCCTGCGCGGAGATGGCCGCGATGGGGGAGAAGTATATAAATACTCCCATTCCCATCCTTGCGCAGGTATTTTAACTTTAGTGAGATTACCTTGACTTATTTTCTAAGTCTTTTTGTACTTATATTTTTCCTTATGATTTGCAGATATCCGCGCTTGCTGACCAGCCCGATCTCGTCGCGCTAAAGAAATTACTTGACGAGTGCGAAGGGGCTCTCGGCGATGATGGCGCGGGGAATGCTGGCGTTGCTAGCGGCTCTGGCGTGGCCAAAGGATCCGCTCCTGACACTGTTGCGATAGAAGACTCCATTCAAGATGAAGAACTTGACTATGGTCAGTTTGGAGATGACGAGGAGCAGGCTGCGCCAGATGCCGAGGGCGATGATGAGGATGATGAAGAGGCTGATGTCAACGTGGAGACTTGAGAAGCCCTTCATGTTTTTTTTTTTTTTATTTGTCGTTTGTATCTCATCTTGTAAACTTGTAAATTTCAATGGTTTTGAATGAAATTCTGTTTTTCCCTTCTTCGCATCTTGCGCATTCCCATTCATCTTTTTATATCACATGTTTGCTTGTTGAATATAAGATATGCTTGCGCGTTGGAATAAGAACAAGGTTGTAAGGAATTTATTATACTTAACCCTTGTCATATTGTAAGCGATTCTGCGATATCTTGATTATGTTGACACATGTCTTGGCGCTTTCATTATTCCTCTTCTGCGCGACATTATCGCGCGTTTATGGAATTATGATATTTTTTAGCCTTACGCGTCAATGTGTTACTCAGATATCCATTACAATTTTATGCGCGACCTCGACCTGAGACCTTAACAACTATGTTTTGGCATTTGCTTTGCCTTAGTTGTGTTTAGGTATTTTATGGTCTGGCTGCGCAGCATGTAGGATGGATGTTGTGAGTTGTTTGAGCTAAGGCTCACATTATTGGGCTAAGGCCCTGACGTTTTAGAGTTAAGACTCTTTAACGCGTTTGCGCATGTATGTTTTACTTCGCTTTATTTTGTTTTGATGTCAATATAGTCTTGTCATATTGCTCAAAATTAATAAAGGGAAGTGTGAAACATGTATGCAAAAGGTAATAGAATTGGGCTAAGGCCCTGACGTTTTAGAGTTAAGACTCGCTAACGCGTTTGTGCTTGAAGCCCGCGCATGTATGTTTTACTTCGTTTTATTTTGTTTTGATGTCAATACAATGTTGCCATATTGCTCAAAACTAATAAAGGGAAGTGTGAAACATGTATGCAAAAGGTAATAGAATCCACATTAAGAAAAGATAGCGCGTATCATTATTCATACTGGCTTAAAAAGCCTTGATTACAAACTTGACATTTTTACATGAAACATTTTCTAAGCTGTGCCGCGTTCCATGCGCGCGGGATCTTCTTTCCATTCAAATCTTTTAAGGCGTATGCGCCTTTTCCCAATTCTTCCAAGACTTGATATGGTCCCTCCCAATTGGGGGACAATTTTCCCGGGGGTATCGCGCGGCTAGCTTCATTGTTTCGAAGGACAAAATCATTTTTCTTGAAGTGGCATTCTTTCACGCGCTGGTTGTAATATTTTTCCAGCTTTTTCTTGTACTTGGCTTCACTGATGATAGCCGCCTCTCTGCGCCCTTCAAGTAAGTTGAGATCCAACCTTCTTTCGCGCTCGTTATCAATTTTGTGCATCATGAGCACTCTATGGGATGGGCATCCAATTTCTGCTGGAATCATTGCCTCTGTTCCATAGGTTAGGCTGAACGGGGATTCACCATTGCTGGTTTTGCTTAATGTCCTGTGTGCCCACAGGACATTAGGTAGCTCTTCGACCCAAGAATGGGATTCTCCCTCTAACCTTTTCTTCAACCCATTTAACAAGCTTTGGTTCGCGCGTTCCACTTGTCCATTCCCCTGAGGGTGATAAACTGAAGTGAAAATTTGGTTGATGCGCAATTCCTTGAGCCAGCTGGAAATCTTCTTGTCAGTGAATTGCTTGCCATTATCGCTCACAATTTCCATAGGCAAGCCAAAACGGCATATGATGTGGCTCCAGATAAACTGCTTCATCACTTCGGCTGTTATTTTTGCTAGTGGCTTGGCTTCAACCCATTTTGTGAAATAGTCTACTGCCACTACCAAAAATTTTACTCGCCCAGGCGCTTGCGGTAGGGGACCCACAATGTCGATTGCCCACTTGTGGAAAGGCCATGCTGAGGTTACTGGAATCAAGTTGTTCTTTGGCCGCATGGTGTTTGGCGCGTAGCTCTGACATGCTTTGCACTTTTGGATCTCCTTTAGAGCGTCCAAGTACATGCCTGGCCAATAATAGCCTGCGCTCATTGCCTTGGCAACCACCATGCGCGGGCCAGCATGAATTCCACAGATTCCTACGTGTATTTCTCTGATCACATAGCTTGCTTCCTCAGCATCTAGACATTTCATGAGCGGTCCAAGATAAGAGCGTCGATATAATGTACCATCAAGCAGTTCATAGTTCTGCGCCTTGTGTCTTATCTTCCTCGCTTGCGCGCGATCATCTGGTACCTTTCCCTCCTTCAAGAATTCCATTATTGGAGTTATCCATGATGAAGGGGTTGTATGAGTTACCAGGACAGACTTCGCTACCACCGATGGGTTGCTCATTACTTCTACCCTGACATCTTTGCCAAAGTGATCAAAACTGGTTGATGCCATCTTACTCAGCGCGTCTGCAGATTTGTTTTCACTGCGCGGAATATGAATGATTCTGAAGCAGTCAAATTGCTCGATGAGCTTTTTCGCCTGCTCTAGATATAGAGGCATGGTGTTCTCCTTGGCATCATAAAGGCCATTGACCTGTGCTGCTACCAAATATGAATCAACATGGGCCTCTAGCTTCTTAACCCCGAATTTGTGCGCGATGCGCAGGCCAGCCAGCAGGGCTTCATACTCAGCCTCATTGTTGGTGCTCTTGAAGTCCAACCTGATGGCGTAAGTATATTCATGATTCTCTGGATCCACCAGTTTGAGGCCTGCGCCGGACCCTTCATTGTTTGAAGCTCCGTCAGTGAACAATCTCCAAACATTTTCTTCATCATTGGCTTGCGGAGGGTCTACCTCGCGCTGAGCCTCTTCAATTCTTCCCTCGGGGACTTCTGCAATGAAATCAGCCAAAACTTGTCCCTTTATTGCTGGACGGGGCTTATAGGAGATTGTGTGCTCTCCTAATTCCAGCGCCCACTTTGTCAGCCTTCCTGAGAGCGCGGGGCGCCGCAAGACTTGCTGGATGTTGTAACCAGTCAGAACTTCAATGGGATGACCATTGAAATATCTATGAAGCTTGCGCGACGCGTGTGTTAGCGATAAAACTAACTTTTCCATGATGGAGTAGCGCGTCTCAGGATCTGTCAGCACCCGACTCACATAGTATATTGGCGTTTGGATTCCCTTGCGATCCACCAATAATACTGCGCCGATGGCGCGCTCTCCTGCTGATAGGTACAATGTCAAAGTTTCACCAAGAAGTGGAGCTGTGAGCGCGGGCAGATTTATCAAACATTCTTTAATCTCACTGAAAGCTTGCTCGGCCTCAGGAGTCCATTTGAACTGGCTTTTCTTTAAGCAGTTCCTCAATGTGTTGACAAATGGGGTAGATTTGGTTGCATGGTTCGCTAGGAACCTGTTGATTGAAACCAATCTACCATTCAGCTTCTGAACTTCTTTCATGGTGGATGGCGAAGGCATGTCAAGGATGGCCTCCACCTTCTCAGGGTTCACCTTGAAACCATCTTTGGTGACCATTACACCTAGAAATTTTCCCTCTAGTACGCCGAAAGTACATTTGCTCGGATTGAGCTTCATGTTGACTTCCTTTAGGCGCCCAAGGGTTTCTTCGATGTCTTTGAGCATTTCCTTTTCCTCTTTGCTCTTGATCACCAAATCATCCACATAGACTTCCAGGTTTCTTCCGATTTGCTCGCTGAAAACGGCATCCATAAGTCTTTGGTAGGTGGCGCCCGCATTCTTCAAACCAAAGGGCATTTTTGTGTAGCAAAAAACACCCTTGTCGGTTCTAAATGCGGTCTTGTCCTCATCTTGTGGCGCCATTTGAATCTGGTGATAGCCTTTGTAGGCATCCAGAAAACATTTTAGCTTGAATGGCGCCACGGAGTCCACCTTTGCATCGATGTTTGGTAGGGGGTAACAATCCTTTGGGCACGCTTTGTTGAGGTCCTTGAAGTCAATGCACATCCTCCATGACCCGTTACTTTTCTTTACCATCACAGGATTGGCTACCCATGTCTGGTATCGTATCGGGCGGATGATGTTTGCGCGCAATAGGTCTTCAACCTGTTCATTCATGGCCCTCGCCTTTTCATCCCCCATGATTCTCTTCTTTTGAGCAATTGGCTCTACAGACTTGAAGGTGTTTAGAGAATGCTGCGCCAGGTCTCGCGGAACCCCAGTCATATCAGAGTGTTGCCACGCGAAGACCGACATTTATGCTGTGAGCAACCTTTTCATTTTTACCCTCGTGTCGTCTGATAACGTAGCGCCAATTGTGATTTTTTGCTCCGGGAATTTTGGGTTGAGAATCCATTCCTCTGGCGCGTTTTCTGCCATTGGAACTTTCATTCTCCCCTCCCGCGGAGTACTTGTCACTGCGCACAAATGATCTCGGTATACAAAAGTTACACCTGTTGGTGTTGGGAACCCCAACGCGCCGTGCGCTGGCGACGGTATGGCGTTGAATTGGGCAATCGTTTCCCTACCCAAGATCATATTGTGGCATGAAGTGGTGGGCAAAACCAAGAAGTTGACAACTTCGGCTCGCTTGTGTTTCTCATCCCCCATAGTTAGCTCAAATTGTATTTGACCTAGGGGATGAATGATTTCATTGGAAACACCAGAGATCGGTGCATTCACAATTTCAAGCCTTGCTTGGTCTGCCGGATCCAATTTCCTGAAACATTGCTCATACATTATGTCTGATTCGCTGCCAGTGTCCACCAGGACTTTTGACACTTCGTAATGAGCAATGTGTGTAGTGATAACAAGAGGACTGCTGATGGAAGGGCCTCCCCTGATTTTTGGGAAGATGACTTGTTGCTCGCGCCAATCTCCTTGGATTTGCGCGCTTCTTTTTCTTGATGTTTGCCCTTGCCTTCCTCCCTCAGCTACACAGATTCTTTTGTACTTTTTGCTGGCAGAGGCTCCTTCTGGTTGTTCATTTTCTGGTCTTGAGTTTTTTACCAGGTGAGCCAGCTTGCCTGATTTCACATCCTTCTCAATTGCATCCTTCAAATGATGGCATGCATCGGTGTTGTGTCCAGGGGATTTGTGAAACTCACAGTACTTGCCACTATCTGATGGTCCCTTGTAGTGTAGTGGCTTGGGGCTTTTGAATTGGACATTCTCAGTGCTTAACACCTGTGAAGGTGTTTTAGTGAGGGGAGTCCATATTCTTGGCAGAGGTCTGCTAGGATCTCTGCCGCCCTCCCTCCTGTCACCCTCCCCGCGATTACGAACATCTTTTTGGGGCTGGGGTGAGCTTGGTTGCGCCTGTTTTTCTGCGGAAGAAAAACTGGTTGGTTGCAACCTGGACCATACAGAGTTCTGCTTGCCCCGCTTTTCTTTGCTGCGCGGTGACTCAGCTTGATGCGCTCTTTCTCTTGCCCTATCTTGGGCAATTTGTTTCTCATTCCTCGCGAAAACTCGCGATGCCTCCATTAACTTGGCCCACGTGGTGGGCATGCCATCTCGACTTACGAGAGCTCGGCGGAGTTGATCACTGCGCGCGCCCTGTATAAAGGCCACGCGCAGGAGTTGTTCGGTTATACCTCCGATTGCCAGAGACTCCTGATTGAAACGAGTGATGTAGTCTTCAATCGTTTCATCATTCCTGCGCACGCAGTACATGATGTCATCAGGATCGCGCGTGTGTCTGCGCTGCTGCACGAAGTGGGCTTGGAACTTTTCTAATAGTTCCTCGAACCCATCAATTTGCCCAGTCGGCAAGCTCTCGAACCAGACCCGCGCCGCGCCCGTGAGGCAGCGAGCAAACATATGACACCATGTTGGCATCGTCCAGCTCTCTAGGTTTCCCGTGTTGTAGAAACCTTGCAAGAAATCGTCTGGATCTGTTGTGCCGTCATACTTGCCCAAACCACTTGGCATCTTGGTTTTGTGCTGGATGGGAGCCTGCGCGATGCGCGCAGTGAACTTTGAGTGTTTCACCAAGATGGCTGGTCTGTACGGTGTGGTTACGTCCACTTGCCCTCTGACTGGTGGGCTATACGGCATGTGCAGATCCAGATCGGCTCTGGCTCCAGGCGCCATGTTCACAGGCGCGCGGAGCTGTGAGCCTCCTGCATGAGTATCCCGCGTCTTCCTCATGCTATGCACTTCTTCATCACTGAACTCAGTGTGTGCAATGTGAACAGAATGTCCTTCTTCCGGCGCGCGCGGCCTTTTTGTTGCATGAACAGTTTGCTTATCAAGCGCTTGCCTTTGTGTTAAGTCGGCTAGCTTTTTCTGCTTGACCATCTCATTGTACTTGTCCATAAGGCGCCGCTGCTCGTTTATGAGCAATTCTTTAGGATCATTTGTTTCATCTTCTGGACCCATTGGTCCCTTTTGTTTTGCGCCGGCAAGATTTTATAACGTGAGATCGTCTGGAGGAGTTTCAGTCTGGCCGTGAGGAGTTGTGATGAAGGGACGGTTACTGGTGGTGCGCGTAGAATCACGCGGCCCCCTCAGAAACTGTTGTCCCTCATTAACGTCCTCACGTTCAATATCCTCCAGAACTTGATCAACGTTATGAACGCCAGAAACCATGGTGATTTTTGTTTTTATATATAGATCTGATGAGATCTGATTGCCGTTGTAACAGTGGATGGCGCCAATGAAGAGACGTGGATCGACTCACTGGTAGGCGATCTACTTTCCTCGGGTGTGATTATGATTCTTCACCGATGGTTTTTCTGGATCTGGGTTCTTCCACCTACAAAATGAACAGCACCGTTAACTTACCCCTCAAAAAGGGACAGAGGGGTCCTCTTTGGGGTAACCCTCCGGTGTGAGAATAAGTATCTGTAGGAGAAGATAATATTGTGAGAGTAAAGAAATCTGGAGAGTATTGCTTAATAGCTGAATACTCTGTAGATTTCTGTGATTGAGAAAGTAACTGACTATGACTGTCTGTGAGTGAATGTAATTGAATAGGCTTGAATGTGAATGAATGTGTGTTATTGCCTGTAACTGTCAATGATTGAGTGTCCTGTAACTGTGTAAGTTATGATATATTTATAGTGCTAGGGTTTCCACTGATTGGGCTCAGCCTTGTTGGCCTCCTCCAATTGCTCTGCGCCACGTGTCCTCTGGGACACCTGGTGCTTTCTCATTGGTTGTAATCACGTGGTAGCACATGTGTCATGCTGAGTTGTCCACCTTTCATTTGGTAGCTGTCAACATCAGCATATTCTTATTTCCTTAAAAAGATACCTTCTGGAAGGTTGTCTGACGTGCACAATCGAGGTTGCCCTAATCCTGATTTGGATAAGGACGAGGTTGATTATGTGCATGTGATATGCGCCTATCCTGAGGATGCGCGAGGTCTTCTCTTTATTCTCACGCGCAGATGTTTCATGCGCAGATGTGATATGCGCCACGCGCGGATGCGCCACGCACATATGTGATATGCGTGAGCATATGTGATGCGTGAGCATCTGTGGTGCCTGGGCATATGATGCCTGAGCATGTGTGATATGCGTGAGCATCTGTGGTGCCTGGGCATATGATGCGTGAGCATATGTGATGCGTGAGCATATGTGATGCGTGAGCATCTGTGGTGCCTGGGCATATGATGCCTGAGCATATGTGATATGCACCATGCGCATAGGTTTTGGCTTTGTGCCTTCATAATGTCTTGATTTCAAGTCACTTGCCTGTATCTTTGTGGGTTGACCCGCCTCGCTCGTTGTTAAGGCGGGTACATACCTCTTCATAACTCATTCAATTTTGTGAATATTTTGTTTCATTTGAGCATATTTTTGCATGGCATGCTTCCCATATAACGTTCTGATCACCATTGAAGGAAAAATTAATGTTAACATAAATATTTCAAATTTGATAAAAGTTAGAAGCATTGATAAGCATGGGGTGGCATATCGAAAGTGTTCGCAATCTTTTCTTAAATTTTAATAGTTCGGGGGAAAATAGTCAATTTGCCAGATCCTGGACCTTTTGATTATTTCAAAAAATGCCCTTAAAAATAAACTTGAAACCCGAATTATGTTTAAAATTCTAACTTTCATACTTTTGACATTTTAAAGTCAACACTTGAACCCATAACAAATTTGACGATAAATCTATTTTGCATTCTCAAACTTTTAAAAATACTAAAAATTTTCATTTTTGATCCGTAACAAATTTTGACCTAAATATAGTTAACATTTACCAAACAATCTATTTACCAACTTTTGACCCATAAAATCAAATTTAACTTCCACAAAAAACCCGAAACAATTTTCATTTGAGAAACATGATTTGTTGTTGATTTTTGGAATTCACGAAGTATTTTGAAATATATAGTAAAATAATATGTTAATATTTATATTTATAAAAATATATAGATATTATATAAATATAGTGTAAAAGAAAAGTGAATAATTATTGATTTATTACTTATATTAGGGTATATTAGTTTTGGAGGGAAAAAATTATGAGAATTAACTAAACATAACAAGTGTCCTCATTTATCTTACTTTATTAGAATATAGGTAGATAACACTATTAAGTCAAATGCTTTTCTTTGAAGAAAAATGCAAAAGGTTGTCGAAACATATACCACCAATGATTGCGTAAATCCGATTTACAAGTTTTATCAAAGAAAATATCGTTTAGCATTTGCCGTAACTAACAAATTCAATGATATTAAATGTTTCCTTGTTTTCATCATCAATCTTACGACAAATCTTCGATCTTCTTTCACAATGATTATTTATAGATGTCGTTAAAAATATAATGTCATTTGAATAGATAGATTCTCTCTATAGATTCTCTATTTCTCTCTCTCTTGGTATATATATAAAGAGAGTGACTGAGTGTGTCACTACAAAACACAAAAATTTTGCTTTATTACAAAATACAAAGGTTAACTATTTAATATTTTGATCAATGATTCATATTTCTTTTAAGATAATCAATAGGGTGCTATGAAATTGTCTCCCAAACAAATGTGAATCTGGCTTATAAGACCGGTCGCTATGGATGTCGTGGAGGGGGGAGAGGGGCGCGGTGGGGCTTCAAACACAGTCGGAGGGCGCGGTTGAGTGGGGCACGAAGGGGATAGCGGTGGAGGGGAAGGCGGGCGCGAAAGGGAGGTGAGGGGGGCCCACCCCAATGGTAAAAAATAGATCCGTTAAAAAATAAATAAATAAATAAAATTAACATTTCTATATAAATTCAAACATTTTTCTCAATTTTACTCAAACAACTTTCATCTTCACATCAAATTTAACCATCTTCACACCAAATTTAACCATCTTCACAACTTTCATCTTCACACCAAATCATGAATCCTAACTCGATCCCGAACCCGAACACGAGCTCAAGCTCAACACCGAACCCAAACCCGAACCTGAACCAAAACCCGTGGGATCCGAGTTGTATATGGTGGGCTAGTTTGCTCGCAAATAACGTCGACCTTAGCAACCCTTCTATGCAAACCAACAACGACCGATGATTCCTCCACCCATGCCACCATTTACCCCCGATATGTTCTTTCGGGCGCCAATGCCGTATACGTCCTCGCAAGTACCACAAACCCAAATACCCGAAACGCAAGTACCCGAATAGTAGTTATATTATCATTTTTTAATTGTGTGTTTTTTTATTTTTATTTGTATGGTTTTTGTTTTTGTTTTTATTTTTATTTTGTATTTTAGTATTATTGTATTTTTTTATTATTGTATTGGTTTTTTTGTTTTATAAAAAAAAAAAGAAAAAAGGTTGCACTTCGAAGCCCCCGCACCATAGAGGGGCATTATGCCCTGGGGCTCCCATGCCCTCTGTGCCCACGTGGCGCTGATGTGGCACTGTAGAGGGGCTTCGAAGCCCCTCACCATAGCACGCAGCCTAAGGGTACTAATGTTCCGATGACTAGTTGTCCACTGTGTTCGAATGGGTCATAAACAAATGTTCATGAGTGTAATTAGCTTAAAAAGATTTGGGAGTTGGTGAAACAGTGGTTAGAATAAAATTTCCTGGTATTGAGATCTCCTTTGAATCTTATGAATCGGCTTGATAACTCAACAATAACTTTGGCTAAGAAAGAAACTGTAGGCGTGATTATATTGTAGTGTGGTCGGCTATTTGAAAACTTTAGAATGGCATTGTTTTCTCGAAAAACAGGCTTAAGCCATAACTCATTTTTTATTATGTCGTTTATTTTTGTTTTTGTGGTACTCGAATAAGAAGAAAAAATGAAAATTTATTGAATAGAGTGGTTGAAAAACTTTCTTCCAGTCATGTAATTTTTTTATTTTTTGCTTGACTGGTGGCTTGCTAGCCGATGTCAATAGAATACCGCCATTCAATACATACTACAAGCAAATCATGTATGAATTGTGTACGTAAAAAAATCATCAAGCTAATTTATTTATATATCTTTAATATTATTCTTTTTACCTACATATATGTAGGTACCACTGTATCGCTGTAAAGGACCCATACGTTCTGCGAACGTTTAGCAAAGTGTTTAGTGAAAAGTTCGTTTATGTTTGTCTGTTTAATAAATTAACGAACATGAACAAAAAGTTTTCATTCAATAAGTTTAACGAACGAACACGAACATATGCCATGTTCGTTAAGTAATGTGCTCGCTTGCGTCCATCTAGTTAGATTCGTTTATGTCCATCCGATTAGGTTCATGTGTTAACATTTTATAATTAATATTTTTTTATTTGTTTTACTATGTAAAGTATTAAGTTTAATTTGGATATTTTAGGTTTAATTTAGGATTTGTGGATGAATTTATATGGATTTATGATTACTATTCTCACGTTAATATACAATCATTTATGTTCATTTGTCTGTTAGCTATTGTTTTTTATGTTCGTTTGCCTGTTAGGGCCATTTATATTTGCCCGTCCATTAGTGTTCGTGAAAAGTTCGTTTGTCTAATAAAAGTTTAACGATTGTACACGAATAAGGTTTCATTCGATTTGGTTATGTTCATTTACAACCGGGAAAATTCTGAAAATGATCCAAAAGAATAGAGAGATTCCCATAATAGTCCTTGAAAATCTAAAATTCTATAAATAGTCCACCGAAATCAATCAGAACCGATAGATTTGGAACAAATGGTTTTCGCCAGCCACTAAGAAAATGCCAAGTGTCCCATTACCTACCTACCCGATTGATTTCCCCTCAAACTAATCGGTCCAGATAGTTTTGTGATGAAAACCATCTCCTCTTAAAACCATCTTCCCAGCTTCCATTCCCCTTGCTTTCATTTCCAACGTTGGTTTTCAAATAAAGATGAAAGCAACGTTGACAAGAACATATCCAACACCAAGAACTCGCTAATCACCTTCTTCCCCAGAAACCTCTTCGAGCAGTTTCACAATCAGCTTACATCTACTTTTTAATAATAGCCATTCTCAATCAGCTTCCGCAGCTTGCCGTCTTCGGCCTCCATTCTACCCTTGGTCACTGTGCTATTTGTTACGGCTCTTAAAGACGCCTATGAGGATTGGAGACGGCATAAGTTCGATAAGATTGAGAATAACCGCATCTCCTATGTTCTTGTCAACCACCGTTTAAGTACAAGAAATGGAAGGATATTGAGGTTGGTGAGCTTGTTAAATTTTTATCTGATGAAACCATTCCCTGTGATATTCTGCTTCTTTCCACTAGTGACCCGTCTGGTGTTGTCTACGTCCAGACCATTAATTTAGATGGTGAGTCAAATCTGAAAACTCGGTATGCGAAACAAGAAACCCTTTTGAGAGTACCCGAGAAGGATATTATTAGTGGGTTGATCAAGTTCGAGACGCCTAATAGAAACATATACGGCTTCCAAGCGACCATGGAGATTGATGGCAAACGGGTCTCACTCAGCCCGTCTAATATCATTCTTCGCAGAAGTATTTCAAAAAAACACGAAAATCGATTTCTTTTGAAAACCAACGTTGGAGATGAAAGATAGGGGAAAGGAAGCTGGGGAGATTGTTTTAAGAGGAGATGGTTTCATCACAAGACTATCTGGACCGATCAGTTAGAGGGGAAAATCAATTGGGTATGTGGGTAATGGGCCACTTGGCATTTTCTTAGTTGCTGGCGAAAACCATCGGATTTGTTCCAAATCTATCGGCTCCGATTGATTTCGGTGGACTATTTCTGTAATGTTAGATTTTCAAGGACTATTATGGGAATCTCTCTCTTCTTTTGGATCATTTTCAGAATTTTCCCTTTACAACCCTATAGGTATCTATAATATATATATATATATATATATATATATATATAAAAGAAACCTCTAAACTCCTACGTGTCGCGATGTGGTCGCTCCCTCCTTTTATGGAAGCCACCAGATTGCTTGATTTTTAAATGGAGACTTCTCATTGATTTAACCCAAATTCATGGGTATGGGTCTTACCAAAACCAGATAACTCTTAAACGGGTTATTACATCTCATTGAATTAAAAATTAATCTTACCAATTATTTGATGTGAAAATTCTATAAAATAGGGATATACTAAAATTTAATTTCCAATTTAAAAAGAAAAGGATATTATTTATAATTAATAAACAATTTTATAGTAAAAAAACATAAGTGGGTCGTGGGTCACAAAATCCAGATAACTTTTAAACCGGCTATAACATATCATTTATTTATGGAACCCTTTCATCATCAAACCCTAAGTATATTATTAACTTTCTTACAATAAAGAAAGTTGAAATCCAAAAAAGAAATATTAAAAAACAAAAAATGTAAAACAACTATTCTCTCAAGTCATCAGATTGCTTTATTTGTAAATGAAGACTTCTTAAGCATTTGACCCGAATTCACGGGTATGGGTCTCACCAAACCCAGGTAGCTCTTAAACGGGTTATAACATCTCATTATATTAAAAATTAATCTCATCATCAAATATTTGATATGAAAATCCTATAAAATAGGAATATGCTAAAAATTAATATCCTATTTTATTAAAAAAAAGATATTGTTTATAATTAAAAAACAGTTTTATAATAAAGAAAATAAACGGGTAATGGGTATCACCAAACCCAGATAGCTTTTAAACCGGATTATAACATATTATTTATTTGTGAAACCATTTCATTATCAAATCTCAAGCATATTAATAATTAACTTTCTTACAATAAATAAAATTCAAATTCAAATATACATATATAAATATTAAAAACGAATAATATAAAACAACCCACGTAATACGGGGGATAAAATCTAGTGTGTATATATAATACTACCTACTTGTTTAACTTAGGATTCAATTTTATTGGACGTTGAAAATAAATATAATAACTTATATGGTGCAAAGCGAAAGCGAGATGAAATATAAAACTAATAAGAATAAGAAAATAAAAATAACGTTAGGGGAAACGCACTTATGAATCGATGGGAATGTTTCTATATTTACAAAAGACGACATTTCTTGATTGATGATTGACTCCGAATAAGGTTTCCGTCGCCCACTAAGATTCCTAGATACTATCAACCAAAAAGAAAGTAGGTTTTGATTAGACATCCCTTAATGAAATGATTTGCTTCTAGTTTAAAACATATATATAACACCACTTAATCAATACTATGTATTTTTTTGTTCCTCTTTAACATTAAAATACTCATGTTACTTTTTCACTCGCATCCACTTTCTATTAATTTTCCCTATCTTAATAAATACATGTATTTAATTATAGCATGATACGAGTTTATATCTTTATTTGTTCTATTCATAAATATCTCTTCACGATGAAACTTAATAGTTAAAAGATTTGTATGAAAAAAACGTCATCAGGTCATGATCTTGTACAACCGCAGCATGCTCCACATTTAATTATTTTAACATGGTATATACAAGAATTTTGTTGTTGACTATACATTATGAATTTACTTGTTACAGTTTGTGTAGAACCTAGTTAATATAATTGGATATATAGTTTGTGTAGTTGACATGATTGGATAGTGAGAAATATTCCATATGTATTTGAAAGTAAGTCATCTCTGTGATATTCTACTCACATTTCCAACACATGAGACCAAGACACATAGTCACATTGATTACTCACATTTCCCTTATATAAAAACCGTTTTGAATTAACTCCCATAATCTCTTTTTCTCCATATTTCAGTTACCGTCATGTTTTGACCTAAAATCAAAGTTACTAGTTAATGATACATACTACCGTCGATGCTCCTTAGTAAAACCCTCGCAATATTCCTCAGTGGTCCTTTGGTGGTCGTAGACGGATTAGTGCTGATGATCACTGTTTTCAAATTTATTTGGTCCTTTAATGGGGCATTGACATGTGTTAATAAGTTAGTATATAGCAAATTGCGTTATAACAAGTTATTTTTGGCCTTATGATACTTATGAAAGATAACGCATTTTTTGAGCATTGTTTAGAGCTAGAGAAGTGAAGTAATCAAAATCCGGTTTCTAGCTGCTAGAAAACGGCTTTATAGTTGTTTAAAAACGATAAAAAAAACATTTCTAACGGAAATAACTGGTTAATCACCTATAGAAAGAAAAACCAGGCAACGGTTAAGCGGTTCATGTACCAAAATCTATAACTAGTCTCTAACCGGCCTACGCTTTTTTATTACAAACCGGTTTCAGTGTTGGTTAGTATGTGGTTTCAGCTTGGTTTACCGGTTACAGTTTACGCCTCTAGTATAGGTTACACAAAAAGCTGCATTATATCATAGCAAGTCATATATGCATTATAGATGTGATAACTGAGAAACCCATATTTTCATGCTACATTACATACCGGATATTAGGCATAAAATACTTGTATTAAACATTAGGCTTTTTAAGTTTTAACAAGTGCATTGACTCTGACACTGTATTTCGAAGCCTTACCACCAACATCTAAATTTGTTAATGAACTTGCAACATAGACAGCCACAAATATTTTACGTAGGTGATCTACCATGCACTAATGACGAACACATACAAAAATGAGGACTCTGAGATGTCATTGCCCCATTTTAATCCAAGAAACATCAATTCCAATACTTTAGTCACCATCAAACAAAGTATACAATATGGAGGTTTGGTAAGGAAACAAGTAGTAGTTGTATGTATAGTGGGTTGCCATTATGGTAGTATATCCGTTGCTAGTTATAGATATTATTACCGACGGCCTTAGTAGCATACAACCAAGGCTAGCATTATCAATAGGGTTTGGTCCTATAAGCCGGCCGGAAAGCTTCTTTCTTACTCTTGATGCGTATTTTTAATGTGTAGTTGTGTACCGTACTGTACAACCTAGGCTAGTTTATTTGGTCATGGTTGATAATAATGTATATTATGATGCCATAAAGTGAGCATGGTCAAGGTTGATAATAATGTATATATATACAAGTTGAACTTGAATATGCAAGGACGTATTCTTTTTGTCAAATCGTCTCAAAACATGACTAGGTGTTTGCTCTTTCCAATATTCCTTACTTAAAACTTATTAAATAAAACCATGTTGCACACGCTTTACACTTTATACAACTAAACATCCTATGTGTGACTTGTGAATTCATCTTTACATCTTAAAGTTTATATTTTTTGAATACTCAGTGTACCAATGAGCATGCTAAGTTTTTGTCTTTCTATTTTACTTCTACCATGTCATATATATTCAAGTGAAGCATGAACAACTCGAACAATCTTTCCTTCTGCCATGGCGTCTGTTAATCGAGACTACAAGTATGATGAGATATGCGATTTCAAGCCAATATGTCCTGACGGCCTCACAAGAACCATCAAGAATCATGCTAGCTAGATAACTTGGTGCATCGATCATGATCATGTCTCTTAGCTAGCATGTAAAAGGTCTCGATCCACTGATGGGGACGGACAAAAGTGGGTCAAGTGAAAAAACTGAAAAACACATGAAACCTGTTAAATAAAAATTAACTTAAACAGACAAAACAAATTAACTTCAAAAAATGTGAGGATAAATGGAGTTGTAGAAGAGAATGAGCAAATGTTAAGTAATTTTGGTTTGTGTTCATTGTATTTCATTTTAGTATTGGGCTAAAAATTGTGTTTGATCAAACAAAAATATCAAACTAAAAGGCTAGCTTTTGCTTTATTATATCTTATTATTAGCTGTTTAGACTAAAAGTTGTGTTTTATGAGCCACTATGCTCCTTGAGTTCTGCTTGGGCCTCCTGACTCCTGAGTTGTCAACATTAGGCTAGAAAGCTTGGGGAAAACAATATTAATTTGATGGGCTTTTCTCCACCCCCGTATTGTTTAGGCCAGTTAATGAGTCGAACCGAGCGAAGGCTTGCTCGTTGCTTGGCTCGTTTATAACCAAACCGAACCGAACGGCTGAAATTTGAAACGAGTGAAAAACGAAACGAGCCAAAATCGAATCGAGCATTTTTCGATTGAACATCGAGCGATTTCGAGCATTTTTTAATTCTTTTTCACTTTAAAATTTTCAATAAGAAACAAGTTTGAAGGCTGTAAATAATATATTTTGTAAACAAATGAATAGTTTTTAGACAAACGTATAATAAGTTGTATATTTTTAGGAGAAAGAAGTTTGAAGTGAGATATATAATAAACATGTAAACAAACTTTTAGTATTTTGAAAACTTGAATCAACTAATAAAACTATAAAATTGACGGAATATGAAAAATTAAAACGGGTTAAAAAATTATATACTTATATTTATGTGTGCCGTCTATATATTTATATATTTGTTCATATATAATTATATATAAAATAAATTAAAAATATTTGAGCCGAGCCGGACCGAACAGACATTTGCTCGTTGCTTGGCTCGTTTACAGACCGAACCGAGCAGAGCGGCTCATTTACAATCGAGCAAAAAAATAAGCGAGCATTTTCCGAACGAGTGGCTAGCGATTTGAACGGCCCTAGTATTGTTATCGGTATATAATCCAAATTACAAATTCGAACTTGGTTTTCAAATATCCAAATCGGGTTAATCCCAGTTGTGCTAGCTGCTCATAACTCACTAACTAATCTTCGAGTGGGTTTCTGCGTTGACTCTGACTTGATTATATTAATGGCATTGCTACAACTTCAAACCCAACACCTAAACTTCCCACCATCACCACACATCCATGCGATAGGCCCATAGCCGCCCTGCCATTTTTATCTTATTGTCATCGGCACTATCACTCCTGCCCACCGCCATCACCACCCGTATAAGTTCAACTTTCATACATAGAATTATTTTTATGGCACAACATATCTATACTATATATAAACAGAATCACAAGGACCTCTTAATTTTTAAAAGGTCCAACTTTGATTGCTTATTATACCACGTATGTTGCATGTCTTAAGGTAGTTAAGAGGGTATAATAGGTCTTTAAAACAATGCCCCTCCACAGACACATTTAATTCTTTAAATTGTAGTTACATATTGTACCCCTTAACTATATTAAATTTGTGTTATAGTTACTCTAACACCCAGGGTAAAGCGGAAACGCCCGAGTGTGACATACAGATTGTTCAAAACACATGTGACACTATTAAGTGACAATATTATCATTAATTGGTTTAAGTATCATATACACAAGTTCATAAACAAGAAATACAAGAAAATATAAATACAACTAAACATTTTGTCCATTTGTTTCAATAACATAATTCTAGTGTCTTCTTCAAGTATCATCCTCTAATGTCTGTACCTGTAACATATATATAAAATACGGTCAACTAACTTAATAGTTGGTGAGTTCCCACAAGTTTGAATAAATACATAAAAACCTTGCAATTCCATGAAACTTGTGTTAATTAAACTACTTCGCATGCAATGTCCGTTCCAGTTAGCCACAGCCAACATACTCGGATCGGGGGTCCTTTTTCCACTCATAACAAAATGGTCCTGAGTGCAAAGGGGGGCGTATGATCATACTTATTGAGGCAACCACTTGCTGAGCACATAATAAAGTAAGCACATATAACACACAAGTCCACGATATGAATTGCAGTTTAATAGCTGAGTATAAAATCGATTTGCGTTTAATAGGATATATATGCTACCCCCAAAAGTAAAAGCGTTAAAAATGGGGTGTGAGAAACTCACCTCGAAATCGACGATAAACTTGTAATAAAAAGCGTAAGCATGATAACAAGACCGACGCAACCGAACTTCTCGAACTATAATTGAAACAAAACGAATCTAACTAACGGGATTGAAGAAATTAAATAATTTAGTTTTAGGTTTCGAGCATCATTTTAATATATTTAATTAGCAAGTAAAGATGTCGTATTATGTTTTGTTATTTTAAAGTATTTGGGATTTTGATATTGCATTTAAATTTTACCGGCATTTTAATGAACTATTTTAACTAATGCTATTATAAAACTTAAGGTACTTATAAGTCACGCATATTTGTCTTGAACAATAATTGTGTTAATGGATTTAAGCTAACGAATTATACATCAACGTATTATAATCTATCCTTAACGGTTTAAATCATTTTAATATTATAACCTTAACATTCATGTGAAATTTACGATGATTTCATGGTATGAATTTTAATAGGAATTTTATCTTGCAAAGTAAATATATTAAAGAAATTAAAGTTAACAATTTATGAAGCTAACGGGTTTAAAGTCATCGAAATAAAAGCTAACGAATTTAAGTTAACGGATTAAAAATTAACTTCAACGGTTTAACAAATTATAAAGAATTAAAGTAACGGAAATATAAATTAATTTTTTTTTATGGTTTAACGAAAAATGGAAGTTGGGTGTTAGTTGAAAACGATAAGTTATAATTTATAAAAATTTTATCTAGTTTAAAAATCATTTTATTTGATTTGTTATGATTTATAAACAGTTTATTAGATTTTTGACATAAATAAAATTAAATTTTAAAAATTAATACCAAAATTTTTGCTTTGACCCAGGTCTTCTGTTTGATACAACAATGGCTTAACCACTAGGCCAAGTTACAATTTGTTTATGATATGGAAATAGAAGTATAAAACTACATGCTTTTATTCATCTTCTTCCTAACCAAAACCCTAGATTTCCATTACACAAATTGGTTCCGTGTTTGTCAATTTAAGGTTAGAGGTTTTACTTATCGGTTTAAAAGGATCAAAACCCATATAAAGATTACCTGATATCGTTATGATAGGACTGAGAACCAGGGTCGCCAGAAAATCGTGGTGTGAAGGATTAATCCGTGATAAAAAGTGTATGTTGGATTGATTTGGGATCGGTACAAGTTTAGATTGATGTTAGAATTGTATTTATACTGAAGTTTGGAGCGTATTATCGTTAATTTCGTCAATTGATTTCTGGCCGAAATTCCGGCAATCGTTACGGGAATTAAAGACGGTTTTGCGGACGCTATAGTACAATTAATTAGTTGATTATTGTTTAATATCAACAACTAAAACCGTTGGGATGATTAATTGGGTTAAACGCATGTATTACGGCTAGAAAAGGGGGTTGCCGGAGTTGGTTAGCGTTGGTCGGAATTCCCATCGCCGGAAAAACGGGAATGACGGGATGGAGATGGCTGGAATTATATACATATATTTTTTATATATATTATATTATATTTTGAAACATTTACACTTTAAGCCTCTTATCTTTAAAGTTATATTAAACAGAATTTAAATATAAATTACCAAATGAACCTAGTACTTTGATAAATTATAAAAATGTAATAAAAGTTTAAATACTTGAAAAATTTTTATATTTTACCCGGATAGTTTGTAGATCGTTTAAAATAGAAACCTTAAATCACGAAGTTTCGATAATTGAACAAAACCTATGAAAAACGAACAAACGATACTCGTGAATCATCTAGAAAATTATATTAATAATAAACGATGATCAAGAATACATTGAAACGATAGCCCGGGTCGGTTTAACGAATATGTATACAAAATAATAATAAAAAAACAAATGTCACGTAAAACACAAGAAACGAAACTTGAGATATCATTATAATATTATATATACATATATAAATATACATATATATATATATATAAACAAAACCGAAATTTTAAAATGGGTCGGGTTTTCGGGTTTGAAAAGTAACGAATGTTACAGTTACCTTTCCACCCCTTTAAGTATAGTAATGTATTTGACAAGTTTATTTATTTTTCTAATTTCTTCTATATATTTTAATATATAATGTATTAAAAAAACCTGAACATACCATTGCGACGTGCATATTTTTGTCGACGTTTTAATATAAAGTTTGTTGAATACACAGGTGCAGATTATAATGTACAAGTCGACGTTGCATCAATGTACAAATCTTTGAAGGGTGTGAGTTTCAACTTTTCTATTTTTAATCTTTTGAAAGTTTTTTTTTTCCTACTCAATGCATCTATATTCATATTTTATTAAATGTACCTTGATAAAAATAAATAATTTTTTTTACTATAGTTATTAATTTTGAATTTAGTTTTAAAAAATACGTCTTGCATTAAAATTCATATAATATATAATATGTAATGACGGTAAACTATTAAAAAAAATCAATACAAATAGAAATCAATCTTAGTTACATATGCGAGTTACAGGTTTAAAATGAATTATGTAACACACCAAGCGCGCCACGCGGGACTTATATATTTAGTAAAGTCATCAACTACAAAAAAAAAGTTAAAAAAAACAACAAACAAAAACTTGTGTTGCGATGGTGACTGTACACAAATTTGGTCGGTATTAGGTTACAACACCAAATTTAAACCAAAAAATAAATTAATCAAAAAACCTGTAACAGCCCAAAATAAAAGAAAAATATGTTGTGAACCGGCACGTACCCGACCGATATCAACGGTGATGCCATTAGAAAGACAAAACTATGTATCGCGGTTGCGAAGCGACGCGAATTCAAGTACAAATACAACAAATATAATATTTAAAACAAAAAAAACCAAAAAAAATTATTTGACGTGACCTAGCTATGTCCAGTCACATTGATTAATGGTGTGCTTACGACACCCAACATTGAACGTGACCTAACCTTGTAACTCTTTTAATAACAGTCTTGACGATGAAGAATGGTGGTCGAATAATGTAGATGACGAAATTGAGGTGTGATAAGCCTATGACTAAAACTAATCTCATCACAATGGAAGCGATTAATACCCAAGTTTATAGTGTTTAATTAATTATTATGTTTGTGACTGATATTTTATTATTTGTGTCTTAGTTTATTGCACTGAAACAATTGTTTTTGGAAGTATATGATAATTTTAATGTTAAATTTTCCCTCATTTGACGTATATGAGGCTTATGATATAGATAGACCGCAATGATGTTACTAACTCGAAAACTTAAATAAGAATAAAAAGCAATTAATGTAATAAATTTTTATAAAATATCACACAAAAAAGAAAACTAGCATAAGTATTATAAATTATATCACGAAATGATTGATAAATTAACAAAAACAAATATCACGTTATAAATTGTCAGCTCCGAAGCATCGTGCGGGTTTCATACTAGTATAAAATAATCAGGAAACAAAGTAGGCCAAGAAGATGGGCTTTCGAGCCTTGTTTCTGTTGAGCTGAGGTTTACGCAGGAAGCCAGTAAATAGATTCAAACCTAATTAGCCCTTGAGGTGTTGAGCGTATTTGGGATTTGTAGTGGCTTAAACTTGTAAATTAGTTTACTGAAGAAACACTAAGTGACCCTGGGCAGATTACGGATAATCTGAGGGTTAAGTAATGTTTCCCACGAGGATGAGGTCCAGCAAAGAAGGTTGTTCTTCAGGCGACCTGCAAAACAGACACCGTAAGCTCGTCACTGAGAAGGGGGGGTTCCTCCTTGTGACCACCCTCCGGCGTGAGAATCAGACTAGATTGCTCTGAATATAAGTGTATATTAAGAGATTGTTAGAGAAGATAATGATATATCAGATGATGTCCTTACCATTCCAAGGTGTTGGAGTATTTATAGCCGAAGGTAGGTTTCCTAAAAGGTACAGCCGGCTGAATAGTATTCCTGTTCTACCAACAGTGGGCTACGCACAAGCCATGCTGGTTGGTGGATAGGCTGCGGCCGACAGTGACAAGGTCGGCTGTATACTGTTCCTTTACTGCCGGCTATGCACTGTTCCACCAACTGTAGGCTGCGCACGTCCCGTAGTAAGGGTTGGTGAGTAGGCAGCGGCTAATAGTGACAAACAGTACTAGAGGGTGCTCCTCCTCGTACTGTTGTCGGTGAGCTGTCACCCTGTGATTGGTTCATGGGCTGTTCTGGTCAGATCGTCTGTTTTGCCCATACCTTGGTAGGTATAGTACAAAAGATCTTCCAGAAGCATACGGACTGGCTCATTTGGGCAGGAGTATTCCCGCCTTGCTCATTCCTTCAGGTGACTACTGAAGTAGCAAGAGTTAGTGCCTTGTGCGTGTAGCCTTGCTATCAGTGCGGGTAGCCTTCCCTGATGGCTTGTATCTGCAACTGCGGGAACAAGCGGGGTACTTCACCATTGGGAGGCTTTCCCTGCGGGTACAGCTGGCGTACTGCGCGTAAGGTCTTCTCTGAGCATGGTGGGTCCTGCGGAAGCAGTTGGTCGTTGCGCAGACGTCCCTGTGAGTCTTGCGGGTCCAACTGGGCTCTGCTGGGACCTACCTCTTCAAGTCCCCCCAGTCCAATTTTCTTCTCATAAATTATTAATAAGTGAGGTGAACTTTTGGACTAGCAAGGGGTTTTGAAAAGGGTTTTTAGTTTTAAAGTTTTCCGTGGGGATTCTTCCCGCGGTTTTCCTAATGTCACGCAGAAATTCCCGACTTTTCTGCTTGATCTTTGGGTATGAAGCGGGTAGGTCTGTAACCTCCTCGGAAGTCAGGAGCGTTGAGTCCCACTTGTGTGGATTCTTCATGGGGTTTTGGTAGTTTTCAACATAGTGATCAATTATGTTAAAACCACCAATTCCATCTTGGAGTTTCAAACAATATAGTTCTCGACGTTCCCGCCATGCGGGGATGTTATTCCCGTTTTCGCAAGCATGGCCCAGAAGATCCTTCTTGGTTTGAATTCCCTGCGGAGCGCTAAGTATGTGAAGGGTTTTGCCTTGACACTGTACCCGCACTCGTCTTACGGTTACTTTACTTCCAATGTATTCCTGGCGTAAATTCCCTGCGGGTGCTAAGTATGTGAAGGGTTTTGCCTTAACACTTTACTCGCACCTGTCTTATAGTTACTTGGTTGCCAAGGTAAGGGGTATTTTCCCGCTTTTGAATCTTTTTGAAATTTTGAAATTCGAAGAGTTGGTGAAAGGATAAGAACAGTCCAAACTATTGAAACGTCGTCCGACGGTTTCTTCTGACAGTGTCAGGACGTGCAGGAAGTTATGGCGACGTGACAGTATATGGTCATTCCAGGCGCTTTTTCAGGCGCGTGGGCGCGAATTTTCGGGCGCGTGGCCGCGAAATTACTGGCACGCGTCCTTTCAACAGCTGTTGCCAGCTTGCTTTTTGCCACGTGTCATAGTTTCATTGCACCTGCGATTTCTCTCTCTTCCGCATTAAATTCATCGCATTAATTGCGATTAGTATATAAAGGGGGAGAGGGTCCTTTGTAATCCACACTTTCACTTTTCTCTTCATCTTCAAAACGATTTCCGGCGAATACTCACCTTTTCAGTCGAACATTCTCTTGAAATCGTTCTCTTTTTCATACCTGCAAGATGTCTTCTGCTCACGATCTTGAGGCTACAGCCCAGGAGGCTGGGGTGTACGCCGAGCACCCGTCATCCACGTCCGACAAGGATGACAAGAGTACTGCTGGCGAGTGCCAGTGTGCTCTGCCTGTCGATCTGTATCAGTACATCGTCAGGAAGTTCATGCTCGAGTCTCTCGAGCCTGAGTTTCCTGAACCTCATCAGACGGTGTATGATGCCCCCAGAGGCAAGATCGGGGTATATGCCGCATTCTTTGTCTATGGGAATCTTAGGTTCCCTTTGACAAAGTTTGTGTACCGTGTCCTGGAGAGGCACGGTGTACACCCGACCGAGGTGCACCCGATGGCGATCGCGAAGATTCGCCACTTCGAGTGGGTGTCCGGATTCTGGGCGTTGAGCCCTTCGTCGACCGCCTGATGACCTTCTACTCTTGGAGGTGCATCCAGGGGTGGTATACTCTGATAACCCGGATCAAGGGTTTGAAGATTTGCGCAACCGAGCGCAGTCTTCGTTCATGGAAGCGGGAGTTCTTTTTTATCTCCGCTCGCGCCATCCCCCTTGCCATGAAGTTCAAGAATGGGCAAGCACTCCCCAGCCTTCACGCCTCCAACTACCAGGAGGCGGAATGGTTCTCAAAGATATCCCGAGTCCAATCTCCGGTTTACCGCTTTGCGGAGTCCGGGATGGTGATGCTCGGGATGAGCCGGGTGTGGAAGGATGCGGAGGCGCAAAAGATCCCGATCGTCCTTGAATACGGTTTGAACTCTGTCCCTTAAGGTATGCTCTGTCTTCTTTGTTTATATAGGTTTGTCTTCTAACTGTTTTTCTTTTATTTCAGAGGGGAACGACTTGCAGTCGCTCCTGTATCCGCGGGAGGCTGATAGTCCCGCTCGGATGGGTACTCGTGCTCAAGATGAGAACGAGTTGCCCATCCTTGAACAGACGGCGGATCGGTTCGTGGAGGTCTACCCGCCAGGCCACGAGATCCTGAGCGCCAGGCGGCCAGGTAAGGCGTTATTCAACCCTCGACCCCTCAATGCTGAAACCTCTGCTGGAATTCCTCTAATCTTGTGTTCTGATGAGGAATCCGCAGATGGTCCTCCGTTGGTGCGGAAGAAGAAGGCTGCCGGCGGGAAGGGGAAGGTGAAGGTGAAGGTAGCCTTCACTGCCGATCCGGTGCCTCGGTCTGATTCAGAGACCGAGAGCGAGGAGTTGGCGGGGAACCCTGGTGGTGATAAGACCACTGCTCCGGAGGCTGCGACGACTGTCACCTCCGGAGAGCCCAGGATGACGACGGTGAGCGGCGCAAAGAGGCCGGCTCCATCGGGTTCGTCCCCGCCTGTCCGTACTTTTAGGCTCAAGAAAACCCGTAAGTACAAACTTCTTTTATTTTTAACTTCATAGCTTTCCATCATTAATACTTATCTTCCTTGTGCAGGCGTGGATGCTACCGCATTCCAGGGTGGAGCGGGGAGGAGTACTCCCGGACCCATGACGGTAGGCTTGGTCAGCCTACCTGAGGCGACGACTCAGGCGGCTGCGCCTGTTTCAGTTGGTTCAGTTGCTCACCCAGTTGAGCCAACTGTTCCAACTGTGATGACATCACCGCCGGCTGTCAGTGCCATATTTACCGCATCTTTCACTGAACCGGCGGTTACTTTTTCTGCAGACTCCGCAGCGGCGACCACGGTTGTGAGTTCACCTATGGTGAGTTCACCTCCGTTGGTTTTACTACCGCGGCGGCCTTCACCATGCCTCCTCCGTCATCGGCAACGACGGCCGATCCTTCAGGTATGCATGGGGCTTCTCGCCAACCTCTGCCTCCTTCCCATCTACCTGATCTCTTGGACGGATTTCCCTTGGGTTCAGGTGATGGGTTTGGCGGCTATCGGCCTGTTGTTGACCCTACAGGTGCGTAGGGTTCTTTTGGCCTCTTTTTTTTTTTATCATCTTTTCCTAACTGCTTTTTGTTTTTTGCAGTGTCGGATTCCAATGAAGTGTATGTTCCACGATGGAACATCCGCCAAGGAACAACCCTTCGGACACCTGTGGAGTGCGTGGAGTGGGTTCGTCACGCAGCTCCCAGTGGTGCGTTGGGGAAAGCCATGGCTAGCTACCAGGAGGGTAGGCTAACCAATGAGCTTCGGGTTCTCCTGGCCCGGATGCAGCCGCGCGTCGAGCTGCTTTGTCGTGAAAACGACAAGTTAAAAGCAGCTCGTATCCAAGAAGTAGCTCAGGCGCGGGCTGTCCGGGAGGAGAATAGGAGGCTCTCCGCCGCTGCTGCGGAGAAAGAGAAGGCGTTCAAGGCCCTTGAAGTTGAAGTTCAGGCCCGTCTCGAGGCCCGTTCCAAGGCTGCCCAAGCTGTTAACGAACAGCTTCGGCTGGCTAAGGAAACTGCTCGGAACGCAACTGAAAGGGCCACCAAGGCTGAAGCTGTTGCTGAGCCTCTACGCCTCGAGAATGAGGAACTTAAAGCCAAACTAGAGGCGCTCCAACAGGCTCATGATGCCTTGGCGATGGAAGACGCGAAGAAGCTCCAAGAGATCCTGGACCAGAGGGGGGTGCTTGACCAGACTGAGCGGAAGCTAAAGGGCGTTGAAGAGGCTGCGGCTAAAGAAGTGTTGCTTGCCAACCTCAACAAAAGTGAAGCCGAACGCGCCCGTACCCAAGCTCAAGCTGCCCTCCAGGAAGCTCTGGTTATCAAGGAATGGCTTCTTCGAGAAGCGTTGTCTCAGGTAAGCTTAACTTCATAATGTCTTTACGCTTTTCTTTGCACATGGAAGAGATTTTGACACTTGTATTTTTTCTTGTAGGTTGTGCATCGAGTCTTCACGGACACATCATACGACGATGCCATGAGCGCAGCCCTCAACGCTTCTCATGAGGATGGGGAAAAGGCCGGCTTCCTGCTTGGTCTAGGGTTCGTTGAGAAAGGCATCCCACCTTCCGACTTCCCTTTGTACGATGTGGATACTGAAACTGTTTATGACCAAGCAGTGAACCAGTATGCCGCCTTCCCGCATCCGGTGGTGGAGAAGGTGAACGAAGTTGCTGCTGCTGATGATGGGCTAGCTATCCTTAAAGCTTTCCTTGAACCGCCACGCTCTACTGATGGTGCGGGTCCAAGTGGAAGTGGTCCTGAAGATCCCTTTCCACCATTAGCGTAGATTTTTGTTTTTGTATAGCTTCTTTTGTATGCGGGTATGCACCCAGCAATCTTTGTAATATTTGAATTTTGATGAAATAAAGATTGTGTTAATTCCTTGCCTTGTTTATTTTACGCATGTTTTGATTTAACTTAGCAATTTCTTTAGTACTTAGATAAGTTAACTTTTTAACGTGGCAAATTATAAGTTTGTTTCACTTCCTCTTTCATGATTGTGTGGGTATGACCGTCACTTACACTTAGTAGGATGGCTTAACTTTACTTATATCTGCCCTGCGTGGAAGTTTTCCTCATCTTTTCCTTTGAAATTTTCTAAGTGTTTAGAATAAGTTAACCTTTGAACGTGGTAGATAATAGGTTGAAGTTTTGCCTCCTTGTTCGTGATTGTGCGGGTAAGACCGTCACTTGCACTTAGGATGGCTAAACTTTGCCTACATCTGACCTGCGTGTAGGTTTTCCTTAAAACTTTTGAAATTTTTACCGTTTTGTGTTTATGCGGGTTTTGCCGCCTTCCACACGTAACGACTTACTTCTTCCCATATTTATGCGGTGAATACCGGCACATCAGTGTGGGAAGTTCATAAGTATAAAGATAAGGCTATCAACACATTGTGAAAGGAGAATCATTTCCATTAGAAGTGGCTCTAGGCCTTTTCTTTACAAGTTTGGAATTGTTCTACATACAACATTTGCGTAATTGAGCTCCATTCCATGTTCTTGGGATGGGAGTGCCATCGAGCCTTTTGAGCCGGTACGCGCCCTTTCCCAGAACTTCTTTGATAATGTATGGCCCTTCCAGACCGGGGCCAGTTTTCCTGGGCGTTGTTGGTTCGAAGCCTCGTTGTTACGCAGTATGTAGTCTCCTACATTGAAGTTGTAGAGTTTTACCCGCGTGTTGTAGTACTTTTGCATTTGTCGCTTGTAGTTCTCTTCACGCACTGCGGCTAAGTCTCTGCGTTCCTCGGTTAGCATAAGGTCTAACCGTCTTTCCGCATCATTGTCTTCTGGCTGAATCAAGACCCTTGGTGAGGGTAAACCAATTTCGACCGGGACCATGGCTTCAGTGCCATAAGTGAGACTGAACGGGGTTTCTCCCGTACTGGCCTTTTTCAGCGTTCTGTTTGCCCAAAGGACGTGCGAAAGCTCGTCCACCCAGCCGGATCTGTGTTCCAAGAGTCTTTTCTTTATGCCTTCGATGATGCTCTTATTTGCTCTTTCTACCTCACCATTACCCTGCGGGTGCGCCACTAAGGTAAAAGTGTGGGTGATTTGAAGTTCTTCCAGCCACTTTTGTAGCTTCTTGTCAGCAAAGGTTGTGCCGTTATCGCTCACCAAATTCTGTGGAAGTCCAAAACGACAAATAATAAATTCCCAAATAAATTTTTTGATCTGTTTCGCGGTTGTTTGGGCTAAGGGTTTTGCTTCTATCCACTTGGTGAAGTAGTCGATGGCTACCACTAGGAACTGAACATTTCCTGCTGCTGTAGGAAATGGGCCTGTCACATCGATGGCCCACTTCTGAAATGGCCATGAAGAGGTGACTGGAACAAGTTCATTCTTCGGGCGGTGCGTGTTGGGTGCGTAGAGCTGACAAGACCTGCATTTTCTGATGTATGCTAACGCATCCGTATGCATCCCCGGCCAAAAGTATCCCGCGTTGTTTAGCTTAGCTACAACAGCGCGTGGACCTGCGTGTACTCCACAGATGCCTTCGTGTACTTCCCTTAGGAGGTAGTCAGCATCTTGGTTGTCCACACATCTTAAGAGTGGGCCAAGAAAGTTACGTCTGTAAAGGATGTCATCGATGAGTTGATAATTCAGTGCTTTACAGCGTAGTTTTCTTGCCTGTGTTTTTGACTCTGGTAGTGTACCTGCCGCAAGGTAATTTATTATTGGTGTCATCCACGTTTCTGTGCCGGTTTGGATGACACAAATTTCCTTGTACGGGACTGAAGGTGCCTCGAGGAGTTCAATGCGGATGTCCTTTCCCAAGTGGGCGAAGGCTAATGATGCAAGCTTGCTTAACGCATCCGCAGATTTGTTTTCACTACGCTTGACATGTATGACTTTGCAATCGTTAAAATCGCGCATAAGGGTTTTTGCTTATGCGAGGTACAGGACCATTGTGTCGTTCACGGCCGTGTACGTCCCGTTGATTTGGTTGGCTACTAACATGGAATCCACGTGGGCTTCCAAGTGTTTCACTCCCATCTTACGCGCAATTCTCAGCCCGGCCAAGAATGCTTCATACTCGGCTTCGTTATTCGTACTTGGAAAATCCAGTCGAATAGCGTAAGTGTATTCTTGGCCTGCCGGGTTGGTTAGTTTCATCCCTGCGCCTGAACCCTCGTTACTGGCTGCTCCATCAGTGTAGAGTCGCCAGACATCATTGATGTCCTGTGCTGGAGAGGGTTGAGCCTCTTCCTGGCACTCTTTTTCTCGCGATGCAGGCACTTCCGCAATAAAGTCGGCCAAAACCTGGCCTTTTATGGCTGGTCTTGGCTTATACTTTATCGCGTATTCCCCCAACTCAATTGCCCATTTGGCTAGGCGTCCCGATAACTCGGGTTTGCGTAGAACGTTTGCAAGTTTGAAGTTGGAGAGAATGGTGATTGGGTGACCCTGGAAATATCGTCTTAACCTGCGTGAAGCGTGTATAAGTGCTAAGACTAATTTTTCGATGGTAGAGTACCGGGTTTCTACGTCTGTTAGGATACGGCTGACATAATAGATTGGCATCTGGATGCTTTTCCGTTCAACTAGCAGGACCGCCCCGGTTGCTCTATCTGTTGCGGAAAGGTATAGGATTAACTCCTCCCCCGCTTTTGGTGCTGTGAGCGTTGGGAGTTCGATCAAGCGTGACCGAATCTCCTAAAAAGCTGCTTCCGCTTCTGGTGTCCAGCGGAAGTGCGTTTTCTTTAAACAGTTTCTCAACGTTGACACGAAAGGAAACGACTTATCCGCGTGGTTTGCCAAAAAGCGATTAAGTGCGACTAGTCGTCCATTCAGTGTCTGAGCCTGTTTGATGGTAGTAGGTGATTCCATTTTGATAATGGCTTCGACCTTTTCAGGGTTCGCTCTGAAGCCATCTTTAGTGACGATGACCCCCAAGAACTTCCCTTCTTCCATTCCAAAGGCACACTTGCTCGGGTTGAGCTTCATGTTTATCTTCCTGAGCGTGTTGAAAGTTTCTTCGATGTCTTTCAACATCGCTTCTGCGTCAGGGCTTTTGATGACCAAGTCATCCATGTAGACTTCCAAGTTCCTCCCAATTTGGGCATGAAACTGGTTGTCCATCAGGCGTTGGTATGTGGACCCGGCATTCTTAAGTCCAAATGGCATCATTTGGTAACAAAATGTGCCATCGGGCGTCCGAAAAGCGGTTTTGTCCTGATCATCAACGGCCATGTGGATTTGATGGTATCCCTTATACGCATCCAGGAAGCATTTAAGGCGAAACGGTGCTAACGAATCCACCTTAAGATCAATTTCGGGTAACGGATAACAATCTTTGGGGCATGCTTTGTTTAAGTCCTTGAAATCTATGCACATGCGCCATTGTTTGTTATTCTTCGGTACCATAACGGGATTTGCAACCCATGTTTGATATCTGCTAACGCGTACGATGCCTGCGTCAAGGAGTTCCTTGACTTGGGTTCTACACGCGTTAGTTTGTTCTGGCCCCATTACTCTGCGCTTTTGTACGACTGGCGTAACAGCCGGATCGCACTTGAGCTTATGCTCTGCCTTACTTCGGGGTACACCAGTCATGTCAGCTGGTGTCCACGCGAAGATGTCAGCGTTTTTCTGTAGTAAGCGTTTGAGTAAGGTGCGTGTGGGATCAACAACTGTTGGGCCAATGGTAACGGCCTGGTCAGGGTATTTGCCGTTGAAGGTCCATCTTTCCGGTTCGGTGATGGTTGGTTTAGCCATATTTGGTTTGGGTTTAGATGAGACAGATGCGATGCATACCTGGGGAATGCCGGTGATCATCGCTACACCCTCAGCTGTTGGCCATCCCATCATGCCGTGGACTGAGGATACCACGGCGTTGAATCTTGCCATCCCGTCTCTTCCGAAGAGAATGTCGTATGTGTGGTGTGGCTTCCTCATCACGACAAAATCCACGTCTTCTGTGCGTGAGTGATTCCCGTCCGTAAGAGTGACGGGGAAAGATAGGATACCCAGGGGGGTGTTTGTGCTGCCGTCGAACCCTTCCATCGAGGCGTAGATCGTTTCCAGGCGTTCCTTGTCTTCGTCATCTAGCTTGTCGAAGAACTGCCTGTACATCACCGTTGACGAGGCGCCGTTGTCAGCAAGAGTGCGAGAGGTGATGTAGTGCCCCAGCTGGCTTTTGATGACAATAGGGCCTTCTTTGCTGGGTCCTCCTGGCACTCGCGGGAAGCGCACCTCAGCTTCCTTCCACGCGCATGGTTCTGTCGCTCGCCTTTTTCTTCCTCTGATGTTGCATGAACCATGTTGATGCTGATGTCAACGGGCTTTCGTCCGTTGCCTCTGTACCGGTTATCATTCCTTCCTCCCTTCTTGATTGATGCCACAAGGTGTGCAAGTCTTCCATCCTTGACGAATGTTTCAACAATATCCTTCAAGGATGTACACTCCTCCGTACTATGACCTTTTGTCCCGTGGAAGTCACAGGATTTGCTTTGATCCGCATTAGGTCACTGCCGGATCATTGGAGCTTTTGGCCATGGTAGTTTTTCGGTGGCAAATATCTCCGTGACGCTTTTGGTGAGTGGCGTCCACCGGTGTTTTCGGCTTGAAGGGTGTGTGTTATCTCTTCCGCCAACAAGAGGGTGAGAGCTGGATGAGGTGTCAAAGTTTACCCTTGACTGCCAAATACCTAGCTTCCTCTTTTTTTTCTGCCGGGCGATCCGAACATTGTTTTCTCTAGTCCTTTGCGTGTAGAGGTGTGTACTCTGGGGAAGATCCCTTCCAGTTGCTTCTCCGTCTCGGCAAAGCGCTTGGCCGCCGTCATGATGGCATCCCATGTGGATGGCATGCCGTCCTTACCCGTCAATGTGCGGATAAGCTCTGGGTATTCGGCGCCCTGGATGAAAGCGGCGCGAACAAGATCTTCACTTATGTTGCCCAGACTTAGCTTTTTGGAGTTGAAGCGAGTGATGAAGTCTAGTAAAGATTCATCCTCCTCTCTAACGCAGTTGAGGATCGTCCACTGTTCTTCAGTATATTTCCTCTGTTGGCTGAAGTGTTGGCTGAACTTGTTCTGAAAGTCCGCCCAATCATAGATGTGGTGGACCGGTAAACGATCGAACCATGCCCTGGCCGCTCCAACCAGAGTCATCTGGAACATATAACACCACGTGGGTTCCGTCCAGTTACTGACGGTTGCCCCCGCAATGAATCTGTTCAAGTGGTCGTCTGGGTCGGATAGACCATCATAAGTGCCGATGTTGGACATTTGTTTGGCACTTCTCGGGGCGATTGCTTCCGCAGTGTCCCTTGCAAACTTAGACTTTCCTGCATTTGCAGCAGTTGGTCTAAAGGTTTTAGAGAAGTCACGCGGGTTTCTCCCCGCGTTCGTTGGTTTAAAGGTTTCTCCAAAATTCCTTGTCGGTTGGAAGTCCGTTTCCTTACGCTTCCCTTTTGCCTTATGGCGAGGGTTTGCGTCGGTATCGGATTCTTCCCGCTCATCGTCTGAGTACTCGCACACACTGTTCATGTTGAGATGTTGGCGAGTACTGCCGAATTCGTCAGCCTGTTGAAGTGAACGCAAGCGTTCATCCAACTCAACTTGGAACTCTTTCTGACGTGCTTCGGCCCACGCCTTAACTTGATCTAGTGTTTGGCGAGGGACCCTCGTTCGTTTCTCCAACTGGGCATCAGTGAACCCCAGTGAAATATTGTTTACTGCACTTGTCCCGGCTTGGGTAACCGGGGTAGTGTTCGTAAAATTTGTATAACCTCCGGTGTTCCCCCCAGTTGCTGGGGTTGTGGTTATCGGGGTTTCTTGGTCACTTACTGGCTTTGGGGCCGGAGTAACGTTAACCATTTCTTCAGAAATTTTGAAAAGACTAAGAATTAGTTCTAGCTTTTATGCACGGATGGCGCCAATGAAGAAACACTAAGTGACCATGGGCAGATTACGGATAATCTGGGGGTTAAGTAATGTTTCCCACGAGGATGAGGTCCAGCAAAGAAGGTTGTTCTTCATGCGACCTGCAAAACAGACACCGTAAGCTCGTCACTGAGAAGGGGGGGGGGGTTCCTCCTTGTGACCACCCTCCGGCGTGAGAATCAGACTAGATTGCTCTGAATATAAGTGTATATTAAGAGATTGCTAGAGAAGATAATGATATATCAGATGATGTCCTTACCATTCCAAGGTGTTGGAGTATTTATAGCCGAATGTAGGTTTCCTAGAAGGTACAGCCGGCTGAATAGTATTCCTGTTCTACCAACAGTGGGCTACGCACAAGCCATGCTGGTTGGTGGATAGGCTGCGGCCGACAGTGACAAGGTCGGCTGTATACTGTTCCTTTACTGCCGGCTATGCACTGTTCCACCAACTGTAGGCTGCGCACGTCCCGTAGTAAGGGTTGGTGAGTAGGCAGCGGCTAATAGTGACAAACAGTACTAGAGGGTGCTCCTCCTCGTACTGTTGTCGGTGAGCTGTCACCCTGTGATTGGTTCATGGGCTGTTCTGGTCAGATCGTCTGTTTTGCCCATACCTTGGTAGGTATAGTACAAAAGATCTTCCAGAAGCATACGGACTGGCTCATTTGGGCAGGAGTATTCCCGCCTTGCTCATTCCTTCAGGTGACTACTGAAGTAGCAAGAGTTAGTGCCTTGTGCGTGTAGCCTTGCTATCAGTGCGGGTAGCCTTCCCTGATGGCTTGTATCCGCAACTGCGGGAACAAGCGGGGTACTTCACCATTGGGAGGCTTTCCCTGCGGGTACAGCTGGCGTACTGCGCGTAAGGTCTTCTCTGAGCATGGTAGGTCCTGCAGGAAGCAGTTGGTCGTTGCGCAGACGTCCCTGTGAGTCTTGCGGGTCCAACTGGGCTCTGCTGGGACCTACCTCTTCATTTACTTAATAATTATGCCTTGAATATAATTTGCAAATTGCAACTATTTGATGCTTATATTTTGATATAATATTTTTAATCTTTTAAAGGACTAAAAAATCATGATTGAATTATCACTTAAAATTACAAACGTTATATATTGTTTGTTTTAAGAATGCGGTATTTGGACACCAGGGTAAGTATCCAGACATCATGTGTGGCCTAATAGATCTACACAGGTCGTATAGGGACAACTTTTGTAGGAAACCGTTAGTTTGTGTGCTAGTTTGTGATTATGTGCATCGTATAGACATATACGAGCAATTTAGGTCTATACGACATGGTGGCAGCAGCGGTAGTGATGGTGGTGGAGTCGTAAAAGTATGGTGAAAAAGGAATTGAATGACGAAAAAAAACATGGGGTGACGAAATAATAATTTTGATGAAATGTGATTTCTTGTGTAATCATTAGTTTCATTTTATTTTCAAACTTCCTTTTTCATTTCCTCACAATTCACAATGAACCATTCTATTCGGTCTGTAATTTGTGTGTACCAAAGGCAACCTTTTATATTTATATAACTAGTTTTAGAGCCCGCGTCACACACGAGATAATTTAAATTATAAGATTACAATTAAAGCAAATAATTATATAGCGTATATAAAAAATGTATTACATCTATGTTTGTATTTATACTATGTGTACATAAATTGATTTTATTTATATTACAAAATGATTTTTTTAATGAATTTAATAAAAAAATGCACGTGCAAAAACGTATCCGAGAATGCTTCTTTCTATTGAAAATTTCATTCGCAGTGATATATGCATAATTGAAAGAATTTTGGTTATGAACTAATTTTGAAAATAAGACTTCTCATACGATGGTAGTTTTAATCACTCAGCCTAAATACAGAACAAGCGCTACCTTTATTGATATATCTATCAATTTACCACATATCTAAGGAAAACAAAACATTGAATTGTAACAACGGATGTTCTTTAAGAACTATGTTTTTTTAGCTACAGCATGAAAAAGATTTTGATAAGTTTCAGGGGGCTTCTCAACTTTGTCAAAATAACAACAAAAATAACATGTTAACCCATTCAATTTTGTGAATATTTTGTTTAGCATAGTTTTGAATGGGATGTTTCTCATACAACGTTCTGATCACCATTGAAGGAAAAGTTAATAGGCATCAGGGTGACATGTCGAAAGTGTTCGCAATCTTTTCTTATATTTTAATAGTCGAAGGAAAAATAGTCAATTTGCCAAATCCAGAACCTTTTTGATTATTTTCAAAGATGCACTTGAAAATAAATTTGAAACCCAAATCATGTTTAAAATTCTAACGTTCATCCATTTGACATTTTCAAGTCAGCACTTTTAACTCATAATAAAATTTACGATAAATCTATTTGCATTCTCAAACTTTTAAAAATACTCAAGTTTCTTATTTTTAACCCGTAACAAATTTTGACATAAATATAGTTAACTTGTAACAAACAATTTATTTATCAACTTTTGAAATGCAAAATCAAATTTAAGTTCCACAAAAAACCCGAAACTATCCATGATTAAAAAACTAAAAAATTAAATATGATAACTTTGTTATGTCTGAAAGTATTCGTATATACCATCTTTATATTTTAACACACACACACACACACACATATATATATATATAATTTAAAATAATAATAATAATAGATAAGTGGATTGATTTAAAAAAAATGGATCGACTTTTAAATATATATTTATAATTTAATGATTAAAAAATTACTTTATAAAATGAAAGCATATTCGAGTTTTGTTTTTTTTTTTTCACAATCTTCTACAATATATATAGTACAATATGTTAATGATAGCGTTTGAAACTATATTCTTTTCAATTTTTGAGAAACATGGTTTATTGTTGATTTTTGGATTTTATCAAGTATTTTGGAATACATAGTAAAATAATATGTTAATATTTATTTTTATAAAAATGTATAGATATAATATAAATTGAGTGTAAAAGGAAAGTGGATAATTATTGTTATATTTCATATATTATGGCCAATTAAGATCTTAGTTTTTTAGGAAAAAAATTGTTAGACTTAACAAAAAAATGACAAGTGTATGTAATTATTTTATTTTATTAGAACAGACAGATAGCAATATTACAAGTTCTATAATAGTAAAAATAGGCGCTAAAGACCAAACCAAAATGTAACACCCGTGAATGAGTTAAAACAACCGGTCGTCTTTATCAGTTCTCAGTTTCCAAGTTCAAATATCTTGGTTCGATAATGTTGTTGTCAAAAACATTATTATAATCACTTTTTTTAGCATATAAATAAATAAAAATAAATATATAGATAATATGGATATGATGTTATGATTACACACGCTTGATCTGCTCCTTAGTTTGTCACTATTAACGTGTCACACATTCCTGAACTCATCTGCCACGTCGGCAAACGCATCTCCTCCTCTTCACTTGAGTTTCACAAAAGTCCACCATTTTCCTCAATTACACTCCGCCACTACGTAACCAGGTATTCCCTCAGTCATCCCTTTTATTGCATTGCATTGTATTGTATATATGCACATATATAACCACCCTCTTGTTTGGTCATTCTACTTGCAAGAATATAAGTGCCCGTTGGTGCTCTTGTTCTTATATATATGTTTCTTAGATGAAATGTTGACCCCGAAAATTGGGTCAAATGCACAATTTTGTTTTAACAAATTGCTTAGTATAATAATGAATTTGATTTAAGGTTCTGATAATAATGAAATTGATTTAAGTTTCATGTAGTTGATTTATTTTCCTGATTAGATATTAAATAACTTACCTTTTGTAATTCAATTTAAATATATGATTGTTTATTGGATTACATCGAAACAGAAGGCAAGCGGGCAACAAGCTGCGCCACTACCCCTTATTAAATTTGTTGAAAATTAGAGCATGTTTGGGATTGAGTTTGAAAAATGTTTATTGGCGTATTGGTGTTTCCAAAAGCCAATAAATTAAAATGTGTTTGTCAATAACAAAAATCTTTCTTATTTTTAGCTTTTTGAAAGGGTTAAAAAACATTTTTCCAAAAGCCCCAAATCCTGTCTTTTTAAAATGGCTTTTTGAAAATGGTTTTTTTCAAAAAGCCAATAAGCATTTTTCAAACTCAATCTCAAGCATGCTCTTAATCTTGAAACGTGTTAAAAAAAGTGGAAGGGGTTAAAGTGGCAAATTTAGTTTAATTATTTAGGATTTAAATTATAGTTTGAAAGTTTAGATTTATCTGGAAGTTAGGAGTTAACTTTATGTTTACTTCGAGTAGGATTAGTATGGTATATTTTAGTAAAATAGATGGTTTAGGGTACACAATTGGTGTGCGAAGAGTTGTAATAAACAGATAGAGTCGATCTTGGTTGAGATCGAATTTCGTGTTCTTGGGTCTGATTGCCAACAAACTTTACTTTTAGAG
Organism: Bidens hawaiensis; assembly: GCF_021521415.1. Taxonomy (NCBI): domain Eukaryota; kingdom Viridiplantae; phylum Streptophyta; class Magnoliopsida; order Asterales; family Asteraceae; genus Bidens; species Bidens hawaiensis. Next base: position 143,882 of record NW_027493268.1, on the reverse strand, counting down.
CTTATCTTGCTTGTGTATTATGTATGTTGTTGGCTATGTGGCTGCAGATTCTTGAACTTAAAGGTCCAACCTTTGACTCCAAAGCAAATGGTAAACGCTTAATTAGCTGATCAACAGATAATACAGTCGTTAAATATGGCTCTTGAACTTGTGGGCACGATGTTATTCAAGCCATTCTCACTTTTTAAACTATCTTTTATGGCTTGTGTGAGAGGAACTTTTATAATTATAAACACTTGGGTCGAGTTTTTATCTGCTTTTATCTGCTTCAGTGTTAACATATTTTGGAGATTTATGGTCTGGACTTCGTATTTAATTACTCTACCCACGCGCGCTCTGGCTGCATTACACCGCGAGAAACAGGTGATTAGTATCTATAATAATTTAATAACAAATATTTAGGTAAAGCAATAATGTTATGTGAAGTTGATGGTTAAAAAGATTATGTGCAGCTGCAAGCACGGTTATATGAATTACAAGATAGATTGGATTCTCTTTCATGGGATAGAAAGGAACTTCAAGAACACATAAGGTTTGCCGTTAATGAGCATGATATGGTGGAAATGATGTTAGGTGAACTCGAAGAAGAACATGAAAAAGCAATCCATAAGATTAAACTGTTGGAGACTGAGGTACGATTTTATTATTTTCAGATTTTGGTAGGCCTGCAAACAAACCGAGCGTTCAGTGAACTTAAACGTATATTCATTTATGTTTGTTTATTTAATAAACGAACGAACATGAACACATGTCTCGTTCGTTCATTATGCTCTTGAACGTATGTTTAAGTTCGTTCACTTAAATTCGTTAATGTTCATTTATGTTTGTTAGTTTACCTTTACAATGGTAAATATATTCATTTAAAACTTTTAGCTCCATCACCATTTAGTCTAGTTTTAATAGCATTTTAGGGCCAACATATTGCTGCTCACATTTACTTTTAATTGGTTTTTACTCGGTTATGTTCATGCATCTATGTTCAGTTATTTTTTTGTTCATTTACATTCGTGAACTTTTCGTTTATACGGTTAACAATCCAACATAAATGAACATGAACAAGTTCATTTTATTAACGAACGAACACATACAAGCAAACCCCGTTCGTTTAGTTGTTTGTGTTCGACCGTTTGTTCGGTTAAAGTTCGAACAAACACGAACATTTTCTATTCGTGTTCGCTTACAAGCCTAGACTTTGGCTATGTGCTCAGTATATTATGAAATATTTCTACATTATTCTACAGTTGCAAGATCTCAAAGATGAAAACCACCGCCTAAAAGAAGTTAATGGCAAATCACAATGGGACACTGACATTCTAATGCACAAAGATGTTTTTGATGATGTAAACAAGGGTAAATTGGATGCAAATGCTTCTGTGAAAAACATCAATGAAAGTATGTATTTGGACAATACTTTTGGGCAAAAACGAGAATTTGCGGTTTCACAAAGTGTTTTTAGTTCAGTGTTGTCACTATTGGTTGGAACAAACCAATAGTAACCGCTATTTTTATGGTGGTTGGGATGTCGTTAAAAGAGTGTGGTCCAGTTTTTCTCAACCATCAAGAACAAACCGGCTTCTGATGCGGTTGCACTCGAGTCTAAACTGGTTCATACTCGGTGCACTCACGTACCCGACACTACAGAAGGTTGCTCATTTATCAGCACCTTTGTTAACCAAATCATTAGGTATTCAATTGAAAGTATTAATATTTTCTTTTGGCTTTTGTTTTGGTTTTAACGTGTTTTACACGGTATATGCAGGATGGATTTGGTGGCAACTTCGGTACCTAATCAGCGTCAACAAAGCCAGTTAAGTTTGTGTTTTGACCGGTGCATGCCGTTATTATGTAAGTTGTGATTCTGTAATTTGGGTGAAGGACACGCTATGTTGGTGTATATGTACATGCTGCTTGTTTTTGTTATGTGTTTTGTCTTTGGTGTGAATGTTTGTTGAAACTCTAGGTGCACAATCCACATTGTAAATGCGACCCATGGACCATCAAGTGGTCAAAATCAAACCCCACATATAGACCATGTGGCCATTAAGTCATTAACTACCCTCTTGATGGATCTACCCAAATGTCAAAAGATTACTTCTTGCAATAAAGTATTGAGGCTCTTTTATTGATCATAAAAACAAAATTTAGTAACCACCATGATAAACAAAGAATCATCTAACAAATTAAAATTGTTTTAGGGATCCAAGTTTTTGTTATCTAGTTTTGACAAAAGGTTAAAAGTTAAAGCTCATCCATCTTCCATTTTCATTTAGTTAGTTTACTTTAGCTGCAAACAGGTGTAAACACAAGTTAAAAGTAGGTGAAAATAAGTTGTAAATGAATATGTATGTATTCTAGGCTGCACACGGCTTACTATTAAAAAAATAATAGAAGTTCAAAAAAGAGTTAGGTTAATAAAGTTTGTTTAGCTACTCGAGCCTTGTATAAGAAGATAGTTTAGGCTCGTCAAGCCATACAAACTTTGGGTATTTTAAAGGCTTCGCACGTTTCGGCCTTCTTATCTATCCGATCCGCAACAGCTTATTAGCGACTCGGCTCATTTACACCCCTACTTGTTAGTTGTTACTCATAAGCCGACCGAAAATAATAATTCATATATTGGTGAGTTAGTTGGACGACGCATTTATGCCTTTCGTGTAAAAACTCTAAGCCATAACCGTTAACATTTGGTGTAGCAATTTTAGAACACTCTTGAACCATGACTTTGGGTTGAGCTCGGCTCGGTTAGAAAAATGAGCCGGCTGCACTCACGTCGTTTCAAATCAAATTTTTTTAACCGGTTTCAAATCAAATTTTTTTAAACAGAAACAGTCTTGTGTAGTAATATTATATGTTTTTATGTGTGGTCGCTGAATAGCTTTTAAAACATTAAACACAACAAATACCAAAGTCAACTATTTCCCGTCAACCTCTCGCCGACCTTCTTAAACGTAGCCGCATATCTATTTACTCTTCTACCCTTTGGCCCTGTCTTTACTAAACCCAACTAACTACCAGGGCCATATCCATCAATTCATCCAAAACAGAATCCCACCGTCAAGTCTCAACAACCGGTTGCCGACCACAAAGGTCGTACCGGACCTTCTACGCCACCTCCACGTGTCACAATATCATTCACCTCTTTATCCTCTAAATACCTTCACCCATCCTTCCTTCCTTCACACCCGTCCCCAACTTCTTAGACTTTTGTTTCATTACCGCGGTTTCAGATTCGCTTGGTGCAGGTCAGGAACGGATATATCGAATTGTTTTGGTAAATGCCCTGTCCCGTCTTGCATCAAATGAATCAGAAACCGCAGTAAATATATGCGGATGATACCATCCGACAGGTCTCATGACCTATTATAAAGAAGCTGGTAAATCATGTGTCCCGAGTAAATCGGGTGAGGTCTGTGAAGAAACACTAAGTGAACCCTGGACAGATTATAGATAATCTGGGGGTTAAGTAATGTTTCCCACGGATGAGATCTAGCTGAGAAGGCTGTTCTTCAGGAGACCTGCAAAACAAACACCGTAAGCTCGTCACTGAGAAGGGGGGGGTTCCTCCTTGTGACCACCCTCCGGCGTGAGAATCAGACTAGATTGCTCTGAATATAAGTGTATATTAAGAGATTGCTAGATAACTGGATAGCAGATGATCTTACCGTTCCAAGATGTTGGAGTATTTATAGCCGAAGGTAGGTTTCCAAGCAGGTACAGCCGGCTGAATAGTATTCCTGTTCTACCAACAGTGGATTATGCACAGGCCATACTGGTTGGTGGATAAGTTACGGCCAACAGTAACAAAGTCGGCTGCACTATTCCACCAACTGTAGATTATGCATGTCCCACCTACTGTGGATTATACGCAGGCCATGCTGGTTGGTGAATAGGTTACGGCCAACAGTAACACTATTCTACCAACTGTAGGCTACGCACGCCCGTCAGTAAGAGTTGGTGAGTAGGCAGCGGCTAATAGTGACAAACAGTACTAGAGGGTGCTCCTCCTCGTACTGTTGTCGGTGAGCTGTCACCCTGTGATTGGCTCATGGGTTGTTCTGGTCAGATCGTCTGTCCTATCCATACCTTGGTAGGTATAGTACAAAAGATCTTTCAGAATCATACGGACTGGCTCATTTTGGCGGGATTGTTCCCGCCTTGCTCATTCCTTCATGTGACTACTGAAGTAGCTATTGCCTTGTGCGTGTAGCCCTGCTGTCTGCGGGTAGCCTTCCCTGATGGCTTGTATCCGCAACTGCGGGAACAGGCGGGGTACTTCACCATTGGGAGGCTTTCCCTGCGTGTACAGCTTGCGTACTGCGCGTAAGATTCTATGAGCATGGTGGGTCCTGCGGGAGCAGAAGGCCTTTGCGCAGACGTCCCTATTCAAGGTGAGTCTTGCGGGACCAACTGGTCTCTGCTGGGACCTACCTCTTCAAGTCCCCCCAGTCCAATGTTCTTCTCATGAATGTTTAATAAAGTGAGGTGAACTTTTGGACTTTAAGCAAGGGGTTTTGAAAAGGGTTTTTAGTTTTAAGGTTCTCCGTGGGGATTCTTCCCGCGGGTTTCATAATGTCACTTGCAAAAATTCCCGATTTTTTTGCTTGATCTTTGGGTATGATGCGGGTAGGTATGTAACCTTCTCGCAAGTCAGGAGCGTTGAGTCTCACTTGTGTGGATTCTCCTTGAGGTTTTAGTGGTTTTGAACATAGTGATCAATTATGTTTAAACCACCAATTCCATCCTGGAGCCTCAAACAATGTAGTTCTCGACGTTCCCGCTATGCGGGGATGTTATTTCCGTTTCCGCAAGCATTGCCCAGAAGATCCTTCTTGGTTTCAATTCCCTGCGGAGCGCTAGGTATGTGAAGGGTTTTGCCTTAACACTGTACCCGCGCTTGTCTTACGGTTACTTTACTTTCAAGGTACCCCTGGCGTCAATTCCCTGCGGGTGCTAGGTATGTGAAGGGTTTTGCCTTAACACTGTACCCGCACCCGCCTTATAGTTACTTTGTTGCCGGGGTTTTCTTGGCTTCAATTCCCTGCGGGTGCTAGGTATGTGAAGGGTTTTGCCTTAACCCTGTACCCGCATCCGTCTTATGGTTACTTGGTTGCCAAGGTAAGGGGTATTTTCCCGCTTACTTTTGAAATTTTTTGAATTTTGAATTTTGAAATTCGAAAGGTTGGTGAGGATAAGAACAGTCCAAACATCTGAAACGTCGTGCGACGGTTTCTTCTGACTGTGTCAGGACGTGCAGGAAGTTATGGTGACGTGACAGTACATGGTCATTCCAGACGCTTTTTCAGGCGCGTGGGCGCGATTTTTCGGGCGCGTGGCCGCGAAATTTCTGGCACGCGTCCTTTTTACAGCTGTTGCCAGCTTGCTTTTTGCCACGCGTCATAGTTTCATTGCACCCTCGATTTCTCTCTCCTCCGCATTAAATTCACCGCATTAATTGCGATTAGTATATAAAGGGGGAGAGGGTCCTTTTTAATTCACACCTTCACCCTTCTCTTCTTCTTCTTAGCGATTTCCGGCAAATACTCCCCTTTTCAGGCAAGCATTTTCCCGAAATCGCTTTCTTTCTGCAAGATGTCTTCACATGATCTCGAGTCTACCACCGATGACAGGAGTACTGCTGGTGAGTGCCAGTGTGCTCTGCCCGGCGATCAGTACCGGTATGTTGTTAGGAAGTTCATGCTCGATCCTTTCGAGCCTGAGTTTCCTGAACCCCATCAGACCGTGTACAATGCCCCCAGAGGCAAGATCGGGGTTTATGCAGCATTCTTTGTCTATGGGAATCTTAGGTTCCCATTGACAAAGTTTGTTTACCGTGTCCTTGAGAGGCACGGTGTTCATCTGACCGAGTTGCACCCCATGGCGATCGCCAAGATTCGCCATTTCGAGTGGGTGTGCCGGATTCTGGGCATTGACCTATGTGGACCGCCTGATGACCTTCTATACTTGGAGGTGCATCCAGGGGTGGTACACCCTGACAACCCGGATCAAGGGTTTGAAGATTTGCGCGACCGAGCGCAGTCTCCGATCGTGGAAGCGGGAGTTCTTCTACATTTCTGCCCGCGCCATCCCCATTGCCATGAAGTTTAAAAATGGCCAGGCAATTCCAAGCCATCACGCCACCAACTACCAGGAGGCTGAATGGTTTGCGAAGATATCCCGGGTCCAATCTCCGGTTTACCGGTTTGCGGAGTCCGGGATGGTGATGCTGGGGATGAGCCGGGTATGGAAGGAGGCGTCTCAGGTTCCCATCCTTCTCGAATACGGTTTGAACTCTACTCCTTATGGTATGTCTTGTCTTTCTTGCTGATATGAGTTTGTCTTCTAACTGTTTCTTTTCTTTCAGAGGGGAACAATTTGGAGTCGCTCCTGTACCCGCGGGAAGCTGACGATCCCGTGCGGGTGGGTACTCGTGCTCTTGAAGAGAATGAGTTGCCCATCCTGGAGCAAACAGCGGATCGGTTTGTGGAGGTCTATCCGCTGGGCCACGAGATCCTGAGCCACCGGCGGCCAGGTAAGGCGTTATTCTCTCCTCCCCCCCTCAGTGCTGTACCCGCTGCTGGAATTCCTGACCTGTCTTCTTCTGAGGAATCCGCAGATGGTCCTCCGTTAGTGCGGAAGAAGAGGGCTGCCGGCGGGAAAGGGAAGGAGAAGGCGGCCTCCACAGCCGATCCAGTGCTCCTATCTGACACTGAGTCAGATAGTGAAGAGGTGGCGGGGAACCCCGGTGGTGAGAAGACCATTGTTCCGGAGGCTACGACTGTTACCTCCGGAGAACCAATGACGACGACGGTGACCGGCATCAAGAGACCGGCTCCATCGGGTTCTTCCCCGCCCGTCCGTACGTTCAAGCTCAAGAAAACCCGTAAGTACAACTCTTAGCTTTTATCTTCGTAGTTTAATCTTCAAGTCTTTTTAACACTTTTCTTCTTTACGCAGGTGTGGATGTTGGCGCATTCCAGGGTGAGGGGCCGAGTACTACCTCTCCGCCAATGACGGTAGGCTTGGTCAGCCTACCTGAGGCGTCGACCCAGGCGCCTGCGCCTGCTTCCGCTGGTTCAGTTGCTCATTCTGAGCCGACTGTTCCAGCCGAGATGACGTCACCGCCGGCTGTGAGTGCAATTTTTACAGCATCCTTCACAGAGCCGGCGGTTACTTTTGCCGCGGATTCTGCGGCAGCGACCGCGGCGGCGACCACGGCGGCTGCTACTATGCCCCCGGCAACGACGGCCGGTCCCTCAGGTACGCGTGGGGCTTCTCGCATCTTTCCGCCACCTTCCCATCTGCCTGACCTCTTGGATGGATTTCCATTGGGTTCAGGTGATGGGTTCGGCGGCTATCGGCCTATAATTGACCCTACAGGTGCGTAGGGTTCCTTTGGCCCTTTTTCACTTATATATTTTATCATCTTTTCCTAACTGCTTTTTGTTTTCTGCAGTTTCGGATTCCAATGAAGTGTATGTTCCGCGATGGAACATACGCCGAGGAACAACCCTTCGTACCCCTGTGGAGTGCGTTGAATGGGCTCGCCACGCTGCTCCCCATGGTGCGTTGGGGGAAGCCATGGCTAGCTACCAGGAGGGTAGGCTAACCAACGAGCTTCGAGTTCTCCAAGCCCGGATGCAGCCGCGCGTCGAGCTGCTTTGTCGTGAAAACGACAAGTTAAAAGCAGCTCGCGCCAAGGAAGTATCCCAAGCGCGGGCTTTTCGGGAGGAGAACCAAAAGCTGTCCGCAGCTGCTGCGGAGAAGGAGAAGGCCTTCAAGGCCCTCGAGGTTGAGGTTCAAGCGCGACTCGAGGCCCGGTCCAAGGCTGCCCAAGCTGTTAACGAACAGCTTCGGCTAGCTAAGGAGACTGCGAGGAACGCGACCGAGAGGGCCACCAAGGCTGAAGCCGTTGCTGAGCCTTTACGCGTGGAGAACGAGGAGCTCAAGGCCAAATTAGAGGCTCTCCAACGCGCTCATGATGCCTTGGCGATGGAAGATGCCAAGAAGCTCCAGGAGATCTTGGACCAGAGGGGCGTGCTTGACCATACCGAGCGGAAGCTTAAGGGCGTCGAAGAGGCTGCCGCAAAGGAAGTGCTACTTGCCAACCTTAACAAAAGCGAAGCCGAACGCGCCTGCACCCAAGCTCAAGCCGCCCTTAAAGAAGCTCTGGTTGCCAAGGAATGGCTTCTTCGAGAAGCGTTGTCTCAGGTAAGTCTATCTTCATGTCTTTACGCTTTTCTTTGTAGATAGGGTGCTGACACTTGTATATTTTCTTATGTAGGTTGTGCATCGGGTCTTTTCAGAGACATCCTACGACGATGCAATGAGCGCAGCCCTCAACGCTTCTCACGAGGATGGGGAACGGGTCGGCTTCCTGCTTGGTCTAGGGTTTGTTGAGAAAGGCGTCCCGCCATCCAACTTCCCTTTGTACAATGTAGATACCGAAGCCATATATGACCAAGCAGTAAATCAATACGCCGCCTTCCCGCATCCGGTGGTGGAGAAGGTGAATGAAATTGCTGCTGCTGATGACGGGCTACCTATCCTTAAGGCTTACCTTGAACAGCCACGCTCTACTGACGGCGCTGGTCCAAGTGGAAGTGGCCCTGAAGCCTGATCCTGAAGATCCCTTCCCGCTGCTAGGATAGATTTAATTTGTATAGATTCTCTTGTAGGCGGGTAGTCACCCAGCCATTGTAACGAATATTTATGAAATGTAAATCTTTGTGCGGCTAAGACCGCTTGATTCATTGGATTCCTTGCTTTATAAACTTTATATGACTTGCATTCTTTAGTTTAAATTAGCAATTTTCCAAGTGTTTAGGATAAGTTAACCTTTGAACGTGGAAGATAGGTGTGAAGTTTTGCTTCCTCCTTCGTGATTGTGCGGGTATGACCGTCACTTGCACTTGGTAGGATGGCTAAACTTTACCCATATCTGACCTGCGTGTAGGTTTTCCTCATCTTTGAGGATAAGTTAACCTTTGAACGTGGTAGATAATCGGTGTGAAGTTTTGCTTCCTCCTTCGTGATTGTGCGGGTATGACCGTCACTTGCACTTAGTAGGATGGCTAAACTTTACCCATATCTGACCTGCGTGTAGGTTTTCCTTATCTTTTTTTTTTTTTTTTTTTTTTTTTTTTAGGATAACCTTTGAACGTGGTAGATGATAGGTTGAAGTTTTGCTTCCTTGTTTGTGATTGTGCGGGTAAGACCGTCACTTGCACTTACAAGGATGGCTAAACTTTACTTACATCATACCTGCGTGTAGGTTTCCCTTATTTTTAACGTTGTGTTTATGCGGGTTTTGCCGCCTTCCACACGTAACGACTTACTTCTCCCCGTTTATACGGTAAATACCGGCACCAGTGGGAAGTTCATAAGGATAAAGGTAAACACATTATGAAAGGAGAATCATTTCCATTAGAAGTGGCTCTAGGCCTTTACAAGTTTTGGAATTGATCTACATATAACATTTGCGTAATTGAGCTCCATTCCATGTTCTTGGGATGGGAGTGCCATCGAGCCTTTCGAGCCGGTATGCGCCCTTTCCCAGGACTTCTTTGATAATGTATGGCCCTTCCCAAACCGGGGCCAGCTTTCCCGGGCGCTCTTGGTTTGAAGCCACGTTGTTACGCAGTATGTAGTCTCCTATCTTGAAGTTGCAGAGTTTTACCCGCGTGTTGTAGTACTTTTGCATTTGTCGTTTGTAGTTCTCTTCACGCACTGCGGCTAAGTCTCTGCGTTCCTCGGTTAGCATAAGATCCAACCGTCTTTCCGCATCATTGTCTTCTGGCTGAATCAAGACCCTTGGCGAGGGTAGACCAATTTCGACCGGGACCATGGCTTCAGTGCCATAAGTGAGGCTGAACGGGGTTTCTCCCGTACTGGCCTTCTTCAGCGTTCTGTTTGCCCAAAGGACGTGCGGAAGCTCGTCCACCCAACCGGATCTGTGTTCCAAGAGTCTTTTCTTTATGCCATCGACGATGCTCTTGTTTGCTCTTTCCACCTCACCGTTACCTTGCGGGTGTGCCACTGAGGTAAAGGTGTGGGTAATTTGAAGTTCTTTTAGCCACTGTTGTAGCTTCTTGTCAGCAAAGTTGGTGCCGTTATCGCTCACCAAATTCTGTGGAAGTCCAAAACGACAAATAATAAATTCCCAAATAAATTTTTTGATATGCTTCGCGGTTGTTTGGGCTAAAGGTTTTGCTTCTATCCACTTGGTGAAGTAGTCGATGGCTACCACTAGGAACTGAACATTTCCTGCTGCTGTAGGAAATGGGCCTGTCACATCGATGGCCCACTTCTGAAATGGCCATGAAGAAGTGACTGGAACCAGTTCATTCTTCGGGCGGTGCGTGTTGGGTGCGTAAAGTTGGCAAGACCTACATTTTCTGATGTATGCCAATGCATCCGTATGCATCCCCGGCCAAAAGTATCCCGCGTTGTTTAGCTTGGCTACAACAGCGCGGGGACCTGCGTGTACTCCACAGATGCCTTCGTGTACTTCCCTTAGGAGGTAGTCAGCATCTTGGTTGTCCACGCATCTTAAGAGTGGGCCAAGAAAGTTACGTCTGTAAAGGATGTCATTGACAAGTTGATATAATTCAGCGCTTTACAGCGTAGTTTTCTTGCCTGTGTTTTTGACTCTGGTAGTGTTCCTGCTGCAAGGTAATTTATTATTGGTGTCATCCACGTTTCTGTACCGGTTTGGATGACACAAATTTCCTTGTGCGGGACTGATGGTGCTTCGAGGAGTTCAATGCGGATGTCCTTTCCCAAGTGGGTGAAGGCTAGTGACGCAAGCTTGCTTAACGCATCCGCAGATTTGTTTTCGCTGCGCTTGACGTGTATGACTTTACAATCACTAAAATCACGCATAAGGGTTTTTGCCTGGGCGAGGTACAGGGCCATTGTGTCGTTCACAGCCGTGTACGTCCCATTTATTTGGTTGGCCACCAGCATGGAATCCACGTGGGCTTCCAAGTTTTTCACTCCCATTTTACGCGCAATTCTCAAACCGGCCAAGAATGCTTCATATTCGGCTTCGTTATTCGTACTTGGAAAATCCAACCGAATAGCGTAAGTATATTCTTGGCCTGCTGGGTTGGTTAATTTTAACCCTGCGCCTGAACCCTCGTTACTAGCTGCTCCATCAGTGTAGAGTCGCCAGACATCATTGATGTCCTGTGCTGGGGAGGGTTGAGCCTCCTCCTGGCACTCTTTCTCCCGCGAAGCGGGGACTTCTGCAATAAAATCGGCCAGGACCTGGCCCTTTATGGCTGGTCTTGGCTTGTACTTAATTGCATATTCTCCCAATTCAATTGCCCATTTGGCTAGACGTCCCGATAATTCGGGTTTGCCTAGAACGTTTGAGAGTTTGAAGTTGGTGAGAATGGTGATTGGGTGGCCCTGGAAATATCGTCTTAACCTGCGTGAAGCGTGTATGAGTGCTAAGACCAATTTTTCGAGGGTAGAGTACCGGGTTTCTACGTTTGTTAGTACACGGCTAACATAATAGATTGGCATCTGGATGCCTTTTCGTTCTATTAGCAGGACTGCCCCGGTTGCTCTATCTGTTGCGGAAAGGTATAGGATTAACTCCTCTCCCGCTTGTGGTGCTGTAAGTGTTGGGAGTTCGATCAGGCGTGACCGAATCTCCTGAAAAGCTGCTTCCGCTTCTGGTGTCCAGCGGAAGTGCGTTTTCTTTAAGCAGTTTCTCAATGTTGACACGAAAGGAAACGACTTATCCGCATGGTTTGCCAAAAAGCGATTAAGTGCGACTAGTCGTCCATTCAGTGTCTGAGCCTGCTTGATGGTGGTAGGTGATTCCATTTTAATAATGGCTTCGACCTTTTCTGGGTTCGCTCTGAAGCCATCTTTAGTAACAATGACTCCCAAGAACTTCCCTTCTTCCATCCCAAATGAACACTTGCTCGGGTTGAGCTTCATGTTTATCTTTCTGAGCGTGTTGAAAGTTTCTTCAATGTCTTTCAACATCGCTTCTGGCTCGGGGCTTTTGATGACCAAATCATCCATATAGACTTCCAAGTTTCTCCCGATTTGGGCATGAAACTCTTTGTCCATCAGTCGTTGGTACGTGGACCCTGCATTCTTAAGTCCGAATGGCATCATTTTATAACAAAATGTACCATCGGGCGTCCGAAATGCGGTTTTGTCCTGATCATCTACGGCCATGTGGATTTGATGGTACCCCTTATACGCATCCAAGAAGCATTTAAGGCGAAATGGTACCAACGAATCAACCTTAAGATCAATTTCTGGTAACGGATAACAATCTTTGGGGCATGCTTTGTTCAAATCTTTGAAATCTATGCACATGCGCCATTGTTTGTCATTCTTCGGTACCATTACGGGATTTGCAACCCATGTTTGATATCTGCTAACGCGTACGATGCCTGCGTCAAGGAGTTCCTTGACTTGGGTTCTACACGCGTTAGTTTGTTCAGGCCCCATTACTCTGCGCTTTTGTACGACTGGCGTGACAGCCGGATCGCACTTGAGCTTATGCTCCGCCTTACTTCGGGGTACACCAGTCATGTCAGCTGGTGCCCACGCAAAGATGTCAGCTTTTTTCTGCAGTAAGCGTTTGAGTAGGGTGCGGGTGGGATCAACGATTGTTGGTCCAATGGTAACGGCCTGGTCGGGGTATTTGCCATTGAAGGCCCATTTTTCCGGTTCGGTGATGGTTGGTTTAGCTTTTTTCGGTTTGGGTTTAGATGAGACAGATGCGATGCATACCTGGGGAATGCCAGTGATCATCGCTACACCCTCAGCTGTTGGCCATCCCATCATGCCGTGGACTGAAGATACCACGGCGTTGAATCTTGCCATCCCGTCTCTTCCGAATAGGATGTCGTACGTGTGGTGTGGCTTTTTCATCACGACAAAATCCACGTCTTCTGTGCGTGAATGATTCCCATCAGTAAGAGTAACGGGGAAAGATAGGATACCCAGGGGGGTTTCTGTACTGCCGTCAAACCCTTCCATTGAAGCGTAGACCGTTTCCAAGCGTTCTTTGTCTTCATCATCCAGCTTATCAAAGAACTGCCTGTACATCACTGTCGACGAAGCGCCATTGTCAGCAAGAGTGCGGGAAGTGATGTAATGCCCCAGCTGGCTTCTGATGACGATGGGGCCTTCTTTGCTGGGGCCTCCTGGCACTCGCGGGAAGCGCACCTCAGCTTCCTTCCACGTGCATGGTTCTGTCACTCGTCTTTTTCTTCCTCTGACCTTGCCATGAACCATGTTGATGCTGATGTCGACGGGCTTTCGTCCGTTACCTCTGTACCGGTTGTCATTCCTTCCTCCCTTCCTGATTGATGCCACGAGATGTGCAAGTCTTCCATCCTTGACAAATGTCTCAATAATATCCTTCAAGGATGTGCACTCTTCAGTACCATGACCCTTTGTCCCGTGGAAATCACAGGATTTGCTTTGATCCGCATTAGGTTTCTGCCGGATCAATGGGGCTTTTGGCCATGGCAATTTTTCCGTGGCAAATATCTCCGTGACGCTCTTCGTGAGTGGCGTCCACCGGTGTTTTCGGTTTGAAGAGTGTGTGTTGTCCCTTCCGCCAACAAGAGGGTGAGAGCTGGATGAGGTGTCAAAGTTTACCCTTGACTGCCAGATACCTAGCCTCCTCTTTTTGTTCTGCCGGGCGATCCGGACATTGTTTTCTCTTGTCCTCTGCGTGTAGAGGTGTGTACACTGGGGAAGATCCCTTCCCAGTTGCTTTTCCGTCTCGGCAAAGCGCTTTGCCGCCGTCATGATGGCATCCCATGTTGATGGCATGCCATCCTTACCCGTCAATGTGCGGATAAGTTCTGGGTATTCGGCGCCTTGGATGAAGGCGGCGCGAACCAGATCCTCACTTATGTTGCCGAGACTTAGCTTTTTGGAGTTGAAGCGAGTGATGAAGTCTAGTAAAGATTCATCCTCCTCTCTCACGCAGTTGAGGATCGTCCACTGCTCTTCAGTGTACTTCCTCTGTTGGCTGAAGTGCTGGCTGAACTTGTTCTGAAAGTCCGCCCAGTCATATATGTGGTGGATCGGTAAATGATCGAACCATGCCCTGGCCGCTCCGACCAGAGTCATCTGGAACATGTAGCACCACGTGGGTTCCGTCCAGTTGCTGACGGTAGCCCCCGCAATGAACCTGTTCAAATGGTCGTCTGGGTCGGATAGACCATCATAAGTGCCAATGTTGGACATTTGTTTGGCACTTCTTGGGGCGATTGCTTCCGCAATGTCCCTTGCGAATTTTGACTTTCCTGCATTTGTAGCAGTTGGTCTAAAGGTTTTGGAGAAGTCACGCGGGTTTCTCTCCGCGATTGGTTTAAAAGCTTCCCCAAAATTCCTTTTTGGTTGGACGTCCGTTTCCTTACGCTTCCCTTTCGCCTTATGGCGAAGGTTTGCGTCCGTATCGGACTCCAACTCGTCGTCTGAGTACTCGCAGTCACTGCTCATATTGAGGTGTTGGCGAGTACTGGCGAATTCGTCAGCCTGTTGAACTGAACGCAAGCGTTCATCCAATTCGGCTTGGAATTCTCTTTGCCGTGCTTCGGCCCATGCCTTCACTTGATCTAGTGTTTGGCAAGGGACCTTCGTTCGTTTTTCCAGCTGGGTATCGGTGAACCCCAGTGGAATATTTACTGCACTTGCCCCGGCTTGGGTAGTCGGGGTAGTGTTCGTAAGGATTGTATAACCGCCGGTGTTCCCCCCAGTTGCTGGGGTTGTTACCGGGGTTTCTTGGTCGGTTACTGGCCTTTGGACCGGAGTAACGTTAACCATTTCTTCAGAAATTGTGAAAAAACTAAAATAGTTCTAGCTTTTATGCACGGATGGCGCCAATGAAGAAACACTAAGTGAACCCTGGACAGATTATAGATAATCTGGGGGTTAAGTAATGTTTCCCACGGATGAGATCTAGCTGAGAAGGCTGTTCTTCAGGAGACCTGCAAAACAAACACCGTAAGCTCGTCACTGAGAAGGGGGGGGGGTTCCTCCTTGTGAACACCCTCCGGCGTGAGAATCAGACTAGATTGCTCTGAATATAAGTGTATATTAAGAGATTGCTAGATAACTGGATAGCAGATGATCTTACCGTTCCAAGATGTTGGAGTATTTATAGCCGAAGGTAGGTTTCCAAGCAGGTACAGCCGGCTGAATAGTATTCCTGTTCTACCAACAGTGGATTATGCACAGGCCATACTGGTTGGTGGATAAGTTACGGCCAACAGTAACAAAGTCGGCTGCACTATTCCACCAACTGTAGATTATGCATGTCCCACCTACTGTGGATTATACGCAGGCCATGCTGGTTGGTGAATAGGTTACGGCCAACAGTAACACTATTCTACCAACTGTAGGCTACGCACGCCCGTCAGTAAGAGTTGGTGAGTAGGCAGCGGCTAATAGTGACAAACAGTACTAGAGGGTGCTCCTCCTCGTACTGTTGTCGGTGAGCTGTCACCCTGTGATTAGCTCATGGGTTGTTCTGGTCAGATCGTCTGTCCTATCCATACCTTGGTAGGTATAGTACAAAAGATCTTTCAGAATCATACGGACTGGCTCATTTTGGCGGGATTGTTCCCGCCTTGCTCATTCCTTCATGTGACTACTGAAGTAGCTATTGCCTTGTGCGTGTAGCCCTGCTGTCTGCGGGTAGCCTTCCCTGATGGCTTGTATCCGCAACTGCGGGAACAGGCGGGGTACTTCACCATTGGGAGGCTTTCCCTGCGTGTACAGCTTGCGTACTGCGCGTAAGATTCTATGAGCATGGTGGGTCCTGCGGGAGCAGAAGGCCTTTGCGCAGACGTCCCTATTCAAGGTGAGTCTTGCGGGACCAACTGGTCTCTGCTGGGACCTACCTCTTCAGTCTGGGTTTGATCCCTAGACCTCACAATAGGTTGAATTTTATTGATTATTTATAGCTTAAATTTATTTATTGAATTTTGCTTTGTATTGTGGATATTTATTATTAGTAATGAATTAAGCAAATTGATCAAAAATTGCATAAATATAATCACAAAAAATAGAAAAGGAAAAAGTATAGGCTACAAGATGAATGTGACAAATTAAATTCAAACCTGTGAAAATATTTTAATTTGATGAATTGAAACTGTAATTTGTTCATATTCCATATGCACTATTTGTCACCAACAACAGATACCAAATCTCCATCACCGGAACCATGTTGGTCGAAAATCAAGTCATCGGTGCTCCTGATCGTGGCGTGTGCCATCACAACAACCACTCCAACGGCTATCGTTACCAGTAGAATCACTCCAACATCGGTACAAGCCAATGCGAAGACCATTACAAAGCTCAGAGCCAAAAGCACAAGGCGATCATCAACCACTTGGTTGTAGACCATTACCGGAGTGTGTGGATCGCGGAAGAAGTAAAGGAAGAACCAGCCGACGAATACAATCAAAAACGTGATCATGGAAATCGGTTTATAGATCAGGCTGAGGAAGAGTACGAGGAGGATTGCCATCGCGTAATTCACTCGGAAATAGTTTAGGTTACCTTCTATTCGACGCTTGGCGTCCTCGTTGCTTAGTGGTCGAGCAATTGCGGTATAATCGAAAAACTCCCGCCATGGACGACGCTTGGCGATAAAATTCTCCGTGTGGTACCTGGCACGAGCGATGAAGGTCTTTGGCGATGGTTGGTCGGTGGGGATTGTGCCGTAACCGACGGGTTTATTCTTCGACATTGTTGGATCAGTATATATATACGCGGATTTACAAGAGTATTTAAAAGTATGTTAGTTTGCAGTAAAAAAAATCTTGAAAAAAGGGTGATAAAGCTAGTGAAGTTATAAAAAGGTAACATGGGAGTATGGAATCATTGTAGCAAGTATCAAATTCACCATTGGCAATGATTATTCACAAAATCAAACTAACCTCAATTCAATTTACTATTAAAAATGGTAAACTTTAAAACTGTGATTGATTGTATGTGGTAAAATTTTGAAGTGGTTGTTTAATCCGCCTTTTTTGGTTTGGAGTGCGACCAACGAACAAGTGTTAGGCTGACATTTTAATTAACTCAAATACCATCAACTGTAACTATATTTTAGTGAGAAATGTCATCTCATGAAGGTTTTTAAAAGTGTTTTGTCTAATATTATAAATTAAATAGTTTGCCCAAATCACCTGGGATATACAAATATTATGAAATTTGAGGAAAATTTATTTTAATCCTGTTCTCTTGGTTGTCAAACCAAGCATAACAAATCACCTGCGATATACAAATATTATGAAATTTGAGGAAAATTTATTTTAATCCAGTTATCTTGGTTGTCAGACCAAGCATAACAATATAGCATCTTGGTTGTCAGACCAAGCATAACAATATAGCATCTTGGTTGTCAAACCAAGCATAACAAATTTGAGGAAAATTTATTTTAATCCGGTTCTCTTGGTTCTCTTCAAAGAACTCTATGAACAAAGTTTATGTTTGATCAACCATTAACAAATAAGCCCTTTGAATCTTTGATGTTGAATTTATGAAACCTTAAACAAAGAAAGATTCTTAATGACGAGACGTACACAAATACTTGAACCGCATACGTTATTAAAAAAACAACCTTAGAGTAGCTCCTTGTTTGTCACACACAAACCGGCACAAACCACATGTACACAAGCAGCACGTATTTATCAAAATTCATATACATATACGTGTTTATTATTTACATATATCCACAAATACACGACCTTCATTTTGGTTTATGTTAATTAACTTTTTGCCTTACCGTCTTCATAGGAGTCTGTTTCCAGTATATCCGACCTCCATTGATTTCTTTTATATCTTTTGGTTTATAAACCTCATTCCTTTTGGTCTTTTGTGAGGCCGGGGGCCATTGTCCACAAGTGATTGCCATATCTTTATAGTTCCTTAGGCCTTCAAGGGTTTCAATTATTGCTGGCATCTTTGGCCTATCTTTAGGGTTTAGGCTCACACAATATAATGCCAATAGGGCCAACTCCTTGGCCCCTCTAACCGAATATTGACCGCCCAACCTAGGGTCGATTACCGCACGAACTCTTCTGCTGCTAGTTAGGTATGGCTTGGCCAGTCTACAAGATTTTGCTCACTTTTTGGCCTCTTTTTATCCATAGCTCTTCTTCCGGTTAGTAGTTCTAGCAACACCACTCCAAAGCTATAAATGTCACTCTTTGTTGTCAAGTGTCCTACGGTTAACAAGTTTATTGATTATAACTACCTATGATTGTAAATTAGTTATATCTTTGTGAACTATATGTTATTGGTAGGTTGAAAGATTAATACCAGTGTTGACATATTCTGGGGCAGCATATCCATATGTGCCCATGACTCTAGTAGAGTGTTTGATCCTTCTGGACCCATTGTTGCAAGCCCAAAATCAGATAACTTGGCATTAAACTCCTGCCAATATTGAAAATGTGAAAATAAGATAAAGCAACTTAGGAACTAAAAGAAAAGGAAACAATCAATACTAATAGGCTTGATACGTACCGAGTCAAGTAAGATGTTTGATGTTTTGAAATCATGATATATAACCGGGCTTTCTGCCCCATGCAAGAAAGCAAGACCTTTGGCCGCTCCTATTGCAATTTTTATTCTGATTCCCCATGGTAGACAAACCGAGATTCCTATGAATATACAAACAACTATTAGCTTACAAGAAAAAAATAAAAAAAGTAAAAAATATATTAGAAAATGATAATATATAAACTCACTCTTGAACAAATGATTTTCCAAGCTTCCACGAGCCATAAATTCATATACAAGAAGTCTCTCTTCTTCTTCACAACAATAGCCGATCAATTTGACCAAATTTGGGTGCTTTAGTTGACCAAGAAATATCACCTCCGCCTTCAATTATATCATTTGTCGGTTAACGCTTTTGCAAAGTTGTTTCAAATAATATCATCTCTAAAGGTGTCTCTTTTGAAAAGTACAAAGTTATTTACGTTCATTAATAGTTAGGTTTATTGTTGGGTTATAGGATTTTAATAATAATCCTAAGTTTCACCTATTAGCTATTGGTTGATACTAATTAACTTAGAAAGTGTTTACCGGCAGTCCCAACTTTGAACGTAGTTTTCTCTAGTAATTCCTTACTAACTGAAAAATAACCTGTTAGCTTTTTGATGACGTGAAAAATATGTAGAGGACAACTGGAGGAAAATACGTTCAAAGTTTAGGGCTCTCAATAAACATTTTTTGAGTTGGAATTAATCTCTATAATTAGGTGAAAGTTGAAATTATTAAAATCCGATAACCCTTTTATTATTATAATAGTTATATATAAAAATATAAAAATTAAAAACATCGGGTTTTTAGTTATTCAATATTTATAATAGTTTGGTTGTATAGATAATGAAAAGAAAGAGAAGCTTACAAGCCACTCACGATGACCTTGCAACCCTTCAATATCAAGAAGCTTAACCGCAACAGGTTGAGCCTTCAAACCGGGCCTCATGTTCTCATCCACATAACCCTTATGCACCTTACCGAACCCGCCTTCACCCAACAATAAACTACTCGAAAAACCCTGAGTTATACCTCGCAACTCGCTTAACTTAAAGTCAATCAACTCAGGCCCAAACGTTTGTGCTATGTCTTCATTAATGCGCATAGAAGACGAGCGGCTAAGGTCAGAGAAAGACATGCGCCTGAACGATGGGCATGGCGCTACGTTCTTCGAAAACTCGGACCTCGATGGCCTGCACCGGCTAAAGTTGCAAAAAACCTTGTTTTCTGCGGAACAACAATAAGGTTTCCAAGATTTTTGTGAGTCCTTTTTCATGATTATTGAAGGAAATGGTTAGTGAGATATGATGGTCACCAATGGTGGTGATGGAGTATAAGTATTGATGCAAATGTTGAAGGCTGAATAGGTTAGAGGAAATGCAACCACTCCACAACCACTCTACTAAAACAAGGTGGTTTGTTTTAATCTTTATTAAGGGAGTATTGTTTATGCTACTAGATTTGTCATTTAGGTGTTAGTCTTCATGCTAATTTGGTATGTTTCTACATGTTGGACCACTTATGGAGAAAACCCTCTTAGGTAGCCAGTATTTTTATACACCTATAAGTGGCAAAAATTCATTATACAATGTTGGTTTGAAATAATATCCAACTAAATATTATTTTATTAAGAATGTTCACTATGGAGGGGCTTCGCCAATCCTCCAAGTCACCGCCATATAGGAAATAGGACTTCAAAGCCCTCTCTATAAAATCCCACTAAGGTTTAAAGCCCCAGCCCAACAACTAGTCATTATATTATGCGTGTGTGTACACACGCACACATGTGAGAGAGAGAGGGCATGGCCCACGACACCTCTCCCATGCTGCCCATCTTCATCAAGTTGCCCACCCTCAGGGCCGTCTCCAAGAATTTATATGTCTCGGCCGAGCCGAAATAAAAAGACCCGTAGACTCTAACGAGTAACGAAATATTATAAGCAAAAAAAATTTTAAGCCTTATGTAAATGGTTTTTTGTTTGGTTTAAACAATTAAAAATTTAAATGGGCTTACTTTGTTGCGATTTAGGTTATATAAAAAAACTTTTTGTACAAAAATATATCAAGTAAGACTAGAACCTACAAGCTTTTGATTGAAAGACATATCCCTTTGTCACTAAACTAAGCTAGTTATTGTATAACTAGAGTAAAACATTAAATATACATATTTTTTTTCGTTATATATATATATATATATATATATATATATATATATATATATATATATATATATATATATATATATATATATATATGTAATTTTGTGCCCTAAAAAATTAAGTTTCCCAGCTGGTGCCCATATCGCCCTATGCCCGAGCCGGCCCAGCCCACCCCTCCTTACCACCCCTCAGTGGTGTTTACACGTATATACACGTTACTGGTGCTTCCTTGCAACTATATAATGTGACAAATATAACGAATATTTAATGTTTTTAAAATGTTAGGCAAACGTTCATATGCTATTTACCTATCAAGGTAACAAATTGTTCATAGAATATATATATATATATATATATTTCTTATTTTAAACAGCAATTTATAAGTTTTTTTTAAAATAAACACAGTATCATATTTACATATGCACTTTACAAGATTTGATTCCTTTCTATTGTTGTTGAGAGCATATATTAGAATGTCTCCATGGCCCTCGTAGAATTATATGAAAATTGCAAAAAATAAATTTAGTTTAATAAATTGTGATTAACTTGAGGTAGTTACTGTTTTTCGTTAATTAAACATTAAGCAAATAATGTATAATATTTAAATTGATTTGATAATTTATCTTATCTAAGTCTTATTGTGAAATAGAAAGGCTGAATGTATTATAAAAAAACAGAAGGGGGGGTAAGAGCATCTTGTAAGCAACAAGAGCTAAAAAAAAAAGTCCAACTTACAAAGCGAAAAAACAAAAACAGGAAACAACAAACTAAATGAGAAAATTTACAAAGTTAGACATGCATCAATTTTTTCAATTATGCTCCTATTTTTTACCACAAAAGCGATTTATGTTTTAGTTTATCTTTGGAAGAAATTAACTAACTATTATTTGATAATCATTTAACCTTCTAACCTTCTGTATATTTTAGTTTATCTTTTAAGAAGTGTAAGAGATATTTTAGGTGAGTGTGGCAATAAAATAAATTTAAAACAATAAAAAATAAGATAGTTTACATAATCTATGGGTTGTTGGATACCAAATACATTTGAAGGCCTCTACAGCCACCATAGATGTTGTTTAGCACACTTTTCAAACTTGTGGGATGCTTTTGAAATAAAAAAATCTTCGAACTAAATGTATTATTTTTAGTAAAAATCATCCCCAAAAGATAGCAAACTTTTCATTTTTGGCCTTTTCTTTTTCAAATGAGTTCATCAATGACACCACTGCTTAAGTAGACCAATTTTTATTATATATTTTTATTCTTATTCTCTTGTTTTTTATAAGAACTAGAAAATTCGTTATCCTATTTGATAAACACCCCTAGATTTATGATTTGAGTAGTATGTGGATAATAAAAATGGTTAACCAGCCATGCCCATGACACAAAAACTTAATCATAGCAACCTTGAACATATGGTTCATATCATAATAATTACTAGGTGTTGCCCCGGCGCGTTACGCCGTTGTTTGTTTCGGCTTGTACTATTAAAAGTTAGCTTCAACGATAGATTATAGGCTAAAATTTTTCATTTATGTTTACAAAAGATGATTATATTGTTTTTTAGTTAGGCATAGAGTTATTCATTTACGTATATATATGCCTATGCAGCTAAGTTAAACAATCAATAAATAAGTTTATGTAAACATATAAAAAGAGAAATTAATGTAAACCAAAACATTTTTAACACTATTAAAACCTTAGATAAAAGTAATCAAGGGCAATGATCCTCTCTGAATGTTTTAAATGCAGTTGTTATGCTATACTATGTAATTAATTTGAAGGTGCCTCTTCACCATGTCAATACATATTTATTAGATTAACTTACTAAGTCCTCAACTAATATTAACCATACAGTTTAGTTAAATTCAGTGACCAATAAAGTTTCCTACAACATAAGTAATATATTCAGGGCCTCAGGCGATTGGTTTCACTAAAAGTCACTCATTTATGCTTCACAGCATTCATGGATTATCACAACTTCTATAATCTTTAATAAGGAGTTAAACATGTTCTCAGGTATAAAGATCCCAACCTCACTAAGTCTCGCATGACACCCAATTTACACAGAGCTAACAACATACAAAAATTAGGTCATAAATCAGCAAGTTTAGTATGCGAGAAAAACCACATATATAAGCAAAAACGGATTCACAAACCAACGATCATAGACTATAGCATGGGCATATGCTACAGTATAAGGTATACCCAATTGTAAAGGTTCGATTAAAAAAGAAGTTAGCAGAAAATCAAACACTATAAACCAAAGCCGTAAATCTAAGACAACAGAATCAGAAAGTATAATACACAAATAAAACATTAGGATTCACTTTAAAACCCCAAATTTTAACAAAACATCCTTTGACACATTTACAAAAATGTGTTCATGAGTATTTGATCTTTGTCCTTCGTTTTTAACCAAGAATCATGATTGCATCTCGAAATCAAGAAGATGTCCCGAATTTAGGGTTATTGGATGAGTTAGTCACGTACCTTGTTTGTTTTTTTAAGATAAATAAACCATGATTTCATGATCACTACTCTCTTTTACAAGAATATCAATTATTCTTGTTCCCTTCCTTTCATTCTCTTCCACACACACACATACATGCATACATACACCCACTTGATGTTTTTTAGGATGTTGAATTTTGTTACACAAAGGTTTTGTTTCAATCAGGATTTGGATATAAACTGCAAACCAAACCATCATCATCATCATCATACTCAGTAAATCCCACCAATAGCAAAGCTATGGTAGGGTCTGAGGAGTGTAAGATGTAGACAGTCTTATCTCTATCCCATAGGAATAGAGAGGCTGCTTTCAGTGAGACCCCCCCCCCTCCCCGGCTCGATAATGGTTTTGCATCAAGCCTTGGACATAATGCGCATACACTCACCATCAAGACCCAGGCCGATTGGTGCATGTACCCTTATCTTTCGGCTATCAACGCCACCACATGATGCCTGATTAACCTTCCGTCATTTTTAACGATATTTTCACGAAATTAGTAAAATAACGTCAAAATTAGTGCAATTTCAGTTTTGCTTTTAGAGGGTTTATGGTTAACTTTTAAACCTATTAAACCTAGCAAACCATGAACAGCCCTGTAATAAACCACCCATTGTTTGAGCCACAAGAATCATATCTATAGCTTTCTTCCCATAACCGAAAATGTTTCATGTTATTGGGACTCACTCTCTCTCTCTCTCTAAATTACGAATTTGAAAAGTTGACCTTTTAACTATTGTTGCATGGGCCTCACGTATTGACTATTGAGTCCGGCCTGCTTATTGAAAGTACAATAAGAAAAGGAAACAAGAAAAGAAAGTGCATTGTGATGACAATTTTAAAGGGGCAGTTATATAAATGCCCTTACCAAGTTTCCTTATTATATATTTATCCATCTTATAAAAATCAATTACATACTTTCTTTCTTAAAAAAGTTTTGGATTTTTTTTACCAACAAAAACAACTCAAGTATAATAAAAAGTGGTGGTAATCATTTATGGCAGTGATGAGATGGCCGAAAGCTTGCCGGAAGTAGGTTGGAGAAGATGATTTGATGGTGTGGGTTTTGTTAGGATTAGTGAAGGCCTTTGGGCCGGGTTCGTTGGTTGACGATTAGAAGACAAAAAAGGGCGGGCTGTTTAATTATGGAGGATTGCCCATTGAAGTCTTCTTGGTCCCTACTCCATTAAACCTAATTGTTATCTATATATACCTAGTCATGTATTGTAATCTTTGTACTGTACTGTGATTAATAAAAATACCCTAGTTGCAGCCCGTGGACGTAGGTCGCCTTGACCGAACCACGTAAAATCTCGTGTCTCTTATTTATTACTTTCGTTTGTGCTTGTGTGTTTTGTGTTTCCGCTGCGTACCAACTCTGTTTAATATCTAACAAGTGGCATCAAAGCCGAGGTTCGTTAAACACACGGTTCGTTACACGAAAAAACGGCTGGCAGAAGTTTGGTTTGTCCAATAAAATAAAAAAATATATATTGCCTTCCGCGGGATTACAGTTAACGGAAAAGGAAACGATCTATTCCTTTGGTGCTTGTGCCAAGAGAAAAAAGGGTTCGTTATTTTCTTTGGGTTTTGTGCTAGACAAAGAAAAGCAAATAAAAAGAAAGGAAGTTTGTTGCTTGTGCCAATCACAAATAAGAAGAAAGCAGGTCTAAGGGTTTATTTTTTTGGTGTGTGTTTATTGTGCAACGCAACAAAAGAGGTTTTTTTTTGGGTTTCTATTTTTTGGCCGCTAAATCAAGAAGAAAGGAAGCGATCTTTTTTTCTGTTTTTTTTATTCGCGGGACGTGGTGATCGAAGTTATACTGGGTTGAAACTCTTTGAGCCGTCGATTAGGGTTTGGTGAAGAACTCTTGGATTCGCCGGGTTCAGGTTAGGGTTTGTGTTTCAAGTTTTTTTGTTTCTCGTTTGCGATGTCTGAAGACGGGAAGGTTCGAATCGACAAGTTTAACGGGACTGATTTTGCATGGTGGAAAATACAAATAGAGGCGTTACTTGGGGAACATGATTTGGATACATTATTGGAGGAAAAGTCGGATAATATGGATAAAGCCGAAGATGCAATTTGGAACTCAAAAGACAAGAAGGCTAGAGGTAAAATTACATTGGCTTTGACGAGGGGCGTTGCTTTTAACATCATGAAAGAAACCACGGCTCATGGTATGATGATAGCTCTGTCAAATATGTATGAAAAACCGTCTGCGTTCAATAAGGTGTTCTTGATAAGGGAATTGTTTATAACAAGGATGCACGAGAGAAGTTCAGTCACGGGTCACATTAATGATTTCAACTAGATTATGTCCAGGTTAGCTTCTGTGGGCATGAAGTTGGATAACGAAACTCAAGCTATTATATTGTTATCTTCTTTGCCTGAGAGTTGGTCTGGAACTGTAACGGCTATTACTAGTTCTGCGGGGGCCGATGGTTTGACATTTGAGGGGGTCCGAGACATTGTGTTGGGTGAAGACGTTTGCCGGAAAAGCACGAGTGGCGGATCATCTTCTGATATGTTTTATGCAGGCAGGGGAAGGGAAAATAACAGGAGCAGTGGGAGTCGAGGGAGGAGTTCGTCTAGAACTCGGAAGAATGTGAAGTGCTGGAGGTGTAATGAAGTTGGACATGTTAAGAGTGAGTGTCCAAATAGATTACAAGGAAAGGCTGCTGAGGTAAACACTGATGAACAGGTTAATGAAGGCGTCAGTGATGACGAGGCATTATTTTGTAGTGTTGATAGCATGGTGGACTCTTGGGTCATGGATTCCGGATCTTCGTTTCACGCTACGCACAGCGGGGAGATGACGGTGAATCTAAAGGTTGGTAACTTTGGGAAGGTACGTATTTCTAATGGTGATGTTCTTAATGTTACGGGCATGGGGGCGTTAATTTGGTAACTCCATTGGGAACTGTTTGGAACTTGAAGAATGTTAGGGTTATTCCATCGTTAAAGAGAAGGCTTATTTCTGTTAGTCAACTGGATGAACTAGGCATAGAAGTAAAGTTCGGTGGAGGTAAATGGAAGGTAACTAAAGGTAGTCTGGTTATTGCTCGTGGAAACAGGTGTGGTTCATTATACATGGTGGAAGTGTCTATTGAGGGAAGTATGACCGTCCCTCAAAACAAAGTCGGGTTCGCTGAGTCGAAGGGGCAAAATAAGGTTAAATTTGCAAGAGTGAAGCCTTGTGCCAAGGTGATTGAAGCTGAGCGAGGTCGGAGGTCTAAAACAAGTAAGGTGTTTGGTGACAGTGGGAGCGCGGGTTGTGTTCCGGGAACAGTTACAAAACAACGTTAAGTTTTGAAGACCGTTATTCCGATTGATAAAAACTCTCCTGGGGAACTCTTGCTAAAAGAGGAAAGTGTTAGTTGTTCTCGGGTTATCTCTGGAACTGACGGATCGTGCGTATCAGTTGAGATAGAGGACGGATCAATTTTGGCTGATGAGTTGGAGCACGGTGAAGCTTCAACTGGCCCTTCTGGTACTTGATGTTGAAGGGTTGCTGCAACTAGGGGGTAAGTCTTAGTTTGTTTATGGGAACTGGAAGCTTGGAAAACTTGTTAATAAAGATTACTGATATTATTAACGACCGGGTTGCTTTGTACTTGAATGGCGGGCTTGAGTTTATCGCAAGGCCTTCAAGTGGGAGATTGTTAGGATTAGTGAAGGCCTTTGGGCCGGGTTCGTTGGTTGACGATTAGAAGACAAAAGGGGGCGGGCCGTTTAATTATGGAGGATGGCCCATTGGAGTTTTCTTGGTCCCTACTCCATTAAACCTAATTGTTATCTATATATACATAGTCATGTATTGTAATCTTTGTACTGTACTGTGCTTAATAAAAATACCCTAGTTGCAGCCCGTGGACGTAGGTCGCCTTGACCGAACCACGTAAAATCTCGTGTCTCTTATTTATTACTTTCGTTTGTGCGTGTGTGTTTTGTGTTTCCGCTGCGTACCGACTCTGTTTAATACCTAACATGTTTAACTCAAGGGATATGGGTAATTTAGTAATTTGATATGAAAAGGGGAAATATATAATTGTTTGTTTAGATGTGAGGAAATATGTAATTAAGGGTGTTAAGTAAGGGAAAATATGTAAAAATTCCAATTTTAAATGTGAGTGGTTAATTGTTTTTTCATTTATTTCTACTTTTAAAATTACGAACTTAATCCACATAATTAAATGTTAGTGGTTAATTGTTTGATTGCGGCTTGGTTTCTTTTCAAGAGGAGGAATAGATAGCCCATTCCAGGCCCGATTCAATTTTCAAACTTGATGGAGGAGATTAAAGTGATGAGTTTCCGTTAGATAAAAAATAGAGGCCGGAAAGAGGATCTCTCTTGGGAGGACTGGTGTGCATTTCGGTTGTAATAGGGTCTTTGGTTTTGGAAAAAAGGGGGGGGGGGGGCTTAGTTTGCTTGCTATGTTCATGTTTTAGTGTCGTCTTGGTTGTTTGGTGGATGCTCTTTGTTTGCTTCGAGCTTCTTGCTTGAAGTTTTTTTTCTCCATTCATTTTGTTGATCGTTCAAAAAACAAAAAACCTACGTAATTAATTAAAGGGCATGTTGTACATACGTCATTCGTAAATAGCTTATCTAGCCTAAGCTCAAGCTTGATTCGTGAATAGCTTTACAAGTTTAAGTTACGCTCCTACTCAACTAATTTATTATTTATTGTATTTGGTTATTTTATTTATCTATTTAATGTATATACTCAACTAATTTATATATAAAATAGTTATTATGTGTTTATATATAAATATTTCACAACCGATGCGTTGTGACAAATCCGTCAAAAACAAATACATATTCATGTGTTAAACTGCGAAAGGGGATCTATTTGCCTGGTGGTCCCATTCAGGCCTTTGCTATTAAAAAATCCCTTTGTGAAATCCTTGCAAGTGCAAGGATTTGAACCCAACAAGCTAAAACATTGTTGTTTTACTGTATTATAGCAGGGGTGATCGCCAGCTTAAATGATTGGTTTCATGGCATATGATAAGCAATAGTAGCACACAAAAAATGCACATGCATACTCAGGATCGATTTAGTTTACACGGTCGAGAGTCAGCCAACAAATTAACCATTGATTGGACTGGTAATTGAAGGTTTTGCATATATGGTTCAAACCGTTTGAAACATGATGACTAATCCAAGCCGATCACGTATTAAACCTTTTATTTTGGGTTCTAATTTTTGCTAGTAATTTTGTGAATATAATGCAGCCATTTAAAGAAAGGCTTAAAAACTTCATCATAAAACTCACAATGTGTAATTAAAATGCTGAAATGTTAATTCATATTTCATAGATACGGTTTTATTCTTGTTAATTATTTTGAAAACAAGTTGGTCATATTGTTGTATGGCCGACAAAATATATTTATATCAAGCACTGACAAGTGTTCTTTGACTATGATGATATATTGACAGCAACATTAACAAAAAAAAAATAGGGAAAAAGTTGTTTGACATATATAATTATAAAGTTTTAACATGACAAAATAAAATACATAATAAGAGTTTTCAATATAAATTATTGAAGAGAAATGTGATAATGTTTATTTATATAGTTAAAAAAATATAAATAAAAAAATTTATATTCACAATAATTTCGTGAGTACTCACAATTTTGTTTTAATTAATTTTGCACTTATCCCGATCTTCCAAAAAACTTGATACCAATACCAGTGTTAGTTCGGCACCGTTACCGGTATCTGGTATCATTTGCTCATCCCTATATATTAAATACTATTATCAAATATCAAACTGCGTTAGATGTGAATTATCAAATGTAATGTAGTTAGTGCATAGATTTAGTTACACAAATAATACATGTGGTTAAGTAAGGCTCTAATCACACATTGGAGAAATAAGTAGTAAAATTACAAGTTTACGTAATGACATTGCTTTGGCTTTAATTTTTATAACTTATTTAGAGACTAAAACAAACTTTTATTAACAAACTAGTATTTGATCCCTCGTGTTGCGGGGGTGTGTAAAATTGTTTATTCGCACATCCACTTTACTCGAAAACATGAAGGCGTCACTGCCCTCATCGTCCTCGGTCACCCTCCCCTCTTGTGCGGCAAGTAATTTTCAATAACCATTAAGAAAACCGAATGAAAAGTAGACGTAAAACGTTGCATCATACACAAAGTGTCATATTGACAAATAATATAAAAAAAATAAATAAGTGCAACACAACATTCTTTAGAGACAACAAAGCAAAATAAAAAACATTTCAAAAGAATATATAAAAAAACTAAATTTATTATAGTTTATAAACTGTAGTAACTCTTATAAGGTTCAAAGACAAACATTAATTTAATCAAAACTAATAATGGTTATTTGAGCATTTGTATTAAAAAAAAACACACAAAAACCAACCCATCAAAGGGTCAAACTTGAGACTTATAACTTCACACCCAACCAAACTTACCACCACAATAATTAAATTCTTTTTTAAAAGCTCTTTGTGTTTTTATATATATTAAAATCACTTGCGTTGAAAAAACAATAATGATTAAAAGTTAGTGGAGATAATGATGTACAAAAGATGAAGCAAAGGTTACAATACTATGATACACAACTCTTCTAAAATCGCGTGCATATATATATATATAGATCAATTAATCCTATAAAAAATAACTAAAAATACCCATGTGAGAAGCTATCTAAACCTTTTATGTAATTCACTCAAATAATTAAAAATAGAAACAAATATTAAACATCCAAAATTGGGGGTGCCGGAAAATGTTACATATATAAACACTCACTATAGTTTCTTTATTTTTATTGTTTACATATATATATTTTTTATTATTTTGAGTAAATTACATAAGTAGACATCATAGTTTCTCACAAGCGTATTTTAGTAATTTCAAGCATAGTTAACTTGATTTTCTTTTAATGAAGTTAGTGAGAGATCTCATATATGTTACACAATGAAAAGTAAGTTAACTTTTTAAACTTATACCCCAAAGGGGTGACTAAAGAAAAACACATCGACTATTTGTATAATTAACTCTAAACACTAAACCATTGTTCTCTATTTTACATTTTGTCACGAACTTGGTGCTTAATGTAAAAGAACGTTAATATTTTTTTATAAAATTTTAAATATAATCTAAGTGCCTTTCATATAAAATATAAAGAAAATTACATAACAAGTAAAAAAATAAAAGGCCTGAGCCTTCACATTAGGACCAACCTCTCTTCCTAGTGATGCAAACATAACTCAACACTGCTTTGGTTAACTACCGAGTTGAAGCAGAAAAAATTTAACATTATTGAGTTTGTGTGTTTCTTAGGTTCAAACTTAATTAATAGGTTCGATCTCTTTCCACCACTACATTTGGAGGGCATGTATGCTTGTCATGGAATGAGGGAGGGGAATGGTTCACGATGGGGTACATGCATCGTCAGGAAATCGAGAAGAGGAAAGATCAAGACGGCGAAGGAGATGATCGTGATGAGAGGTCCTTGTTCATAGTAGGGACGGGAAAAAAATTAACAGTAGTTTTTGTTTTACTCAATAATATAATGGTTATTGAATTTAGTTACTGAAATTTTTTAGCATATAATGCTCTAAGGAGTAACTCGTGATAAAATGAACTGCCAGACGCAGTATCATGTAAAGTTCTTTTTTTTTTTTTGAACAACCAGCGAATAAAGTCTGGTTACCTGGGGTAGCCCAATAGCAAAAGGCGATTAAATACACTCGCGAAAACACATGGCACTGGATAGCTCAAACCTACTATCTCATGTTCTGGGAAAAACCTACCGCCCAAAGGCTATTGTTGTAAAGTCCAGTTTAGATCAGATTTAAAATTGAGACTTTACCGCCTTTAGTTTATATTTTACTTTGTCTCAAATAACAGTTAAGCTAAAGCTGATACACACGATACGTTTTAATTAAAGAATAAAAAAGGCTTTACAAAAACTAAGCACCATTTATATAACTTTTATTGTATTATAAATCCGGAGAGGTTATTTGGAGTAGTTGGTTAGAAGGATGATGTCATGCATGATGCATATTAAGTTGCCCAATTATGTCTTTTTTCCTTTGGATAATTGTATAGCATATTTAGTGCCACCAAATTAGTGGCTCTTGTTAATCTACAAGATTTTATTCATTTTGCTTGGATTATAAATAAACTAACAATATTATATATGATTAAAAAAACTATATATTTATTTCATGTGCTTATTTGTTTCTTATTTTGTCTTCAACTGCTTTTACTAGTATATATTAGATTTTCTTCTTCTTTTTATTTATTTATTTATTTATTGATAGTTCACTGTTACTACTGGTATTTCAATATACATCAATCAATCAATCATGCCCAGTAAAATCCCACCGACAGCAAAGCTATAAGTAGGGTCTGGGGAGGGTGGGATGTAGGCACACCGTACCTCCATCCAAAGGAATGAAGAGGTGGCTTCCAGAGAGACCCTCGGCTCTAAGTACATGTGTATGAGGCAAAATAAAGGAAATCAAAGTTTAACAGTTATATACAAACTACTACTAATTATAATAATATTAATAATAAGATCACAGTTTAACAGCTATATAAAAGCTAATAATAATTATAATAATAATAATATATGTAAGGGAAATACCATTATGGTATGCGACCTAAATAAGTTAAGTCTAAGCCCTAAGGTATTCAATTCTCTCTAAAATTCCTTAACTTTAATTCTACTTCTCCACGAATTCATATCCTCAACCATGTCCTCGGAGAGGTTTAGGTCTATCAAATCATGCCTAACCCTCTCATCCCAAGTCAATTTCGGTCGTCCTCTACCCCTCCTCCCCTCTATAGTAATGTTTTCTACGGATCTAACAGGATTCGTCGTCTGTCTTCTCTTTACATGTCCAAACCATCTCAATCTCCACTCTCTTATCTTGTCTGCTATGTTCGCCACCCCTAATCTCTCTCGAAACACAACGTTTCTTATTCGGTCTAGCCTTGTGTGCCCACACATCCAACGTAGCATTCTCATTTCTGCTACCTCCATCTTCCGCACTTGT
Source organism: Bidens hawaiensis (assembly GCF_021521415.1). Classification (NCBI taxonomy): domain Eukaryota; kingdom Viridiplantae; phylum Streptophyta; class Magnoliopsida; order Asterales; family Asteraceae; genus Bidens; species Bidens hawaiensis. Next base: position 111,617 of record NW_027493268.1, on the reverse strand, counting down.
GCCTTCTTGATGGCCCAACACTCTGTTCCATATAGCATTGCAGGTCTAACTGCCACCCTATAGAATTTTCCCTTTAGTTTAGTCGGGAAACTCTTGTCGCACAATATACCTGTGGCTGCTTTCCATCTACACCATCCTACCTGAACTCGGTGGGTCACATCACTGTCTAATTCCCCATCGCTCTGTACAAATGATCCTAAATACTTGAACTTCGTTACCTGCGGGACCACCTGCCCTTCAATTGTGATCTGTGCGTCTTCATTGTCGTTTATCCCACCAAAATCACAGTGGAGGTACTCCGTCTTAGATCGGCTAATCTTTAAACCTTTCGTCCTCTGAGGTTGTTCGCCACTCCTCAAGCCTCATGTTTAGATCTTGTTTTTTCTCAGCAAGTAACACAATATCGTCTGCGAACATCATGCACCACGGGAGAGTCCCCTGAATCGACTTTGACAACTCATCCAAGACTACTGCAAAAAGAAACGGGCTCAACGCTGACCCCTGGTGAAGACCTACCTCTACAGGAAAGAAATCAGTATCCCCCACTGGCGCACGGACACTTGTTTCACTCCTGGTATACATATCCATAATTATCTCTATGTATTTCCTGGGCACTCTTCTACCCTCCAAGCACTCCCAGAGCACCTGTCGTGGCACACTGTCGTAGGCCTTTTCTAGGTCAATAAACACCATATGTAGATCACGCTTCTTCTCCCTATACTTTTCCATTAATCTTCTTAGAAGGTGTATTGCCTCTGTGGTGGAACGCCCCGGCATGAAGCCAAATTGGTTGACCGTAACCTGAGTTTCTCGTCTAAGTCTACCCTCAATCACTCTTTCCCATAGCTTCATAGTATGACTTAGTAGTTTGATTCCTCGGTAGTTACCACAACATTGGGCGTCTCCTTTGTTCTTATAGATAGGGACTACAACGTTGCTCCTCCACTGGTCTGGCATCTTACCTGATTTGAGAATACTATTGAACAGAGTAGTTAACCACATGACTCCTTCCTCCCCCAGACACTTCCACACCTCGATGGGTATGTTGTCTGGGCCAACCGCCTTAGACCTTCCCATCCTCCTAAGTGCATCCTTCACCTCTTCTCGTGTGATCCGTCGGCAGTAGCAGTTATTCGATTGTTGTCGTTGAAAGTTTGTGTTGTCATGTTCTTCTTGGAAAGCTCTCCCATTGTTAAAAAGATTGTGGAAGTAGGTTTGCCATCTTAGCTTGATGTCCTGCTCCTTGACCAGTACATGCCCATCTGTATCCTTTATGAACTTCACCGGTCCTAGATCTTGCCTTCTACGCTCCCTGGCTTTGGCAATCTTAAACATAGCATGTTCCCCCTATTTTGTTTCTAGACTTACTACTGGTATTTTTACCTCTATTTTCTTTTATATATTTACTTTATATTTTTTGTACTAGATAATGACTTTTAGTCGAGTTCTAAGACTGTATATCCTTAAAAAGTAAACTAAATGTTTTATCTCCATCTAACAATCCCTATACGTTGATTTATAAATGAGATTTTACTGGATTAATTTGATTTATTACTATAATAATAATAATAATAATAATAATAATAATAATATAAGTTTCCAAATATATTGATTTAAAATGGCATAAACACTTCAGAATCAACTAGTATCAATAAAACTGAACTTTTATGCATGGAGTAGGTGTGTCCATATTCGGATATCTAGAGTTTTAGGATCACCGAAAATGCCATATATAGAGGATTTCAATGTCCTAATCTGAATGGGTTTGAATTCGATCATTGAAATGGATATTTGAATTCTGAAAAAAAAATGAAAAGGAAAAGAAAAATAGTTTAATAAACTAATTAATATTTCTTATTTAATAGCTTTTAAAAAACATTTCGGATATGCAAATTATCCGAATTTTATATAAAGCATAATTATCCGAGTTTTTTCTTTATCAAAATAGGTGGGGAGGAAAAAGTATTTATTAATATAGATGATTTGAAAAGTATTTTTTCTAACACTTCACACTATTAAAAAAACAACTCTAAAAAATTAACGCCTTCATTAAAAAAACACCCTCATAACTGTTTTTTCTAGAATAAAGCCTAAAATTTAAATTTGTTGTTTAAAAAATTTATTTTAATTCTCAGTTAAAAATTATTTCTTTAGTGTTACGATATGACTAGAAAACAATTCTTATACAGTTTTTTTTTTCAATGAACTTTCTTTTTGAAAAACATTTTTAACTAAATAAATTCTTTTATCTCCTATTCTGTCTTTTTAAAAAATATTAATTAATCTATATCTATATCTATTATATATAACATACCACTAATGAACAAATTAAGACACTCATTTTAAGTAATTTACAACTTTAATGCATTAGGTACAAAGGACAAAATTGTCATTGTCACATTGAATCTCACGTGAAATTGAAATTTCTTCAAAATATTTACAATTTTATTCCCTTAAAGTTACAATATTGGTCCTTAATCTTTTACTTATATATTCTTTTATTTTTACTTTTAACCCAATTACTTTCACGATTTTTAAACGGTTTTAACTTTTTCATACGTTAATATTTTTTAAAATAAATGGAATCATAAAAACGAGCATTTTATTATCTTTAATTTGAGTATGATATTGCTATAGTTTTCGAAGTAAAAAAAACATTTTATGCAGAGGTGTTTGCGGTTCGATTTTGATGACTTTATATTAAACCATGAGCCAACTTTACACGTTTTTTTTCGTCGTCGAAAACCAAAACTGAACTGTTTAAAATTAAAACCCAACTAAGCCGAGCCATTACCAACGACTAGGTTCTGATATAGTTTGTACTTCGATAATAAATTGAGTTTGAAATAAGAATTATTAATCTGCCTATACCTTCACTTCAAACTAAGCACCAACTAATATGTTATTTAAGAGAATCATAATCTGAACAAAGATAACTTTAGTCACATAAATGATAAACATTATTACAACAAATAGAAGGTGAATTCATAATAAGAACAAATATTCTAAAAAAATCATACTAGAAATTAGGCTAAATTAAAGTTGTAATAGACGAGTTTACCCATATCAAATAAAACTTTGTTTAACTATATCTAATATATATTATAAAACATATATAATACTAAATAAGTAATAATTAACATTTCAATATGTACGGTCAGCTCCGGTTTCAACCGTGAAACCAAACTAATGAACGGTCTCATAATTTACGAAATAATGAACACCCATAAATTTGTTACATAATTACCATAGTATGTGTTTTCCGCTGCATCGCGCGGACACTCTTCTAGTTGTTAGTAATGACAAAAAATAATTGGTTTAGATCATTTTTAAATAAGTTCTTATTTTAAGTGTTTTTTAGTCTAGTCAAATTGTAAAACTAAAAAAAAATATTTTTAACTGAGAATTAAAAAAACTATTTAAAGAAAATTTTTAAAATTTAGGTTTTATTTTAGGAAAAACGGTGAGTGGTTATATTTTTTTGAAAAAAAAAATGTTTACTTTCTAAATACAAATAAAGAATTTAGGAAAACTCACAATAATGAAATCGTGATATGTCCAAACAGATGTCGATACATTGACGAGTACCCGTGCCGGTTTTGATGATACTGATACAGGCAACAATATTATTCGGTCGGAATCGGTTCGTGAAGGTACCGACGCAGTATCAAAACTCGTACAACTTACGCTCCAAAAAAACTATATTTTGAAAATATCTTTTCTCAACAAACTTTACACCGGAACGAGAAGAAAAAAAAAAAAAAAACAAACAAACTTTATGCACAGACCATTTCTTTTTATATAATAACAATAATTTGATATCTATATATCAAAAAATAATATGTCATCTGCTTAAAAAAAATACATATACTAAATCTACGTTAATTGTAAGAAAAAATAGATTTAATATTCTTATTTAAAAATGCTTTATAAATATTTAATTTAAGAATTTATATTTGAAAAAATATTTTAAATCCTTACCAGTGGCGGATCTAGAACCAAATGTCGGGGGTAGTGCTCTTTTTAACCGTGTTTCATACAATGTATATTAAACAAAATAGAAACACGATGATAAATAAATTTAAACACATGGGCTGCATATTTCTCCCACTCGGTTTTTGAAAGCTTGAAATCGAGCCATCACAACCTCTTCTTTTACTTTATCAAGCGTTTCTCTTTCGACCGCACAAATTAAGGCATTTTTCAAATACTCATCACTCATTCGATTGCGGAAATTCGTCTTGATAAGCTTCATTTTAGAAAAAACATCTTTCAACGGTTGCGGTTGCAACCGGTAAAACCAACGCTAGCTTCAATATACGACAAACCAAAGGAAGTGGCGTGTTTTCCTGTTTCCACCATTACACAAGCAAGGTCACACATTGCACCCAATTTTGCAAATTTATCATCTTCCTTTAAAGTGTGATAAAAAGTCGTAAGATCACCCGAAAATGCATCCTCTTTCTTCATTGCTAAAGTCACATGTCAGAAAATGCCACTATCTTCAATATGTCAAACTTAGTAAATGAATCACAATGATTTAAACCAAACATATTTTCTATTAAACTAATTAAGACCTCACTAAATCTATTTCCAAGTTCTTGAATTTGCATATCCAAACGGTATTAAAAACTTCAACCTCAAAATGATGTTGATTAGTAATGATATTATTTCGATTTCGTTGATTACCATAACTTTCCAACATATCTAACATCTTAATCTTATTTTTTTCACAAAAAAATGTCACTCTAGCCAGCATCTTGTCAAACCCGTTTTGTCTTAGATTATTCAATACTCGGTTTGTTCCGCTTATCAACTTAGATGCTTCTAACAAATCTTGATTTTTTTAAACTATTTTGATAGAGCATTTGTGAGCCCTAAAATGTCATCGAACAGGTGTATATAAAACGCAAAATCAAGACCCTTAAAATACTTAAGGATACTTTTCGCATTAGTTCGTTGTTGTACACTCTCTCCATTTTCTTTAATAAAAGCAAGTACCTCAACAACTTTCGGGAATAATTTTAACAAACTTATGATTGTTCTATATTGACAATTTATATAAACAATTATAATTTTAGTTAAACGTTGAAGAATACCTAAATTGAGAAACTATAGGTCGACCTGTGAAAAAGAGTTCGAATCGGTGAGCCACCTCTTCTTGGCTGCAGCGTGGAGCGGTGGAGGTCACCTGGTCAGGTGACCGAAGGAGGAGAAGGGCAGACTGACAGAGGGCAGCCCACAGCAGCGCAATGGTGTCTGGTCACGGTGGTGGCAGTTCTTGATTAATTGAGGACTGGCAATTTTGTTTTAAGTGTAACATATATTATTTTAAACGTTAATGATTTTTATTTGTTTGGGCTTTACACATTTGTTTGGGCTTTAGTTGGGTTGAATTTTTAAATTGGTTGGGTTTAAAATATATAGGGGTAATATTAATTTTTTTCAGTGGTAACGAACACGAAAACCGACCTAAAATTTTTTTTTCTACATTACCGACGAGAAGTTGAGGGGTAGCGGAGACTGCCCCTCCTATTACACTACATCTGCCACTGATCCTTAGTGCTATTTTTCTTTATTTTTATGATAACATCAATTTTTTAAAAGACATTTAAAAATAGCAGCCACTTAATTTTTTAAATGTAATATATTGGACATTTTTATTTTTTTTTAATAACAATCACTTTTAGTCAATAGGATAAGATTGAGAAAAAAAAATAACTTTACCTATTTTCATTAATATTTTTCAAATCAGCTGTATTGATAAATACTTTTCCTCTCCAGCCATTTTGATAAAAAAAAAAACCTCTAATTATCCAATAAGAAAATTTGGATATTCAAAATCAGGACAACGGAAATTTCAAAACTTTGAATTTTCAAATATTATGGGTTCAGAAATTTGGAGACGTCAGGTTCGGCTTCGGATTCAAATATTTCAAAACTTGTATATTTATTGAGTTGATGAGTGAATTGCTTGTTTTGAGACGATGATTGCTTCGACTGAGATGCCATTTGGTAATGATTAATAGGTAGTGATTGAAACTAAGGAATCGAATGTGTAAAGCACCACTTACCCTACGGTGGGCGCCAAACTGTTGTGGTAAAAAATTACACAAGGATAATCAAGTAACTAAACTTTGAATGTGAGGTAGGATGCTTGTGTCTAATCGAAATAGCATGGTAGTGCATGTGACACAACGTTTTAGCGAGGAAAAACCCTTGATCCTTAGAGGATCTCCGGCAAAAAACCTCGGGAGGGGAAAACTATCCCATTGCCTCAACTATATTAAGTAAAAGTCGATGATTACAAGGTTGGAAGTTGCTATGATCGTTGGTATGAGTACAGGTGAGTGTGTATGAGTGTGCAACGTGTCTTATGCGATCATCACGACTTCTATATATAGTAAAACCAGAATTAACAAGCAAATAACAAGTAGTAATGAGCATTAGTTGCCCTGACGAGGATCCTGGAGTGGTTACATATTTGCTATGAGTACAAGTGAGTGTGTATGAGTGTGCAGTGTGTCTTATGCGATCATCACGACTTCTATATATAGTAAAACCAGAATTAACAAGTAGTAACAAGTAGTAATGGGTATTAATTGCCCTGGCGAGGATCCTGGAGCGGTTAAATATTTGCATATCTTCATCATTAACCACTTATAATTGCCTTCAACGTCCCTTAGCTTTAATGTTTGACCAAGTCTTCAGCTGAGAATTAATTGCTAGTCGTTGCCTGCAAGACTAAGTCAAGAGTAAAAGGATAATATCAATAAATATCGATAATTACTGAGGATATTGTATGTTGTCTGTGATCCTGATGCACTGCGAGGATTCCCTTGAGGATTCTGCCTTTCAGGATCCTTGGATTTTTTTACCCATAACAGTCGCGACTTTCTATAGATGAAGTCGAAACACTAGGAAATCAAACTTCATAGACAAAGGACAAAGTTAAAGCAATAGAAGTATAAAAACAACGATCATATATATGGTACAAACTCAAATGATTTTGTTGAAGTTACGAATATCATTCAAAGATAAGATACGATAATTATTTGTTATTTGCTACAAATCATCTTACACATAATCGGCAAGAAATGTTGAATTTAAGACATGATAACGCATGCTTGGTCGACTTTCTATATAGCATGCACGGGCCGGACATTCTCAAAACCCTTGGTCAAGGATGTTGGTTTGGTATGTTATTTGTTGTGCATTTACATTATTACTGCAAAGTTATGCCAATTTTTTTTTGTTATCTAAATTTAATACTACTAATATGCATTACCAATATTGAGACTATGGATTAATATGGCATGACACCACTACCACTAGAAATATACATTCATGCATATCGGATTTGATTCCTCACCCAGCTTGCAAATCCTACCTACAAAACATCATACGCTTATGATATTTTTGTTGTACGATTTGACAAGAAAATAAATAAGTATACCCTAACAATACATTGATACACAGATATCAGCTTACCGAACCTTCCAAAAACTTATCTTGCAAGACGAGCAAAAACTATTCATCAATCATAATGTTGGATTATATGTGATTATTGCATAACAATATAATGATGCCAGATTCAATATTTTTGTCGATATAAATGTCCCGTAGATCCATAAAATATAACTGAACGCTTGACGATTAATGAAGTTAGCAAATTGAGTCTTCGATTGGATCACATGGGGTGACTCTTATAAGAAGTTTACGAAGAGAAACCACTAGACCATGTGTTGTGGATAAATGGCCAGGAGTGTGGAATACCACCATGTCGGAGCCAAATCGACCAAATCCGTCATGTCCCCTTCGGGCCGCCCCATCTGCCCCTTCAAGCACTATTAGGCTCACACTCCGCGTTTCACGCCCCCTTTTGTATAGTGTTTAATGCCCCTTCACACCCCGTAACCTGCAAAAATGGTGACACCTCACTGAGAAAGACCTGGTCAAATGTAATGTCGTTAAACGACAACACATGGTCTTAAGAGATATACCAATCACAAGCTAGCTTCTTTCATTCCCATACTCTCTTTTAACAAACTTAATCTTTTTTTAGATAGACTTTCGTGTATTTAGGCTACAACACTCTCCTAATTTGGAGAGCCTCATTGCCGCATCCTAGCTTAATCAGGCCCACATTGACTTTAGAGTTTGGCTTGGGTGTTCTCCTAGTAAACCATATCGCCGGCCACCACTTGACGGTCGTTGTGCAGCCACAAGAGCAGAATTCTCTAGCGTAACACACGATGGGACGGAAACCCGGGTGGGCTCAGAATTCGAACTAACAACCTTACACAAGACCTAACTCAAACCCTTCATTACTCTAATCCATCAAAAATAACATAAATAAGGAACAAACTTGGGTCTTCACTGTACTCAAACCAAAAGTAACAGACTTAATTAACAACCTTCTCAAACAACTATTTAAATTGTTTTTGTCACTTGACTCATTTATACAAGAATAGTTCCTGTGCTATTACATAAGGGTGGCAATCTTGACCCAAATCATTTCAAATGGGGTAATTTGGGTTTTTAAAAATTAAATGGGTTGGTTTGGATCAGAGATTTTAATTAAATGAGTCAAAATAGGTCATTTGAAATTTCATCATGTTATTTTCGTGTCAAAATGGGTCGACATATTCAAAGAAATGGGTCGATATGGGTTAGTGTTATAAGGAAATGTGGCAGGTTTCAAATCGGAACGGGTTTCCGCATGAGACAGGTTTGAGATTGGAACGGGTTCGGTTCAAGTTTCAAGCCAACATGAGTTTTCACACAGGACGGGTTGGGTTTTGGTTTCTTTTTGGTCAATTCCGGACTTGTTTTTTGTTTTTGTTCTGTTTTTGTCCGTTTTCTTAGTTTCGTATTTGTTCGGTTTCAATTTTTTTTAGTTTCGTGTTACACATTTTGACCCAAACTCACTTTTTCAATAATAATAATGTGTAAAAAGTGCCTTTAACCGCCCACTTTCTCCCTCAAATTCGATCAAACACACACACACACACACTATCTCACTTTTCTTCTCTCCATCGCCATGAGCCTCTTCGGTCTCGGCAGGTAACATCAATCAATTTCACATCTTCAATCTTTAGGGTTTCAATCTGATTTTATTAATCTTTCTTGTATCTAAAGCTTTAACACGCATCGGGTTCATTTTCTTGATCTGGGTATCGTTAATTTAATCCGATCACCTTTAATTTCACGGTTCTTGATTCGATTGATGCTCGATCACCTTATTTTGCATGCGATCGTTCATAAAAAGATTACATTTTGGGTTTAATTTTTGTGGGTTTGATTAATAGTTTTACGAAATTAATTGCCAGCTAAGTTTTCGGTTGGTTGATGATTTTGTTAACTAAAGAAAAGGATTTGTATTGAATCTATATGAACATCCTTATGAATTTTGATATCGGGTCGGGATTTATTATGTTTTGAATTTGGGGGTGTTTGTATTGATTTGGGAATCTCATTGAGATGTTTTGATTTAGGTTTTTTTTGTTAAGTTTTGGGAGAAGCTTCGTTGTGAAATCACTAAATGTTGTTAACTAGATCTTGCGTATGCGTCTTGAAAACGAGTTTTTGATGTTTTGTGTGTTTTAGCTCACTATAATGCTATGTGAGCTAAAACCCGCGAAATATCATACACGCATTTTTGAGAAGTGTTTGCAAGATTCGGTTGAACTTTTAAGTAATTTTACGATGAAACTTCTCCCGGATGTTGATCAATAAATTCTAACTAGGTCAAATCATCTTAATGAGAATCATATCGATGAGATTCATGAACCATAATACTGATATGATTCAATACAATCTCCCTCAACTTTAAAATGTATTAAATCCTAACATCTGAGATCAAAATTCATATGGATGCTCATGAAGATTCGATACAAGTCTTTTTTCTTTGGTGAATGAAACCATCAACTAATCAAAAACTTGTTATTCACACTTGATTTTGGAAATGGAAATGTTACTCAATCTCACAAAGGTTAAAACTGAAATGCAATCTTTTACGCAACGATTTAAAGGTAAAATAAGTTGATTGAGCATCAACCGAATCTAAAGACGTAATCATAATTAATTAAGGGTGCCCAAATCAAGTAAGAAAACTCAGTGTGTTGAGATAAGTATTAATCCGTATAGAACTATCCGATAACTCCTAATTTAGCAATGAATAATTATAAGAAGATTAAATCACGATAAATAGAAAGTATATGAAGTTGGTCTATTCAGAGTGTTCTATAATAATGATTATTGCATACCCAGTACGCAAAGCCGTATTCATGCATATATACAGCGGATATATCGCATATTTAGTGGCATTAGCCCTATTGGTCCCCTACCGGGCTACCTTGTGTCACTATCTTTTCACAATGTTTGTTACCATGTTTGTGGGATCCACATGGTAACAAACTGATTAATTATGGAGAGCGACTTCTAACTTAATGGCCACCGTATTCATCAACCGATTTAATGAGAGTTGTAGCTTTGGTGCATCAGTATATTGTTTGTTGAGAGAAGCCTAAAAAGTTAATTATAAACATTGAATTTGGTTCACTATACTCATTTTCAATCATAAGTAGTAGGGGTAGGTTAGCTATAGAACTTGCATGAATAGTTGATAACCATATATATAGTTGACTTTAAAACAAAAACACATATATGAGCTATACCTTAGATCATTGTTATTTGTCTAACCAAAGTAACAAAAAGTGTATGCTTTTGTAATCATATTGTTTATTGGTTAACATTCCAAATATACACATTGCTTTTACTAAATAAATAAATATTCCATATTGTGCCATTTTTGCAGGAACCAAAGGACGTTCCGTCCAAAGAAGAGTGCACCTTCAGGGAGCAAGGTTGAAAACAAATATATCTTATAAGTTATAATTACTATAAAATGTCTTGGTTCATTAAAAATTTATTTTTTATTTACAGGGGGCACAATTAAGGCAACACATTGATGCTACTTTGGGTAGTGGAAACCTGAGAGAAGCTGTGCGACTTCCTCCTGGAGAGGATATAAATGAATGGCTTGCTGTCAACAGTTAAATCAATAAACTTTATTATCTAAAACCTATATGAAGGTGGTTCAACTTTTGTATTTTGACCTTTGACTTTTGATTTTCAGCTGTGGATTTCTTCAATCAAGTGAATCTTCTTTATGGCACCCTAACTGAGTTCTGTACACCAGAGATCTGCCCAACTATGACTGCGGGTCCCAAGTATGCCTTAGCACTATTATCGTTATTATTATTTATAAAGATAAATAATTTTTTAACTTATGTAAATATAATTTACAGGTATGAGTATCGTTGGGCCGATGGTGTGCAAATCAAGAAGCCTATTGAAGTTTCGGCTCCAAAATATGTTGAGTACTTGATGGATTGGATTGAATCCCAGTTGGATGATGAATCCATATTCCCTCAAAGGCTTGGTAATTTATTTCTTGTCTCTTATCATTTGTAGCCTAAATAATAACCGATTGTGACAATACTATTGAATTACTTTGCAGGTGCTCCATTTCCTGGAAATTTTAGGGATGTCGTGAAAACGATATTCAAACGTTTGTTTCGTGTGTATGCTCATATCTATCATACGCATTTTCAGAAGATTGTGAGTCTTAAAGAGGAAGCCCATCTGAACACCTGTTTCAAGCATTTCATATTGTTTACATGTGTAAGCTTCTTACACTCACCAACAGTGTGCTTCTTGTTTATTTTAGTTATTTTGATAATATTATGATTTGATACGCAGGAGTTTTCTTTGATCGATAAGAAGGAACTTGCCCCGCTTCATGAGCTTATAGAATCCATTGTCAGTTATTGAAAAGCTTCGTGTTTGTTATATTGTTAACTTTGATTATATTTGGGAGTTGAATAAGGCTGCCGTGTTACAAATGTTGTGCTAGACTTGAATTGATGTAACTAGTGTCGTTTACCGGCTTATATGATTCTGGTCGACAAAATTTGAAATTTCTGTTTGTTTTTTTTTTTGTGCCTTGCTTTATATTTTGGTGAAAACAGTCAATTTGGTAGAACCAAGCTTTTTATCAGTTTGGTCTCCTTGACGGTTTGTAGAATGATGAAAACAGTTACCGGCTCAATTGCAGCTCCAACTCCATCTACCTAAATATGGTTGATTGAAAATCTTGCGGCTCATTTGAAAAAAGCTTGTTTGAAACAAGCCAAGCCAACTCAGTCTGTAAACGAGTCGATCCCGGGCCAAGGTTGGCTCGAGTTGAGGCTTGGTTGTTTAATTTAAAGCCTAAAAAGTAACTATAAGGATTTTGAGCTATTGATTAAAGGTTAATCAATGACTTAGATTAGTTTAGTTGTCACAAATCCAATCTGTGTAAATTTTGGTAACAAATAAAAATGTAATAGTCATCAATTTATTGACTTTTAGAAGTTCTACAATTTTTTTAAAGCATAAATATCTTTTTATTCGTTAATTATTATTTGAAAATTATACCATAAAATCGAACGGTTTTTATCTTTATTAAGTATAATATTGTCATATAAAAAGAAAACAAACATTTTTCAAGTGTACTGAACTGTGTATTTGTTTCAAAAGGTGTTTAAATTTTACATATGGTGTTTTAACTTTTCACCGGCGTTTTTTATTTGAATATGATGTTTATTACAAATCGATGTGTAAAATACAGGAAGTATAAAAAAGTTTAAAAGTAAAAGAGACTATCTAGCTCGAGCTTTTGATGAACCGAGCTCAAGCTCAATATTTCAGCTGGTTAAGATAAACAAGTCAAGCCAGCGCTACGCCCAAACATAGTATTAATCCAATTTGATCAAATTTAAACGACGGAAATTTTTTTTTCTTGGAACTCTTGAAAGTCAAAACTACATCTGAATTATGCAGACACTTTCCTACCTCAAAAGGGTCAAAACTGTAACACACAACTCATTATAACTGCTCGTGAAATCCATCAACGGGTTTCATATGGATCATTCCGAACTCAGACTTCCCATATCTTCTATCTGCAATAATGTATGACCCAACAACTCCAACAAGAACCAAAAAAACAAGCCCAAACATTTGAAAGTTAGCTAGCAACTGCCCGTGAATCACATGGTCATGTGACGAGCACGTGCCCTCATTCCTTTCAAGTTTACATCCATCTGGCATCGTGGGCCCGTAGAGGGTGAATGCAGTTTGATAGAACCATAAACCTTGAAGGGTTATAGCAATGCCACTGCAGAGGTCAACCGGGAAACTTGCGGGCCATAGAGCTGCAGCCACAACTGATAATAGGCAAAAGGCCACAAGAAAAACAAGAAGCAGATGATAATGACCCTCTAGCCCTTTGTGTGTTGTTGAGTGGAAAAAGAATAATAGATACTCTGCACAGAATGCTGCTGCTGATATTAAGCATAGTGCGCCTTCTGGTAACGGAAGGAAGCTGAAATTTGACCAAAAAAGTCAAAGTCAAGAGTTAAAATGTAGAGATCTTGATATTGATGGCATATATTGAGTTCTATGTAATAGATTAATCTTTATTCATCAATGCCACTTATTATAGTAAATCATATTAATTTCATAGATTTGCAAGCCCTGTTGTCAATAGTGCTTGTAGAGCCCGCTATAGTGAATAGCGTAGCGCATAGGTGAGTTCCCGCAAATAAGATACTTTAAATCAAATAAAAGAAAGATACTATGAGTGAGAGGCCACACTCACTCACCTCAGCGCCACATCACCACCCTCCTCACTGTCACACTACTAGATAGTGTAGGGTCTTAAATGATAAATGTAGATCTAGAAGGGTTATTATTGTAATTCTTGTAAACATGCAACTAACAATTAATCAGTTAGTTGCCACCAATATTAAAGGATGGTTAAGGTATAAAGAAGATAGCTTAGACTTTGGATTAACTCTCTTTCTGTCCTTTTGTTTCTCTTTCTAAAATATAGGCTAACCCTCACAATCACTCAACCTATCTTATGGCCTCACTCACTCACTCACTCACCCTTTAATTTAATTTTTTTAAGACAGCAAATATTCATTATTTATATACAAATTGCATACAAAATAAAATTAATATTAAATTATGTTTTAAAAAAATTACTTTATAAAAAAAATACATCACTTCAAATTGAGAAAAATCAAATTGTTTGTTAAATAAAATATTATAACAAAAGCTTAAGATTAACTGGTCGGGGCACGTTTTTTGTCCAAGCTTCGTCGCTGGGGGGTGGTGAGATGTGTGTGAGTGAGGCGCCACATCACCTCTCACAGACCATAACACATACTCTTATATGATGTAACATTCATATAGCATGATAACACATTCAAAATTTTGATAGCAAATCATTAACAGAATTTAACAATTAAAAAGTATAAGCAATGTATGAATAACGAGGACTAACCTGGTCTTTTCAGAGAGTAACACGACAATCCCGTAAACAAAGAACATGAGAAGCATTCCACCATGCTCAAAATCATTCAAATGGTGCGGGTTCAAAACACCATTAACAAAGAACTTAAGTTGAGGTGAATACAAAAGCTCTATGCACATATCAACAAAAGCTCCAATTGATATAACATAAAGTTCCAAATACTCCAATTTCCCATTGAAACCCGGTACAGGGTTCCAAACCCTAACACGAAACGAGTTCGGGTCTGATGCGTATCGGACCACGGTGCACCATATATGCCACACCCCAACTACAAGAAACAGTGAACCTGGAACCACATGTCCAGCAAAAGATCCCATCTTTTTGTAACCAAACTTCAAGAATCTAATAAAAATGTAAAATTTGAGGTGGGTTTGTTTTATAATCACAAAAAGATTGTAAATTGAGAGCTATGCAGTCGATATCACCGATATATCAACGATATATCAGTGATGTATCGGTTATTGGTCCATTGACGATACATCATCAGAATATCGGTTCAAAATATTGGTACCAATAATATCAACGATATTAACCGATATTGGACTAATGTTAGTGTTTTAAGTCTTAATCAATTCTTACTTGCTGCGATTGCTAGTGTTTTGCAATTTGCAAAAGGTTAATTTGTTTATGGTAGGAGACTATACTGAATTATTAGTATTAAACTGCTATATGTATGAATTTTACATTATATTATAATTGCCGATATCCCACCGATATCTCACTTCGATAACCGATATCTCCGATATCGGTCCTTGACCGATATCCGATATTTTTTCGCATTAACTGCTTAGATTGAGAGTATATCACTCTTCTGTGTTTCAATTTGGGGGAAAATTAATATTACTCTTGTTTCTTTCAAATTCTTCAAACCAACTAGATTCCTGTTACAAAAAAAAAATGAATATACTTTGGGTTAAAACTGAAAAGCAATTTCTTGAATACGTCAGGGTGGCATTGAATTAATAAAAGTAAAACAGGTACCAAGGTAAAAAATTGGAACTTTAAATTTAAAATTAAAAAAAAAAAAAAACAGATAGATCTTTTAAACAAAAAAATGGGATAAACTAATCACATATTATCCATTGATGAAATAGCAGAATAATAGCTTGTTTAACATCATGCTTATATTCAACTGTCAAGTGTCAAAGTAACCAAAATAAAAATTGAAACTTGAAATGAAGAAACACACAGATCATTCAAATAAAGAAAACCCATTAACCTAAAGACTAGTATAGTTGTAAATCAAAAGAAAGATTGATCATAATCATTAATAACAAAATAAAAATTGAAGCTTGAAATCAAGAAACAAGCATATGACCCAAATAAAGAAAACCCATTAACCTGAAGTCTGGTATATTGCAAATCAAAAGAAAGATTGATTATTATATGAATATAATAAATGAAATTTGAACTTACACATGAGTATGAGTGGAGGAAGACGGTCGGATCGGTGTGTGATAAAAGAAAATAGAAAAAGAAAAAGAAAAGGAAAGTATTCATTGTTGTAAAAGGTTGCAATGATGGGTATGGTTACATGAATTTATGATGGGTCCCAAGCTCATGGATATGTTAGGCTGAGGGGTGTGGAGCGTGAGAAAGGGCGCAAGAGGACAACCACTCGCGCCCCGGGGCGCGAGCACCACACCACCGAGGCGCGAGAGGGGCACGAGCGCGGAAAAAGAGGCAGGCGCCAGGGGGTTCGCGGGACAGGTTGAGCGTGAGGGGCATGGGGAGTGGTGAAAATAGCCGTTTGAAAGATAAAATGAGCCGTTGGCTCTTAATTTTTTAAAAAAAAAAAATTTTTCTACTACTATATATTACCCATTTTATACAACACTTTAACACAACTTCAAAAAACATCAAACTTACCCATTTCTTTAAATCAACCCATTTTTACCATATCAAACACAACTTCAATCTCCAAACAACCCATCGTCCCATTTTTTTTTTTAAAAATAATGTCGTCGTACTCGTCTGATTCCGACTCCTCCGAAGAGGATGATTTGCTTCTTCATGTAGGGGGAGTTTTGACCGCAGCCGTGGTAAATCTCTTGCAAAATCAAGCCCATCAACCCCGACTCCCGAGGGTTAGAGCACCACCTCGTGATCGTGATCGATCGGGTGCTAACGATACTTTGATGAGGCATTATTTTAGCCCTCAACCGGTATACGCGGAGTCGGATTTTCGAACTCGTTTTCGAATGAGCAGGCAATTGTTCACGCGTATAGCGAGTGATTTAGAGGCACGGTATCCCTTTTTCCAACAAAGGGAGGATGCTAGAGGTCTTCCCTGTTTTACCCCTCTTCAAAAATGCATGGCTGCTATCCGTCAACTAGCGTACGGCATCTCGTCGGACGCTTTGGACGAGTATTTACAGATGTCGAAAAGGGTTGCACGTGAATCCCTTCATTTTTTCTGCCAAGGTAAAAAACATTAATTTTACTTTTTATTAAATATTTATTAAATTTTTTAATATATATTGTACGTAGGAGTCATATCGACTTACGCTCGGAGATATCTGCGTAAACCTACAACGTATGACATCCAACGCATATATGAGGTGCACGAGGAAAAACATGGTTTTCCTGGGATGCTAGGTAGCATCGATTGTACGCATGTTGGATGGGCTATGTGTCCAACGGCCTGGCGAGGTCAGTTCCACCGTGGTGATCATGAAGGGCCGACCCTCATACTTGAGGCGGCGGTGTCACAGGATCTTTGGTTTTGGCATGCTTTTTTTGGTGTTGCTGGGTCAAATAACGACCTTAATGTTATCGATCAGTCACATTTGATCAACGACCTTATCGACGGGGTTGAACCACCTCAATCTTTTGTTGCAAATGAAGAACTCTTCAAGTACGGGTACTATCTGGTCGATGGTATTTATAACGAATGGGCTGTGTTAGTTCAAGCTTTTACAGATCCAGTCGCCGACAAACGGAAGTATTTTACGAAGAAGCAAGAGTCTGCTAGAAAAGATATTGAAAGAGCTTTTGGAGCTATAAAAAAACAATATTATGTTCTGGCGAACCCGATACGTTATTGGACTCGGGAGAGGATAATGGACGTCGTCTACACGTGTCTTATCCTACACAACATGACGTTAGAAGACGAGGGCAAAGCTATATGCCAAAACTACCAAGGTGACATTCCGCCACAACCGTCCACAATCAGTGATCAACAAAAACTTCATAACATAGCAAATATCAAGAGCCGTGAGATACACGGGGATCTTCTACATGAGTTGGTTGAACATTTGTGGGCGAGGCGACCAGAGGATCTTGTATTAGATTAGTTTTATTATTAAATATTATTGTTTGTTTAATTTTTAGTATGTTTTTTTTATTATATGAATTTTCAAAAAAATGTGTGTTTTTTTAAATAATTTCTTGTTTTTTTAATAATACATTTTTTTAATACATTTATAAAAAAATAAAAAAATAAACCGCTCGCGCCCCCTCTCGCGCCCCTCCACACCATGGCCCGGGGCGCTATCACCACTACCAACACCCATCTTATCAAGTTTCTCTCTCTGCCACACGTCACAATATTATTGGCTGGCGCCCCCACTCACGCCCCCTCTCGCGCCCCCCACACCCCTCAGCCTTATGCCTACAACATCTGCTACTCGTTTTAAGGTTACCAATGGGTTAGATTCGGGAAGAAGATTACAATGCAAGATTGGGTTTTTATTGGTCTATTTAATATCTTAGAATGCATATTTTCAATTAATGTCGTTGGGTTGGAGTTAGAGGTGCACACCGGTTTAAAATTCAAGATCGGTTTGGGTTGAAACCGGTTCGGTTTGCTTAATAAAAATCAAAACCAGTTTATAATCGGTTTTGGTCCGGTTTCTTAACCAAGTTAAGATCGGTTTCGGTTTGGGTTTTGATTGGTTTTTGCCCGTTTTCTGTTCGGGGTTTGGAACTGGTTTTGGGTGGAGAAAATTACAAACCGGTTCCGAACCTTTGGTTCCAAACTGGTTTCTATATAACCGATTTCAAACCGGTTCGGGTTTTTCTTAAAAGTGGCGGCTGCTACAGAGTAGATTAGGGTTTGGGGAAGAGGGTTGCAGGTTATTATGGCCTTGTTTATATAAGAATAGTAAACTAATGATAATTTTACTCAAAAGACTCGTTTAAGCAACAATATCTCGTTTAATGACCCAATCAACTAAAAATAAACCAAAATTCGTTCTTGAGGAATGGACAAATATATATGGACATGTACCAAGTCTAGGAGGTTTTCTTGGAGCTTAAAACACGAGATTCGGTTCATAAATAAGCGATTTAGCATTAAACACGAGTTTTGACTAAAAAAACAAAAGAGCTTATCTGAGGCCCTGGCCGCGCCACACGACCAGGTTAGACCATCCTCCCCGTGTGACGTGGCATGGAGGGTGGTCTGACCTCTTTCGCTTTGTCAATTTTGGCCTCTGAAGTTCCGAAAATGCATTTTTTTAGCCAATTTAAGCAATTTTGAGAGTTGTTAAGGACTATTTGGCATGATTCAAAATTATGAAATTATAAACTAAGTTAAACCAAGTCAAAACAAGTTTTTATTAATACAAAAGACCCTATTTATATTCCCAGGTCGGGTAAACGAATACGGTTATGAATATGAAAAATCTAAAGTGTGACACCAAGGCCTCCACATCCCAAACCTAGGTGTTTTAAAGGCTTTTCATTTGCCAATGAAGTGATGGAGCACCACCCCATTGGTAGCAATCGAATGATTGATTATGGTTTGTTGGATATTTGGATAATATAAACTGGAATTTGTAATTAATTAGGGATTTAGCATTTATGTGTAAATTGAAATTGATTAGGAGTTTATGGTTTAAATTGTGTCCATCTAAAATTAGAGAACTTGGAAGATGAAACGGTAAAGTCTTATTAGCAATCGTTTTAAATGAAAACTCCAAAAAAATGATGATATTGGTCCAATACCAAGTTCAGAAAAAAAAAAAGAAAAACAATTATATGAAATACGGTAAAACAAAATTTGGTTACTGCGTGAAATGCGGTAAACAAAAATCGTTTACATATATGAAATACGGTAAAATAAAATTAAGCATTACCTCTGAGATTTTAGTTTAGATCCTTCACTGTAATTAGAGCTCATCTTTTAGTTTCTCTTTTAAAATAATTTTATACTTAGGGTCAATTTTTCTACTCGCATGTCTCCTCCCATTCTCGGAGTTATGAATTTGGTAGCCCAATCTAATGCGTATTTCTTTTTCTTTCTTATTTTTTTTAATTATGGGTTGTTTACCTGTTTTAAAGTACTACATGGAGTGGGCTGTTGTTTTATGGGCTCCTTTTTAAAACAAAACTGCATGGATGTTTTATTAAGGAGTGGGCTTAGATGTAACTAGGAACTGTGTAAGTTATGAGGGGCTTTCTTTTAAATTTGTGGAGTTTTTAAATATATATGTATTTTCTTTTTAACTTTTTATTTTTCAAAAACAGGGCTTTTAGAAAAGAAAAAAAAACTTTTGAATGGGTATTGGCAATGAAAGATTTGAGCTAACCACCCGAGTTTCTAAATTTTATTCATTGTATGATATATAAAAAATATTAGAGGAAGCCACCTTATAAATTAGGGAGGAACCATCTTAATAGTAATACAAGCGTTGGTCTAGTTGGTAAGTTGTTGGTTTTGTAAACTGAAGGTCATGGGTTTAATTCCGTTTTCCAACGATTTTTTTGAACTTTTTTCTTTTTTTTTAAATTCAGCCTTATATTAATTAGGGTTTTATAAAACACAAAGGTACGCAGAGCCTGTCTATCTCACTCTCCCCTCTTCATACTCACGCACTCACAGCACACCACTACCCGACCACCATCTCGACCACCGCTGCTGCTTTTCTTTTCCGGCTGACCACACACCATCGTGACACCGTTGTGCTCCTTCCTCTTGACTTGATGCTCTTCCTTGAAACCTCCCACTATGAAGGTATGCTTAGATTCTTTGTTAAATGTTTAATTGTTCCTGATATTTTTAATTGTTAAGTTATTTGTTAAATTTTAGTTTTAATTTGTTAGTTTGTAATTGTTAATAAAGGAACTATATACATAGAAAACAATATAGAATCCGATTACATGCTTCGGCTAGACTTACTAAAGCATTGTTGAATAGCTTGTTAGCTTTTCGTGGTCATTGTAAAGACTATTGTATTTATTTTATGTGTTTTATCATTTCAAATGACATTGTCTTTTTTATTATTTATCGTATTTTTATTATGTAATGAACTTTGCCCAAAGACTCAAATCTCGAATTGACCCAAAATTTTTATGCCCGACTCTATGAAATTGAAGCATCTAAAAGTAGTGCACCACCCGAAAAAAAATTCCTGGATCCGCCACTGGTAGGAAGGTTTGGGTTCTTCAGTGGAGAACCAAGTTGATCCCCACCTTGTGTCACAGTGGGTGGATATTGACAATGAAGAATTAATTGAGCTAGGTCTTGCGAGGTTGTTAGTTCGGATCCCAAGCCCACACAGGTTTTCGTCCCACAATGTGTTAAGCCAGAGAGTTCTGCTCTTGTGACGGCACAACGACTGTCAAGTAGCAGCCAACGGTATGGTTTCCTAGGGGAATATCCAAGCCAAACCTGAAGTCAGTGTGACCCTGGTTAAGATAACACAGTCTTGCCAGAATGAAGCAAAAGACTCTCTAAATCGAAGAGTGCAGTGACCTAAACACAAATAAGAAAGTTGTCATTCTAAAAAACTAATGTAGTCACCGTCAAAAAAAGATTGGTGTCACTCGAAAAACTCGTATACGCATCTCTACAAAAATGAGAAAAAGGACTGAGTTCGATTGGTGTTCAAAACCCTGTTGATAACAGGTCACCACAAATGTGATGCAACACGTGTTCTTCTCTCCTCATATTATTTCACTAGAAAAACAAAAGGAAAATATTAAAGAAAGCTTGTTCTATAGTGTTTACAACGACACTTCATTTATCATTCATCTAATAATTACTGGAAGCTGTATTTTCGTACGAAGTCGGGGGGGGGGGTGTTTGTTATATATTCAACAACGTTGTATAAAAATAACTATGGTCGTTTTAACATGATAAAGTAATTGGTATGCTTTGCATATGTCTTTCCTTTAAACAAGCGTGTGCTATTACTTTTATGTCTTTCCTTTAATTTTTATTTTCTCTTAAACTTATCTTAACCTTTCAAATCTTATAGATTAATATACTAAAATTCTTTCTACTCTTCCTAAAAAATGATACTTTATATTTATACTTAGCCTAAATTTAAATTTTAAAGTTACATCATCAGTGCAAAATAAAAAATAAATTTTATTTGAATGGAGGAGTTTAAACTTTAAACGTGAAAATTATTTTTTTTCCTTTTTTGGAGCTGTTAACTTTTATAAACGTGACAATTATTAATTCTGCACATTTTATTTCTTAATGGTTCAAAAAGTATAAAGCTAAATATATTGAATGATGAGAAGGATGAGCAGGTGGGATTTAAAAAAGAAAGGTATGCATTTCTCGCAACTAAAAAATGTAATCTGTGGTTGGTAAACATATTATATTGGTAATTATGAGCCTGGGTAATTTTGTCTTTCTACACGGTATTGGTATTTATAGGTTTGTTATACTAGCATCTTTACATTAAATTATATATTGCTTCGATTTGACTATAAGGTAGCCTATGCTGATTTAAGGACGGCGCTACATTTGGGTTTCCTGTTTATAGGACCGCAGGTAAACATTTTGACCCCAACTCGAAAAATTTGAAACTTGAAAGTACGACCCGAAAAACACTTCTAAATGCCACTAACTTAAGCCTTTACTGATTGTTTCATTGGTTCACCACACACAAATGGCCCACGTCTTATTAAAAACATTATTTGAAGGGCCAGAAAAATTCCCAAAATAGTCCATTTTAAAGAGAGAAGTCTCATTTTAGTCCTTTTTTTTCTCAAAATTTTTTATAATTTAGACTTGCAAGACGTTTTGGGAAAAGATAAAAATAAAGAGGGAGCATGCCAAATTTCAAAAGAAAGTCAGGTAAAAGACGAGATTTGGGGAAATAATGTCGTGCAAGTCCAAATTATTTTGTAATCTTAGAGCAAAAGTCCAATTTTTTTCAAATTTTTTTATTCAAAAAACTGTCTTGAGAGACTGTTTTTTTATGTTTCCTACCTTTCCCGTCTATATTTTCAAATTCTTAGAAAAATATATTTGTTACAATTATACCCCTTAACCACCACCACCACCTTGAACCACCACCATCACGTCGGCCCCACCCCATCACCACCACCATCACGTCGGCCCCACCCCATCACCACCACCGAACCACCACCACCTTGAACCTCGGTGCTTGTGCCCTTTGATGGCAATGGTCTGCCGAAAGAAATTGTATTATTCATATATGGATTTTAGAAAGTGTTAGATTCATGAAACTTTAATAATGTTTAGTGCCAGACAATTTAGATGGAAATAAATCAATAATTTGTTGCAGCTTTCTGTTAGGGTTTTAAACTACTTTAATCAATCAAAATTTTCCAGACAGTCCACAAGTCTTTCATATTTTTTCTTTGCCAACAGGAGACAAGTTCTTCCAGCAGTTCCATACCTTTTAGATTCTGTGCAGGTAACTTAATTTCTGTTAGATTCTGTTCCATGTTGCTACCATGATTAATTAGTTTGCATTAGCACGATGGGGTGGGGGTGGGGGTGGTGATGGGGTGGGGCCGACGTGATGGTGATGGTGGTTAAGGGGTATAATTGTAAAAAATATATTTTTCTAAGAATTTGAAAATATGGACGGGAAAGGTAGAAAACATAAAAAAACAGTCTCTCAAGACGGTTTTTTGAATAAAAAAGATTTGGAAAAATTTAGACTTTTGCTTCAAGATTACAAAATAATTTGGACTTGCACGGCATAATTTCCTCAAATATCGTCTTTTACCTGACTTTCTTTCGAAATTTGGCCTGCTCCCTCTTTATTTTTTTCTTTTCCCAAAGCGTCTTGCAAGTCCAAATTATAAAAAAATTTGAGGAAAAAAGGGGCTAAAGTGAGACTTCTCTCCCTAAAAAGGACTATTTTAAGAATTTTCCCTTATTTGGATTAGATTAGATTGTTCAAACCAAGTGCAACTATTTTCAGAGGGACTCCAAAAGACACATAACTTGAGACATTTTGAACAGGAACTCCACATAAGTGGGTAAACTTTCTCACCTCTGACCGGTTGAACTGGACTTCATTGGCAAATGGTTTATTTAGTTTTTTTTTTTTTTTGAATTGAGATGGTTCGTTAGGTGATTCAACATAATATAGTCTTTAAATAAATTAACATCAACTAGGTGAGTTTTCTTTTTACTTTCCTTTTCTTTTTTTTTTTCTAAAAAAAACTTATTTACCAGAAAGAGTTGTCTGAAATCATTACTAGTGCCAGTGATAACCTATAGATTTTTCATTGTACACCAGTCTTTTATAGAGTAAATTATTAAAATCGTTTATGTGGTTCGATCACTTTTGCATTTCTGTCCAAAACGTATTCTTTAAGCATTTCCGTCATCGTTGTTTCATTTTCTTGTCATTTCAGTCCAGTTCACTATTTCCATCAATTATTTATCTTAACGTAAAATTACTATAATACCATTATTAAAAATTAATAGCATCATAAATTTATAGAGTAAACTGCCAACATCGTTCCTATGGTTTGGTAACTTTGCTAATTCTGTCCAAAAAGAATTTTTTAAGCAATTATGTCATTCATGGTTTCATTTTTGGTGGTGAAAATTACCGTTTTGGTTAGGCTTTTGAAGGAAACAGACAAGATTAGTGAGGAGGGCGACGGTGGCTAGTTTTTAGAGGAGAATAATAAGGTTTCTCCGGTGGGTGGTGTTTTGTGAGTGATGCTTCAGTAGTTAGGGCTAGGGTTTCATATGGGAGAGGGCTAAATTGGTGAATAACCCGACTACGAAAAGGTTGTTTGAAATTAAGGTAAAGTCAGAAAGTAATTTGTGTTTATATGCTAATGCATGAGGGTGAAGTTTGTAGTGATGGACAGTCACCGATGTTTGTCCTGGCACATAGGTGATGATGGTTTTAGTGTGTATATATATAAAATAGAAGAACAAAAATTAAATATAAAAAAAAAACTTCAACACTTCAAAAGACATAAATATCCTACAATTAATTGGGCACAACTAGTCTCATTAGTAAATTGGATTGAAATGGCAAGAAAATAAAACCATGTTGACAAAAAAAAAAAAAACCTTATGAAGAGAGATGACGAAAATGACCAAATAATACGAATGATTACAGTTTACTCTTCAAACTTTGAAGTTATAAATTATTGCAATATAAAAACAAATTGCATTTAAGTAAACAAGTTTAAACGTGAAACTAGTTGTGTATATTTTCTTTCTTAGACCCACCGATATGGGTAAGCAGCCGCCACCCATTGATCCTAGCTGGCATGCCACGTCCCAAATAACCCCATTTAAACAAAGGCCCTCAACCAATACTGAAGAAACACTAGATGACCCCCGGGCAGATTACGGATAATCTGGGGGTTAAGTATATGTTTCCCACGAGGGTTAGGTCCGGCAAAGATGGTTGTTCTTCTGATGACCTGCAAAACAGACACCGTGAGCTCGTCACTGAGAAGGGGGGGGGGGGTTCCTCCTTGTGACCACCCTCCGGCGTGAGAATCAGACTAGATTGCTCTGAATATAAGTGTATATTGAGAGAGATTGCTAGAGAAGATAAGATACAAGATGATGATACCGTTCCAAGGTGTTGGAGTATTTATAGCCGAAGGTAGGTTTCCAAGCAGGTACAGCCAGCTGTATAGTATTCATTTTCCACCAACTGTGGGCTACGCACGTGCCATGCTGGTAGTTGGTGGGTAGACAGCGGCTGATAGTGACATGGCCGGCTGTGTACTATTCCTTTTCCGCCGGCTGTGTACTATTCCTTTTCCGCCGGCTGTGTACTATTCCTTTTCCACCAACTGCAGGCTATGTACGTGCCACGACAAGGGTTGGTGAGTAGGCAGCGGCTGATAGTGACATTTTGTACTAGAGCGTGCTCCTCGTACTGTTGTCGGTGAGCTGTCACCCTGTGATTGGTTCATGGGCTGCTTTGGTCAGATCTTGTCTATTTTGTCCATACCTTGGCAGGTATAGTACAAAAGATCTTCCAGAAGCGTACAGACTGGCTCATTTGGGCGGGAGTATTCCCGCCTTGCTCATTCCTTCAGGTGACATTACTGAATTATTTAGTGCCTTGTGCGTGTAGCCTTGCTATTAGTGCGGGTAGCCTTCCCTGATGGCTTGTATCCGCAACTGCGGGAACAGGCGGGGTACTTCACCATTGGGAGGCTTTTCCTGCGGGAACAGCTGGCGTACTGCGCGTAAGGTCTTCTCTGAGCATGGTTGGTCCTGCGGAACCAGTTGGTCCTTGCGCAGACGTCCCTCTTCAAGGTGAGTCTTGCGGATTCAACTGGGCTCTGCTGGAACCTATCTCTTCAAGTCCCCCCAGTCCAATGTTCTTCTCATGAATTGTTAATAAGTGAGGTGAACTTTTGGACTTAAGCAAGGGGTTTTGGAAAGGCTTTTTAGTTTTTAGGTTTTCCGTGGGGATTCTTCCCGCGGTTTTCCTAATGTCACTCGCAGAAATTCCCGACTTCTGCCTGATCTTTGGTTGTGATGCGGGTAGGTGTTTAACCCCTTCGCACATCGGGAGCGTTGAGTTTCACTTGTATAGATTCTTCACGAGGTTTTGGTAGTTTCGGACATAGTGATTGTTGGTACATGATGTCAGTAGTTCAGTGTCAAGTGTCTGTAATCGAGTTTGTTAGATTTGTGTTTTTGTATGTAAGCGAAGTTAGCTCACAAGTTCGCTGATACAGGCGAACTTGTGAACTAAGCGAAGTTAGGGACAACTTCGCCTGAACATGCCAGGCGAAGTTGTCGCCTTTATAATCAGCTAGGTTACGGCAGTATTGAAATTAATCAGTTATTCGAGTTTACGAGTCAGAGAGTTTGTGTAATCAGTGATCATTGTATCACGTGTTTCCGGTTGCAATACAACGTGTTTGTGTTTATTGTAACGTGTGTTCGATCGTATCGTCTTCTACGCTCGTAACGTCTTACGTAGGGATTCCGCACCTACGTAGAACGAGATATCTCGTGTAGATCCGGCTGGGAACCTACAATGGTATCAGAGCATTTGCTCGTGATTGTGGTTCGGGATTATCACGCGGGTGTAGAAATCGTTCCGTTCGACTATTCGCGGGACGTGTTTATCTAGTTTTTGTGTTATACTCACCTCCTACCATCATAAACAACCCATTGCACCTTCACAAACCTCGTAAAATCCAGAAATCAGACCTGCAAAAACTTCGTGTTCATCAGGCGAAGTTGCCGTCACTGTTCGTAGGGTTTCGGCGAAGATATAAGGTTAAGCGAAGTTATCCACAACTTCGCCTACCTTCTCAAGTTCGCTTATCTCAAGCGAAGTTACCCACAACTTCGCCTACTTCACAAGTTCGCTTACCTTAAGCGAAGTTATCTACAACTTCGCCGAATCAGGCGAATTTAACAAAGGGAGCGAAGTTCGGAATCAGCGAAGTTCAGACTTAAGCAAAGTTATCTACAACTTCGCCTACAGTACTATTAAAAATAAAATTTTTATTTTTCGGGTTTCTTTGTGTTTCGTGAAAGATGTCTTCAATAAACATTACAGAACTGGTGAAGATGGAAGTGGAAGCGGGTTCAGCTACAAAGGCACCGAAGATGCTTAAGGGAACCGATTTTGTAGCGTGGAAAGATCGTTTTGAACAATATGTCAAGTACTAAGATGCTAAAATGTGGGTGTGCATACAAGATGGTTACATTCCACCAACTGCTGAGTATGAGGGTCGTGATCAGATTAAGATATACAAAGAGATGGAAGAAGAAGAAAAGAAAATGTATGAGGCTGAAAGCAAAGCTCATGCAGCGATAACAATGGCTCTTCCACAAGAGATTCTACACACCTTCAGAAAGTATAAAACTGCTAGAGAGCTTTGGGAATCACTTGAAAACCGATTTGAGGGTAATGTGGGGATTCGTGCATCAAAGATTAAACTACTTAAAACCCAATTCTCGGTGTTCAAGTACTTGAAGAATGAATCACTTGATGATATCATCACTAGATATTATCATCTGATGACCGAACTCAGCAACTATTCCATTACTTACAAAGAAGATGAGATCGTTGAAAAGCTTCTTGATGCTCTCCCGCCGAAATGGGAGATGTACACTGTGTTGATGAGAGAAGACAAAGAGTTTGCCGACTATGACTTGGAAACAGTAGTCAACAAACTAAGAACTTTTGAAGTTAACATGGTTCGAAAAGAGACACCAACTGATCAGATTCAGGATCCAGGAATGTATGGTGCAAAAGTTAACTCAAGTTCAAGTTCGAAGTCTGAATCGTCTGCTTACTACTCTAAGGGAGTCTCGAGCGCTAACTCAACACATGAAGGTCATGTATCTCTCAACATGAATGGTGATGTGTGTTTTGTAGCTGGTGGATCAAATGCTTCTAAACCTCAAGCAACCAAGAGTAGTTTTTCCCCAAGTGTTTCGAACAACAACTACTCAAAGATGCCCATGAGTGTTAAATCTGCTGAACAGCAGTTTGCTCTCTATGCATCTTTCATTGCTTCGTATGAAAATTACATTCAGGGTAAGATTGTTGATCCTGCAACATTGGATGAAGACTATGATCAGATCGATGCTGATGATCTGGAAGAGATGGATCTGCAGTGGCAGATGGCGATGATTGTGAGAAGGGTTAAGAGGTTTATGAAGAAGACAGGTAGAAAGTTTGTTGGTGAGAGACCGGGTTTTGACAAGTCAAAGGTGCGATGTTATAACTGTCAGCAGAATGGCCACTTTGCGAAAGAGTGCACAAATGAACGTGTAGAACGCAGTCAAAACAGGTCTACACAACAGAATGGGGGTGGTAGTGAGAATAGAGCCATGATTTCCAGACAGAACGGGGAGTACAACTGGAATCTGCATGTTGAAGAAGTGTTCGAACAGGCCAATTTGGCGAACATCGACACTGAAGATAGTGAGAAAGTGACTGGCGAAAGTGAAGCTTACATGGCAGAAGTGACAGACCAGCTCACCGAGGTAAGTACCAAACTCCCTTGTACTAAATGTGCAAATCTGTCTGAACAATTGACAACTATAACTGATCAGTTTGTTAGTTTGGATGCTTAATTTAAAACATTAAAAGAAGATCATCATTTCACTAAAGCTAGAGAAAACAGTTATAAAGTGAAAATAAAAGCTAGTGAGAAAGATATTAGGAGTCTTAAAGCAAATCTAGCTGAAAAAATTAAAGTAATTGATCTTAGCTATGAAGTATTAGAAGAGAAAACCAAACTAATAGCTGAAAGGGATAAACAGATAGCTGATCACCAGGTGAAAGTGGTGGAACTAAACAGGAAACTTGAGCAATTCAGAAACTCCTCCGCTATACTTGATCACCTCGTTAGTGATCAAGGTTCCCCAGTTAAAAGGGGAGGAATTGGATATCATGAAGTTCCACCACCGTACAATCATAATTACACTTATGATCCTAGTAATCAGAAATCTGTTGATGTTGATTTTGGTCAGACAGTTCCGGTTAAGGTTACTATTAAAGAACCAGAAGTTAGTAAAGGCGAAACAAGTAAGCCTGTTTCGTGTGTTAAGATTTCTGCTCCTAGTCCTGTCTCATCAAACTCGGACAAGTCATCCGAGTCGAGAGAGACAAAAGAAGAGGCAGCGTTACCAAAAGGTGGAGAGAAACATAAAACAACTGAAAAGAAGTCTCCACTAAACCCGTATGTCCCACCATATGTGAGACAAACGGGCAGTAATGTAGCCTCAACATCTAAAACAACTATTGAAAAGAAAGTTGAACACAGGAGTTGTTTCAGATGTAATCAATTAGGACACCTAATTGCTGATTGCCCTCTGAAGCAGAGATTCAGAGGTGTGAGGCCTTCGAAAACTGAGAACAGAACTAACCGTAATCACTATAATGGTAAAAATGAAAACTCATCAAAGTTCAGAAATTGGACTAATCCTGGTTTTCAAATAAATCAATCTCAGTTTTTCCCCGTTAACAACCAAATCATGAGAAATAATTCATTTAATTCTAGAAGGTTTGGATGGCCTCATAGTCAATCTCCAAGAAGGTATCCTTTTAGGACTTACAGAAATTATTCTGATACTAACTTTGGACAGCCAAAGTACGGGATGTATCGACCCAAGACCAATAGGTCTTGGGTCCCCAGATTTTAATCATCTGCTTTAATCGTGCCGGAACAGTTAAACAGGGCTGCAAACAATCTATGGGTTGTGGATAGCGGCTGTTCCCGGCACATGACGGGTAACAAGAATTTGTTACACGAATGGAAACCTGTTCAGGGAGGAAGAGTGAGTTTCGCTGGAGAGAGTGGTGGAAGGATCACAGGAATTGGGACGGTGACTAACGGAAAGATGACGTTAGAGAAAGTAAATTTTGTTGAAGAACTGATGCATAATCTGCTGAGTGTATCGCAGATCTGTGACAAAGATTACACCGTACACTTTACCAAGAATGAGGCGATCGTGCTATATCCTGGTTTCAAGATACTAGAGGATTGGATTGTTATGAAGGCTCCAAAAGAAAAGAATACGTATATTATGGACATGAGGTCGACTGAGATGGCAACAGAAGAATCTTGTCTTCTGTCGAAAGCAACTGAATCGGAGTCCGAATTATGGCATAGAAGTATGGGGCATATTCATCTTCGGAAAATGAACTACATTGTCAAGAATGGGCTTGTGCTGGGTGTTCCCTTGAAGAACTTCAACTTTGAAGACCAATGCTTATCGTGCAAAAAGGGAAAGCAACACAAGAAATCCCATCACACCAAGAAGGTTAATTCAATAGTCAGTACCCTAGACTTACTTCACATGGATCTCTTTGGTCCCGTGAATGCAAAAAGCCTAGGTGGAACATCTTACTGCTTGGTGATCACTGATGATTTCTCTCGATACTCTTGGGTATATTTCCTGAAGTCAAAGGATGAAACTGTTCAGATGGTAATAAATTTGATTACCAAGGTTGGGAATATTATGGGAAAAAGAGTTAAATACATCAGGAGTGACAATGGGACAGAGTTCAAGAACTATCAAATGGAGCTCTTCTGCTTACAGAAAGGAATAGAACACCAGTACAGCGCTCCGTATACTCTGCAACAAAATGGAGTGGCTGAGAGGAAGAACATAACGTTAATTGAAGGAGCCAGAACCATGCTGGCTGATTCGAAACTTCCTGTGGTGTTCTGGGCTGAAGCTGTTGCAACAGCCTGTTATATCCTTAATAGAGTGTTAACCGTTAAAAGATTAAATAAAACATGTTATGAACTTATGCATGGGAGAAAGCCCAACTTGAGTGGTCTCGAACCATTCGGGTCCCCGTGTTCGATATTAAAGACAAATTCTAAATTTGGTGAAGTAGCCGACGAACGAATTTTGGTCGGATACGTTGTTGGGACTCCCAACAGACGAGTCTTTAATACATCGACCAACAAGGTTGAGGTGGTCTGTAACACTGATATCACAAGTTACAAATCACCAAAACCAAGCACGGGACCCGCTGGGGTTTTCGACTATGATAGACTTTTTAGATCTTTTAACATGCCTTACTTGGATTGTGCAGAAGTAGATGAAAGAATAGCTTCGAAGATGCTTTACGATGAGGAAGACAATGTTGTGCAAAGACCGCTGTACGATGACTGTCAGCCTTCCTCGTCAGATGCTGTCGATACCCCTGCTGCCGCTACTGAAGAGGAATTCTTCAATCCGTTTCACTCTCAACAACAATCACCCATTGATGAGCTACCTTCGAACCTGGAAGACAATCTAGATGTCAGTGCGGTTCCGACTACGAGAGTTCACAAAAATCACCCATTGGAGAACGTGATAGGTGATCTGTCCGACGGTGTACAAACACGACAAAGCTTGAATGAGCACACCTGTGTTTATACAAGCATTAAAGATTCAGGCATAATCAACGAATGCTTGTACACCTGCTTCATCAGCCAGATTGAACCAAAGAACTATCAAATGGCTCTCAAGGACAACTCGTGGGTCGAAGCCATGTAAGAAGAGTTAGCCCAGTTCAAAAAGATGGAGGTATGGAACTTGGTTGCAAAACCGAAGAATGTGCATGCGATTGGCACAAAATGGGTTTCATCAAATGCAAGAGAGATGAGAAAGGGATTATTATCAGGAACAAGGCGAGGCTGGTTGTAAAATGTTTTAATCAGCAAGAGGGGATCGATTACAATGAGGTGTTTGCTCCTGTGGCGAGATTGGAAGCCATTCGATTGTTTTTGGCATTTGCTGCACATAAGGAGATGAAGGTATTTCAGTTAGATATGAAGAGTGCGTTCCTTAACGGAAAAGTCGATGAGGTTGTGTACGTTGAGCAACCTCCGGGTTTTCCTGACCCAGACTTTCCTGATCACGTATACAAGCTAAGTAAAGCACTGTATGGGCTACATCAGGCCCCTCGTGCCTGGTACTCAACTTTATCCGACTACTTGCTTGAGAATGAGTTTGAAAGGGGAAAGATTGATAGCACATTGTTCTTCAAGAGAAAAGGGAGCGACTTTCTACTGGTGCAAGTCTACGTGGACGACATCATCTTTGCTGCATCAAAAGTCGCCATGTGTCAGGAGTTTGAGGCCGTCATGAAGAAGAGATTTGAAATGAGTGCTATGGGTGAACTAACTTTCTTTTTAGGACTGCAGGTTGATCAGAAGAAAGATGGGATGTTCATTCATTAGACTAAGTATGTTCATGATGTTCTCAAACGCTTCAAGATGGAGGACAGCACTCCATTTGATACTCCAGTCTGCGTCAACCATAAATTGGGTGCTGATTCAGACAACGATGCAGACGTGGACCCAACCCAATATCGGGCAATAATAGGTTCTTTAATGTACTTAACTGCTTCTAGACCTGATATTATGTTTGCAGTTTGTCTTTGTGCACACTTTCAGGCAAACCCAAAGGAATCTCACTTGAAGGGTGCGAAGAGAATATTGCGCTATCTCAAAGGCAAACCTAAGCTGGGGTTGTGGTACACGAGAGGAGGAGACTTGGAGTTGGTCGCCTACACAGATTCTGATTATGGAAGGTGCAATCAGAGTCGGAAGTCAACTACAGGTGGATGTCAGTTTCTTGGTGGCAGATTAGTGTCATGGCAATGCAAGAAGTAGACCTCAGTCGCCATTTCAACCTGTGAAGCAGAATACATGGCAGCATCTAACTGCTGCTCCTAGGTTCTTTGGATTCAACAACAGTTGCGCGATTATGGTCTGAATTTCACTCATACTCCTATTTGCATTGATAGTACTGCTGCTATCTCAGTAACTAACAATCCCGTAAAGCATAGCAAAACTAAACATATTGACACCCGTCATCATTTTATACGGGATTGTGCTGAGAAGAAACTGATTGTGCTTGAAAAGGTTGATACGTTAGATAATTTCGCTGATTTGTTCACTAAAGCGTTTGACAAAAATCGTTTTCAAAACCTTGTTGAGCTGAATGGGATGATCAATCCCGAGTAACCGTGTTTTGTGACTTGTTAAAAAAAAAAAAAAACGTCACTATCGCTTAGAATTATGTCGGTTGCCTCAGTTTGAAGGACATATTTTCAGATATGTTTGGTCCTCATTTCTACTTGTAGAATATGAGGATAGCCATTAACCAGATGACTGAAAGTGACCGGGGCGGTTTATGATGTGCTTTTATTCTTTCGCTGAAAATTAGTCGATCATACATAGTTAGAAGGACACATACCTGTATGTGGTCGGTCCAGCTGATCCATTGGATCTTCAGGATAGCCGTTTACCTGAAAACTTCAATTTGATCGGGGCGATTGAAGTTAAAATTTTTTTTACGGGAGATGAAATTATTTTTCAAGTCTACTACTTCGTAAGAAGTTCCTTTACTATGTTTAACAGAAAATTGATCCAACCTTGGAAAGTGATAGATATACTGATTCTGTGTGCTTAACTAGTGAAGTTATTAGGCCTTAAAGACTTTAGAACAGTCATTGTATGTCATGGTAGCTTTTTATGGTGCGTAACAGTAGAAGTGATACTAACTAAACCTACTCGATGTTATGTAGAAACTCCTTATGAGTTGTGCATGTCTCCATATATATCTTTCCGTATGATAGGCAGAAAAGCGATTACCCAGTCATACACGAGCCCGTGAGTGTTCTGATTCCTGTGAAGATAGCGTGTCAAGATACTGCAGTGATCCAGATTCAGGACTTGCAGTAGTTTATCTGAAGTTGTGTAAATACTTAAAAAAAATGTGTGAGTTATTGAGACATTCTAGAGTTCATAATGTTAAGACTTCTCAATCAAGATGCAAGATAGAGAACGGGAAGAAGAGTCTAAAGATCGAAGAGTACTTACTATTTAATCAGACACTACGGGTCGAGGTCAACTCGGGGTGACTAGGGGAAAGCCAAATACCCTTTGAGAATAAATAGGAGGCATCATAATCTCTGAGTTGTTGCCCACTTAAGTTTTGAGCTTAATTGAACCTAACCCGTATCACAGAAACGATGAAAACCATTCTAAGTCATTTACCTGCTTACAACCTGTTTCTTTATGTCATAATACAGCTGAACACGGATCTGTATGACAGTCACGTAATTAGTATGATTCCTGTTCGGATCTCTTCTAAAACATGGTAGTCCCTGTCGAGACTGAAATTTGATCCCGTGTACTTTAATTGTTAAAAATTTTTCCTACTTATGTAGTTGTATGATTTTTTACCTGGTTACTTAGTCTTGATCGTATCATTTAACGCTTTAAAGGATGTTTTCTAACTTAATTGCAAATTGTTCAAATTATGGGGTTTGTTTTGAAAAATTTTAATATCAGCGAAGTTGTGCATAACTTCGCTGCTAGGCGAAGTTATCCATAACTTCGCTGGTATAACTATGACCCTATATAAAGGAAATCAATGGTCAAACTTTATCATTTTCTCAAACTCAGCGAACTTACTCACTTTCAACCCTAAGCGAACTTATCGATCGATTCACTGTGTTAATCTTTCTCTGTTCTAATTCGATTAAAGGTGTGTAGGTTTATAGTATCGTATAATCAATGTTATTGAGGTTAATCATCGGTCGTTTCGACTTGATTCTCGACCTCGTGTTTCGAAACCTTAAACACCCGATTTCAAACTTGTTATTACGTGGTCGTAATCTACTTGAATGTCTAAAACTTCATACAATCATGTGTAACGGAGTCCTCAATCTTCAAATTCATCATCTACACGTCCAATTGAAACTTTAACTGTTGCCGATTCGTATTCGGCGAAGTTACAGTTTAGGCGAAGTTATCCGTAACTTCGCCTAAGGTTTAACTTCGCCTGATAATTAATTTTGAAACAGTTTATAAGGCGATGTTGTGGTTAGGCGAAGTTATCATTAACTTCGTCTGGACCTTTTTACTTAACAGTTAACAGACGAAGTTCAAGTTGAGGCGAAGTTGTTCCAAACTTCGCCCCACCTCTAACTTCGCCTATACAGAATAAATCACAACTTCGCTCATGGTAACAGGCGAACTTGTGGTTTGCCTTGACGTTTATCTAACTTAGTCTGTTTGTTGCAGATATGGCTGCTGTAGCTGGAGCAGGCGGTGCAGGCGGTGATGATGGAGGAGACAACCAAAGACAGTTCTTCCCGGGTCACAACATGTATATAACATTAGACCCGGACGCGAGTGGTGTTGATGATTTCCGCGAAATCATCACATTCTTACTACGCTCGCGTATATTCCACGCGATTACAACAACTCTGCCGATATCCTTGCCAAACATTGAGGATTTTTGGCAGACCGTGGAATATGACTGTCGCGTCGAGCCCCCGGTGATGCGGGCAACGGTCAACAATCAGATTGTTCAGTTCTCATCTGAACAGATCCGGGCGGCTTTACGATTCGGAGATGAGACGAGGGATGACCCGACATATTTTGTGGCTCCTTTCCGTGATGGAGCGTTTCTGAGGATGGGATACTCTGGTCCCTTGTGAGATACTCAGAGAAGGAAGGGGTTTTTACTTGACCAGTGGCGCTTTCTCATGCATGTCATGATTGTATGCATGTCAGGGAGAAAGGCGGGCACTGATGGCATGGGCGCGACCATGCAGTCGGCGATGACTGCTCTGACTTATAATAAGCGTTACAGCTTTAGTCAGATGGTCTTCTACGAGATTGATCGACAAAGAAGAGCGGTGACGCGTGAGAGATTTATCATGTATCCAAGATTCCTCCAAATGATCTTGAATCATGTTGCTCCAACGCTACCTCAGCGCCGCCCGATCAGATACGTTGAAAGTGTGAGCAAAAGGATCTTCGCCCAATGCAGATCCTCCAGTGCGAGGAGCAAACCTGAGCTCCGTCCTCGGCATACTCCACTATTTGGGTACTTGATCAACCCGGAGTATGTGCATGCTCGTGGGGACGAGTTTCGGGACCCGGCACCACAACAGGCAGGAGCACCTCAAGCTATACCTGCTGCTCCTGTTGTGTCACCGGAGGAGAACGTAGATCTTGACGCAGAGTTTGGCGGTCAAGGATTCTTTGACATGGAGAGGGTGGACCCTGAAGAGAATGTGCAAGTCTCAGTTGAGAGGGTGTCGAGTGTGAATGTCACTAGGGCAGCTACAACGGTGGCTGACTCTGATTCAGAAGATGATGTGGCTGTAGCGAGACGAATTCTAGTTAACCAAGAACGGGTTCAAGGGAAAAGAAAGAGAACTGATGATGACAGCGTGTCAGACTATGAAGAAGAGGTACATCAGTTGATTCGGAGATCAAGAAGGGAACGGGCAGGTGCATGATCGGGAGCTGGTGAGAGCTCGAGGGTGGTACGTTTCACCCCACCCGCACTGTCCGGTATGACAATGGTCCCTTCATCATTACAGGTCACAAGGCCAAGCGCCACGGATGTTCCCGTGGTGGCTACCTCATCTGCCTTTGGCCTCCCACCAACTACATTCCAATTATCGGCTCCGGAGATTGTATCGTTGCCACCTCCAACTCTTACTCCAACGGAGGTCATGGCACGATTTATTGAGTCGACGGTTGTGGCCACTGCAGGGTTATCGGTGACGATACCACCTGCGGTTACGTCTATGTCTACTTCTGAGGTCCCGGTTACATCGGAAATCCCTCCTCAGTATACTCAAGATATATCACATCTGAGGTTTGATTTCGATGCAACCTTATCAGACTCTGAACGAATAGCAGCACTTGAACGGGTCGTGGCAGAACAATCAAGGGTGAATCTTGTCCAGACCCAGGCTATTCAGCGCCTAATTGCAGAGAATCAGTTGCAGTCGTCCCTGCTGGTAGAACATGGCAAAATCATAGATGCTTTGAAGGAGTTCTTGGCATCTCAGGGGGAGACGAGCTGTAAAGGCGATGAGTTGAGGACTAAGAAGAGAAATGATAGAGACGATGATCCCAATGCATCGAAAGGTGTAGGTGGAGAGTTTCCAAGAACTGAACAAGCTCTTGGGACTTCCACAACTCAGGGGGAGTCAACAAGTGCAGCTGGTGGTGATGATGTGGTGGTAGTGGACGTTGAGGAGATGAATGATGAATTTGTAGGTGATGATGATGTATTACCGGTGGATGAGATAGAGAAGATTGGTGCAGAGATAGTGATTGATAATGATATTGAAGAGGGAGAGATTGTAGAAGAGATTGTGGAGCATGAGATACCAGAAGTTGATAAGCCAGATATGGGTAAAGAGATTGGAAATGATGAGATGGAATGGGAAGAGCAGCCTAGATGGAAAGAAGGCTATGTTCAATGGTTCGTAAAAACGAAGAAACCGGCGGTCCCTACTATGTTTATGAAGAGTTACAACATTAGAGGCTATGCTGAAGCGAGAAAGGGGGATTATATGCTGGATATATGATGAGCAGTTGAGACTCGTTGTGATTAAGAGATATGATGGTGTTCAGTACTTCAAAAGGCTGCTGAGATCGTTGAATACATTGCCTGAGTGTGAAGTGAAAGACTTAGCCAGATTGGGATTGATAAATCAAAGTGATGATAATATGGCTAGAGTCATCGGGAAGATAGTATGGAAGGAGAGTATAAAGGAAAAGAAGTTCGAGCTGTTGAAACCACAAAAGGGAAAACTTATCGAAGATAAAGATAGAGGGTTGAGAGCAGATGGCAAGCCTTGGATGATTATGAAGTATAAGCCGATCCGGTGTTTGAAAGAAGTGCCGATGAAACAAATGCCCAAGGATGTGCTCAAAGACCTGAAGTGGTGGTATGTAGATTGTGAGACAGCTGAAGCAGTAATGGAAGACGAAGATGAACAAGAGCTGCTGAGAGTCTATGATCCGATGCATCTAGTGAACTTGTCGCAAGCTGATCTGCAGGTGCTGAATGAGAAGAAGATATTTTATATTCCTGCTTGGAAAGACGAAGCGAAGAAATATCAAAGAATTGTATCAGTTTGTGTACGTGAAGGAGTTCATGCTTAAAGATGAAGATACAAGATTGTTGAAGATTACAAGACACGTGTTTGAAGATAAAGATATGAAGCTACTGCCAAGGGGGAGTCTGTTGGTACATGATGTCAGTAGTTCAGTGTCAAGTGTCTGTAATCGAGTTTGTTAGATTTGTGTTTTTGTATGTAAGCGAAGTTAGCTCACAAATTCGCTGATACAGGCGAACTTGTGAACTAAGCGAAGTTAGGGACAACTTCGCCTGAACATGCCAGGCGAAGTTGTCGCCTTTATAATCAGCTAGGTTACGGCAGTATTGAAATTAATCAGTTATTCGAGTATACGAGTCAGAGAGTTTGTGTAATCAGTGATCATTGTATCACGTGTTTCCGGTTGCAATACAACGTGTTTGTGTTTATTGTAACGTGTGTTCGATCGTATCGTCTTCTACGCTCGTAACGTCTTACGTAGGGATTCCGCACCTACGTAGAACGAGATATCTCGTGTAGATCCGGCTGGGAACCTACAGTGATCAGTTATGTTAAACCACCAATTCCGCCTTGAAGTTTTAAACAGGCTAGTTCTCAACATTCCCGCTATGTGGAGGTGCTATTTCTCTTTCCGCAAGCACGGCCCAGATGGTCCTTCTTGGTTTCAATTCCCTGCAAGTGCTAAGTATGTGAAGGGTTACGCCTTGACACTGTACCCGCACTCGTCTTATAGTTTCTTTACTTCCAAGGTATTCTTGGCTTCAATTCCCTGCAGGTGCTAGGTATGTGAAGGGTTTCGCCTTGACACTGTACCCGCACTTGTCTTACGGTTTCTTGGGTACCAAGGAAAGGGGGTATATTCCCTATTATTTTTGAATCTTTGAATCTTTTTGAATCTTTTTGAAATTCAAAGAGTTGGTGAAAGGATAAGAACAGTCCAAACTGTTGAAGGGACGTTAGTGTCGTCCGACGGTTTCTTCTGACAGTTTCAGGACGTGCAGGAAGTTATGGCAACGTGACAGTATATGGTCATTCCAGACGCTTTTTTAGGTGCGTGGGCGCGAGTTTTCGGGCGCGTGGGCGCGAGATTTATGGCACGCGTCCTGTCGACAGCTGTTGCCAGCTTGCTCTTTCCACGTGTCATAGTTTCATTGCACATGCGCTTTCCTCTCTCCCCCGCATTAAATTCATCGCATTCATTGCGATGAGTATATAAAGGGGGAGAGGGTGCATCTTAATCCACACTTTCACTTCTCTCTTCTAAACGATTTCCGGCGAATACTCTAACTTTTCCGTCGAGCATTTTCCCGAAATCATTCCTTCTTTACATCTAAAACATGTCTTCTACTGATGATCTTGAGGCTACCGCCGAGGAGTCTGATGTGTACGCCGAGATCCCGACGTCCACGTCTGATAAGGACGATAAGAGCACTGCTGGCGAATGCCAGTGTGCTCTTCCCATAGACCTTTATCAGTACATCGTCAGGAAGTTCATGCTCGAGCCGTTCGAGCCTGAGTTTCCTGAGCCTCACCAGACGGCGTACGATGCCCCAAGGGCAAAATAGGGGTATATGCTGCATTCTTCGTTTATGGGAATCTCAGGTTCCCATTGACGAAGTTTGTATACCGTGTTTTGGAGAGACACGGTGTGCACCTGACGGAGGTACACCCAATGGCGATCGCCAAGATCCGCCATTTTGAGTGGGTGTGCCTCATTCTGGGTGTGGAGCCCCATGTCGACCGCCTGATGACCTTCTACTCCTGGAGGTGCATCCAAGGCTGGTACACCTTGGTCACCCGGATCAAGGGTTTGAAGATCTGTGCTACCGAGCGCAGTCTTCGGTCTTAGAAGCGGGAGATCTACATCTCTGCCCGTGTCGTCCCTATCGCGATGACATTCAAGAACGGGAGAGCACTCCCCAACCTTCACGCTTACAACTTCCAGGAGGCGGAATGGTTTGCCAAGATCTCCCGGATCCAGACTCCGGTTTACCGCTTTGCGGAGTCTGGGATGGTGATGCTCGGTATGAGCCGGGTGTGGAAAGATGCTGGGGCGGAGGCGCCACAGATTCCCATCATCCTCGAATACGGTTTGAACTCTATCCCTTACGGTATGCTTCATATTATTTGCTAATTTAGGGTTTTTGTTCTAACCATCTCTTTCTTTTTATTTTCAGAGGGAAACAACTTGCAGTCTCTTCTGCAGCCGCGGGAGAGTGGTGGTCCCGCTCGGTTGGGTACTCGTGCTCTTGACGAGAACGAGTTGCCCATCCTTGAGCAAACGGCGGATCGGTTTGTGGAGGCCTACCCGCCAGGCCACGAAATTCTGAGCGCCACGCGGCCAGGTAAGGGATTATTTAACCCTCGCCCTCTCAATGCTCAAACCTCTGCTGGAATTCCTCTAATTTTGTCATCTTCTGATGAGGAATCCGCAGATGGTCCTTTCTTCGCGAGGAAGAAGAAGGCTGCTGGCGGGAAGGGCAAGGCTAAGGTTGTCTCCACTACCGATCAGGGAAACCGGTCTGATTCGGAGACCGAAAGTGACGAGGCGGCGGGGAACCCTGGTGGTGGTGAGACCACTGTTCCGGAGGTTGAGATAGCTGTCACCTCCGAGCAGCCCAGGACGACGACGGTGACCGGTATGAAGAGGCCGGCTCCATCGGGTTCGTCCCCGCCTGTTCGTACCTTAAAGCTCAAGAGGACTCGTAAGTATAAACTTCATTTACTTTAACTGCATATCTTTCCGCCATTATACTTATATATCTTGTCTTCGTGCAGGCGTGGATGCTACCGCATTCCAGAGTGGAGCGGGGAGGAGCGTTTCTGGACCCATGACGGTAGGTTTGGTCAACCTACCTGACGCGATGACCCAGGCGGCTACGCCTGTTTGCAGTATTGGTTCAGTTGCTCATCCCGTTGAGGCAACTGTTCCAACTGTAACATCATCCCCGCCGGCTGTCAGTGCCATCTTCACGGAATCCTTCACTGAGCCGGCGGTGGTTTCTTCTGCGGGTTCTTCCGCGGCGACTGCCACGGTTGTGAGTTCACCTCCGGTGAGTTCACCTCCGTTGGTTTCTATCGCGGCGGCCTCCACCATGCCTCCTCCGGCACCGGCGACCGCGGCCGGTCCTTCAGGTATGTTCGGGGTTGGGGCGTCTAGCCAATCTTTGCCTCCTTCCCGTCTCCTTGACCTTTTGGATGGATATCCCTTAGGTTCAGGTGATGGGTTTGGTGGCTATCGGCCTGTTGTCGACCCTACAGGTGCGTGGGGTTATCTTGGCCTTATATCCCTTTTATCATTTTCTCTTAACTGTTTTTTGTTTTATTGCAGTTCGTGATTCCAACGAGGTGTACGCTCCTCGGTGGAGTATCCATCGGGGAACGACCCTCCGGACTGCTGCGGATTGCGTCGAATGGGCGCGCCACGCCGCCCCAAGCGGTGCGCTGGGGGAAGCCATGGCCAGCTACCAGGAGGGTAGGCTGTCTAACGAGCTCCGAATCCTCCTTGCCCGGATGAAGCCGCGCGTCGAGCTACTTTGTCGTGAAAACGACAAGTTAAAGACGGCGCGTAGCCTGGAAGTGGCTCAGGCGCGGGCTATCCGAGAGGAGAATAAGAGGCTTGCCGCTGTTGCTGCGGAAAAGGAGAAGGCATTCAAGACCCTCGAGGTTGAAGTTCAGGCCCGGCTCGAGGCCCGTTCCAAGGCTGCCCAAGCTGTTAATGAACAGCTTCGGCTGGCTAAGGAAACTGCACGGAAAGCAACTGAGAGGGCCACCAAGGCTGAAGCTGTTGCCGAGCCTCTACGCACCGAGAATGAGGAGCTTAAAGCCAAATTAGAGAGGCTCCAACAGGCTCATGATGCCTTGGCCATGGAAGACGCCAAGAAGCTCCAAGAGATCCTGGACCAAAGGGGCATGCTTGACCACACTGAGCGTAAGCTGAAGGGCGTCGAAGAGGCTGCAGCTAAAGATGTGTTGCTTGCCAACCTTACTAAGAACGAAGCCGAACGCGCCCGTGATGAAGCTCAAGCTGCCCTCCAGGAGGCTCTGGTTACCAAGGAATGGCTTCTTCGAGAAGCATTGTCTCAGGTATGCGAAGTTTCACAATTTCTTTACGTTTTTCTTTACGCTTAGAAGAGTGATATATTTCTGCTTTGTAGGTTGTGCATCGTGTTCTTACGAACACATCATATGACGATGCCATGAGCGCAGCCCTCAACGCTTCTCATGAGGATGGGGAAAAGGCTGGCTTCCTGCTTGGTCTAGGGTTTGTTGAGAAAGGCATCCCGCCTTCCAACTTCCCTCTATATGATGTGGATACTGAAGCTGCTTATGACCAAGCAGTGAACCAGTATGCTGCCTTCCCGCATCCGGTGGTGGAGAAGGTGAACGAGATTACTGCTGCTGATGATGGGCTAGCTATTCTCAAGGCTTTCCTTGAACCGCCACACTCTACTGATGGTGCGGGTTCAAGTGGGAGTGGTCCTAAAGCTTGATCCTTTAGATCCCTTCCCACAGTTAGAATAGATTTATTTTTGTATAGATTTATATTCTTGTACGCGGGTATGTGCCCGGCCATTCTTGTAATACTTGAATTTTTATGGAATATAAATCTTTTGTTAATGCCTTGCCTTGTAAACCTTATATGTTTTGCTCACGCATATTCTAGTTTAGCTTAGCAATTTCCTAAGTACTTTGGATAAGTTAACCTTTCAACGTGGCAGACAATAGGTTAAAGTTTTGCTTCCTCTTTCGTGATTGTGCGGGTAAGACCGTCACTTTCACTTAGTAGGATGGCTAAACTTTACCTATATCTGACATGCGTGGAGGTTTTCCTCATCTTTTCCTTAGAAATTTTCGAAGTGTTTTGAATAAGTTAACCTTTCGACGCGCGGTTGTCAATAGGTTAATGTTCAGTTTCCTCTATCATGATTGTGCGGGTAAGACCGTCACTTTCATTTAGTGGGATGACCAAACTTCACCTATAACTAACTTGCGTGAAGGTTTTCCTCATCTTAGAAATTTTTTCCGTTTTTTGTGTTTATGCGGGTTTTGTCGCCTTCCACACGCAACGACTTACTTCTTCCCATACTTATTTATGCGGTGAATACCGGCATATCAGTGTGAGAAGTTCATAAGTATAAAGGTAAGGCTATCAACACAATGTGAAAGGAGAATCATTTCCATTAGAAGTGGCTCTAGGCCTTTTCTTTACATGTTTGGAATTGATCTACATGTAACATTTGCGTAATTGAGCTCCATTCCATGTTCTTGGGATGGGAGTGCCATCGAGCTTTTCGAGCCGTTATGCGCCCTTTCCTAAAACTTCTTTGATAATGTATGGTCCTTCCCAGACCGGGGCCAGCTTTCCTGGGCGCTCTTGGTTTGAAGCCTCGTTGTTACGCAATATGTAGTCTCCTACATTGAAGTTGCAGAGTTTTACCCGCGTGTTGTAGTAGTTTTGCATTTGTCGCTTGTAGTTCTCTTCACGCGCTGCGGCTAAGTCTCTGCGTTCTTCGGTTAGCATAAGGTCTAACCGTCTTTCCGCATCATTGTCTTCTGGCTGAATCAAGACCCTTGGTGAGGGTAAACCAATTTCGACCGGGACCATGGCTTCAGTGCCATAAGTGAGGCTGAATGGGGTTTCTCCCGTACTGGCCTTTTTCAGCGTTCTGTTTGCCCAAAAGACGTGTGGAACTTCGTCCACCCAGCCAGATCTGTGTTCCAAGAGTCTTTTCTTTATGCCGTCGACGATGCTCTTATTTGCTCTTTCCACCTCACCATTACCCTACGGGTGCGCCACTGAGGTAAAGGTGTGGGTGATTGGAAGTTCTTCTAGCCACTTTTGTAGCTTCTTGTCAGCAAAGTTGGTACCGTTATCGCTCACCAAAGTCTGTGGAAGTCCAAAACGACAAATAATAAATTTCCAAATAAATTTTTTGATATGTTTTGCGGTTGTTTGGGCTAAGGGTTTTGCTTCTATCCACTTGGTGAAGTAGTCGATGGCTACCACTAGAAACTGAACGTTCCCTGCTGCTGT
Organism: Bidens hawaiensis; assembly: GCF_021521415.1. Classification (NCBI taxonomy): domain Eukaryota; kingdom Viridiplantae; phylum Streptophyta; class Magnoliopsida; order Asterales; family Asteraceae; genus Bidens; species Bidens hawaiensis. Next base: position 67,582 of record NW_027493268.1, on the reverse strand, counting down.
GGGAAATGTGCCTGTCACATCGATGGCCCACTTCTGAAATGGACATGAAGAGGTGACTGGAACAAGTTCATTCTTTGGGCGATGCGTGTTGGGTGCGTAGAGCTGGCAAGACCTACACTTTCTGATGTATGCCAGCGCATCCGTATGCATCCCCGGCCAAAAGTATCCCGCGTTGTTTAGCTTAGCTACAACAGCGCGTGGACTTGCGTGTACTCCACAGATGCCCTCGTGTACTTCCTTTAGGAGGTAGCCAGCATCTTGGTTGTCCACGCATCTTAGGAGTGGGCCAAAAAAGTTACGTCTGTAAAGGATGTCATCGATGAGTTGATAGTTCAGTGCTTTACAACGTATTTTTCTTGCCTTTGTTTTTTACTCTGGTAGTATACCCGCCGCAAGGTAATTTATTAGTGGTGTCATCCACGTTTCTGTGCCAGTTTGGATGACACAGATTTCCTTGTGCGGGACTGATGGTGCTCCAAGGAGTTCAATGCGAATATCCTTTCCCAAGTGGGTGAAGGCTAACGATGCAAGCTTGCTTAACGCATCCGCAGATTTGTTTTCGCTACGCTTGACGTGTATGACTTTACAATCGTTAAAATCGCGCATAAGGGTTTTTGCTTGTGCGAGGTACAGGGCCATTGTGTCGTTCACGGCCGTGTACGTCCCATTTATTTGGTTGGCTACTAACATGGAATCCACATGGGCTTCCAAGTTTTTCACTCCCATCTTACGCGCAATTCTCAGCCCGGCCAAGAAAGCTTCATACTCCGCTTCGTTATTCGTACTTGGAAAATCCAGTCGAATAGCGTAAGTGTATTCTTGGGAAATCCAATCGAACCCTCGTTGCTGGCTGCTCCATCAGTGTAGAGTCGCCAGACATCATCGATGTCCTGTGCTGGGGAAGGTTGAGCCTCCTCCTGGCACTCTTTCTCCCGCGAAGCGGAGACTTCTGCAATAAAGTCTGCCAAGACCTGGCCTTTTATGGCTGGTCTCGGCTTGTACTTTATCGCGTATTCTCCCAATTCTATTGCCCATTTGGCTAGGCGTCCCGACAATTCGGGTTTGCCTAGAACGTTTACAAGTTTGAAGTTGGTGAGAACGGTGATTGGGTGACCTTGGAAATATCGTCTTAGCCTGCGTGAAGCCTGTACAAGTGCTAAGACTAATTTTTCCAGGGTAAAGTACCGGGTTTCTACGTCTGTTAGGACACGGCTAACATAGTAAATAGGCATCTGGGTGCCTTTTCGCTCTACTAGCAGGACTGCCCCGGTTGCTCTATCTGTGGCGGAAAGGTACAGGATTAATTCCTCCCCCGCTTCTGGTGCTGTGAGCGTTGGGAGTTCGATCAAGCGTGACCGAATTTCCTGAAAAGCTGCTTCCGCTTCTGGTGTCCAGCGGAAGTGCGTTTTCTTTAAACAGTTTCTCAATGTTGACACGAATGGGAACGACCTATCCGCATGGTTTGACAAAAAGCGGTTAAGTGCGACTAGGCGTCCATTCAGTGTCTGAGCTTGCTTGATGGTAGTAGGTGATTTTATTTTGATAATGGCTTCGACCTTTTCAGGGTTCGCTCTGAAGCCATCTTTAGTAACAATGACTCCTAAGAACTTCCCTTCTTCTATCCCAAAGGAACACTTGCTCGGGTTGAGCTTCATGTTTATCTTTCTGAGCGTGTTGAAAGTTTCTTCGATGTCTTTCAACATCGCTTCTGGCTCAGGGCTTTTGATGACCAAGTCATCCATGTAGACTTCCAAGTTCCTCCCAATTTGGGCATGAAACTCTTTGTCCATGAAGCGTTGGTATGTGGACCCGGCATTCTTAAGTCCGAATGGCATCATTGGGCATGAAACTCTTTGTCCATAAAGCGGTTTTGTCCTGATCGTCAACGGCCATGTGGATTTGATGGTACCCCTTATATGCGTCAAGGAAGCATTTAAGGCGAAACGGTGCTAATGAATCCATTTTGAGGTCAATTTCGAGTAACGGGTAACAATCTTTGGGGCATGCTTTGTTTAAATCTTTGAAATCTATGCACATGGGCCATTGTTTGTTAGATTTCGGTACCATGACGGGATTTGCAACCCATTTTTGATATCTGCAAACGCGTACGATGCCCGCGTCAAGGAGTTCCTTGACTGGGTTCTACACGCGTTAGCTTGTTCCGCCCCCATTACTCTGCGCTTTTGTATGACTGGCGTAAAAGCCGGGTTACACTTGAGCTTATGCTCTGCCTTACTTCGAGGTACACCAGTCATGTCAGCTGGTGTCCACGCGAAGATGTCAGCGTTTTTCTGTAGTAAGCGTTTGAGTAAGGTGCGCGTAGGATCAGTGATTGTTGGGCCAATGGTAACAGCCTGGTCGGGGTATTTGCCATTGAGGGCCCATTTTTCTGGTTCGGTGATGGTTGGTTTAGCCATCTTTGGTTTGGGTTTAGATGAGACAGATGCGATGCATACCTGAGGAATACCGGTGATCATCGCTACACCCTCAGCTGTTGGCCATCCCATCATGCCGTGGACTGAAGATACCACGGCATTGAATCTTGCCATCCCGTCTCTCCCGAAGAGAATGTCGTATGTGTGGTGTGGCTTCCTCATCACGACAAAGTCCACGTCCTCTGTGCGGGAGTGTTTCCCGTCCGTGAGAATGACGGGGAAAGATAGGATACCCAGGGGGTGTTTGTGCTGCCGTCAAACCCTTCCATCGAGGCATAGACCGTTTCCAGGCGTTCCTTGTCTTCTTCGTCTAGCTTGTCGAAGAACTGCCTGTACATAACCGTTGACGAGGCGCTGTTGTCAGCAAGAGTGCGGGAGGTGATGTAGTACCCGAGCTGGCTTTTGATGACGATAGGGCCTTCTTTGCTGGGTCCTCCTGGCACTCGCGGGAAGCGCACCTCAGCTTCCTTCCACGCGCATGGTTCTGTCGTTCGTTTTTTTTTTCCCTGATGTTACTATGAACCATGTGGATGCTGATGTCAACGGGCTTTCGTCCGTTGCCTTTGTATCGGTTATCATTCCTCCCTCCATTCTTGATTGATGCCACAAGGTGTGTAAGTCTTCCATCCTTGACGAATGTTTCAACAATATCCTTCAAGGATGTACACTCCTCAGTGTTGTGACCCTTTGTCCCGTGAAAGTCACAGGATTTGCTCTGATCCGCATTAGGTCGCTGCCGGATCATTGGAGCTTTTGGCCATGGGAGTTTTTCTGTGGCAAATATCTCCGTGACGCTTTTGGTGAGTGGCGTCCACCGGTGTTTTCGGCTTGATGGGTGCGTGTTATCCCTTCCGCCTACTAGAGGGCGAGAGCTGGATGAGGTGTCAAAGTTTACCCTTGACTGCCAAATACCTAGCTTCATCTTTTTGTTTTGCCGGGCGGTCCGAACGTTGTTTTCGCTAGTCCTCTGCGTGTAGAGGTGTGTATGCTGGGGAAGATCCCTACCCAGTTGCTTCTCCGTTTCGGCAAAGCGCTTGGCCGCCGTCATGATGGCATCCCATATGGATGGCATGCCGTCCTTACCCGTCAACGTGCGGATAAGCTCTGGGTATTCGGCGCCCTGGATGAAAGCGGCGCGAACAAGATCTTCGCTTATGGTGCCCAGACTCAGCTTTTTGGAGTTGAAGCGAGTGATGAAGTCTAGTAAAGATTCATCCTCCTCTCTAACGCAGTTGAGGATCGTCCACTGCTCTTTAGTATATTTCCTCTGTTGACTGAAGTGTTGGCTGAACTTATGTTGAAAGTCCGCCCAATCATAGATGTGGTGGACCGGTAAATGATCAAACCACGCCCTGGCCGCTCCAACCAGCGTCATCTGAAACATATAACACCACGTGGGTTCCGTCCAGTTGCTGACGGTTGTCCCCGCTATGAATCTGTTCAAGTGATCGTCTGGGTCGGATATACCGTCATAAGTGCCTATGTTGGACATTTGTTTAGCACTCTTCGGGGCGATTGCTTCCGCAATGTCCCTTACAAACTTGGACGTTGCCGCATTTGCAACACTTGGTCTAAAGGTTTTGGAGAAGTCATGTGGGTTCCCCCCCGCGTTCCTTGGTTTGAAGGTTTCTCCAAAATTCCTTCTCGGTTGGAAGTCCGTTTCCTTGCGCTTCCCTTTCGCCCTATGGCGAGGGTTTGCATCACTATCGGATTCTTCCCAGTCATCGTCCAAGTACTCGCACTCATTGCTCATGTTGAGCTGTTGTCGAGTGCTTCCGAATTCGTCAGCCTGTTGGAGTGAACGTAAGCGTTCATCCAACTTAGCTTGGAATTCCTTCTGACGTGCTTCCGCCCACGCTTGAACTTGATCAAGTGTTTGGCCAGGGAGCCTCGTCTGTTGTCTTTCCACCTGGTTATCAATGAATCCCAGGGGATGATTGTTTACTGCACTTGCCCCGGCTTGGGTAACCGGGGGTAGTGTTCGTAAAATTTACTGCACTTGCCCCGGCTTGAGTAACCGGGGTAGTGTTCGTAAAATTTGTGTACTCGCCGGTGTTCCTCCCAGTAGCTGGGGTTGTGATTACCGGGGTTTCTTGGTCACTCGCTGGCCTCGGGACCGGAGTAACGTTAACCATCTTTCCAGAAGTTTTGGAAAAAACTAAAAAAGAAATAGTTCTAGCTTTTATGCACGGATGGCGCCAATGAAGAAACACTAGATGACCCCCGGGCAGATTACGGATAATCTGGGGGTTAAGTAGATGTTTCCCACGAGGGTTAGGTCCGGCAAAGATGGTTGTTCTTCTGATGACCTTCAAAACAGACACCGTGAGCTCGTCACTGAGAAGGGGGGGGGGTTCCTCCTTGTGACCACCCTCCGGCGTGAGAATCAGACTAGATTGCTCTGAATATAAGTGTATATTGAGAGAGATTGCTAGAGAAGATAAGATACAAGATGATGATACCGTTCCAAGGTGTTGGAGTATTTATAGCCGAAGGTAGGTTTCCAAGCAGGTACAGCCAGCTGTATAGTATTCCTTTTCCACCAACTGTGGGCTACGCACGTGCCATGCTAGTAGTTGGTGGGTAGGCAGCGGCTGATAGTGACATGGCCGGCTGTGTACTATTCCTTTTCCGCCGGCTGTGTACTATTCCTTTTCCACCAACTGCAGGCTATGTACGTGCCACGACAAGGGTTGGTGAGTAGGCAGCGGCTGATAGTGACATTTTGTACTAGAGCGTGCTCCTCGTATTGTTGTCGGTGAGCTGTCACCCTGTGATTGGTTCATTGGCTGCTTTGGTCAGATCTTGTCTATTTTGTCCATACCTTGGCAGGTATAGTACAAAAGATCTTCCAGAAGCGTACGGACTGGCTCATTTGGGCGGGAGTATTCCCGCCTTGCTCATTCCTTCAGGTGACATTACTGAATTATTTAGTGCCTTGTGCGTGTAGCCTTGCTATTAGTGCGGGTAGCCTTCCCTGATGGCTTGTATCCGCAACTGCGGGAACAGGCGGGGTACTTCACCATTGGGAGGCTTTTTCTGCGGGAACAGCTGGCGTACTGCGCGTAAGGTCTTCTCTGAGCATGGTTGGTCCTGCGGAACCAGTTGGTCCTTGCGCAGACGTCCCTCTTCAAGGTGAGTCTTGCAGGTTCAACTGGGCTCTGCTGGGACCTACCTCTTCAAATACCATCTCACAAATGGCATTAGATGAAGAGAATGACCGTGCTCAGTTTGGTCATTTTGCCTCTTTTTCGACCATTGGAGTTGGTGATTGTTGGGAATGAGCCTAAAGACTCTTTTTCAATTAAAAAAAATATTTATTTATTATAAATACATACTTGTATGCAAACCATTCTCAAACCATCTTAAAAAAAACATTTCAACCAAAAATTTGACACGAATTCATCATCTTCGTCCTACGATCCAGATTTTTTTTCATGCAATGGACTTTACAAGCGATATGTTATTCGACAACAATCAAGCATCGCGTTCGCTCACAATAAAAGCTCGGTTGAATTAAGATTGTAAAAGTGCACATGAGCGTTTAGCAATCGTCTACTTTGCTAAAAACGCAATTTTCACAAGCGAACACTTTAGGAGGCATTTTTGAATGAGTAAACGACTATTTCTAAGAATAGTAGAAGATATATTGAGAACGGATTCGTGATTTGAGTTACGTCCAGTTGCGATAGGGATAAGAGGTTTTAGTCTTCTACAAAAGTGCACTGTAGCGATCCGACATATGGCATAGGCACGGTTCATGATGCTTTGGACGAGTATCTTCAAATGTCCGAAAGAACGGTATGCAATAGTGTTTTTAAATTACCAAATATATTATTAAGTTATATAACAACAAATATTTACGTAGCCCTACTTTGACCAATAGTAAAAAATTGTATGAATAACATGAAACAAAACATGGACTTCCCGAAATGTTTGGGTTGCATTGACTGTATGCATTGGGAGAGGGCAAACTGTCCCAATGTTTGACATAGTCAGTACAAGTGAGGTGATCATGCATCCAACTATATCTTTACAAGCAAGATTTATGGATTTGACATGCCTGCTTTGGTGTTGCCAGTGCCAATAATGGTTTAACGGTCCTCCATCAGTTGGGTTTTTCAACAATATCATAGAAAGTACGATGCCGAAGTCAAGCTTTCAAGTTTTAGGAATCGAATACAAGCACGACTATTGTCTTGGTGACGAAATATATCTGTCGTGGTCCTTGTTTGTAAAATCCTTCACGTGCCCAAAAAATGAAAAATGAAAGAAATTTAAGGGGGCTCAAGACCGGCAAAGAAAAGTACACTGAAAGATGCTTTGGTGTCACAAAAAGTAAGTTGACACGTGGTGGCCAACCCAGCACGAGCATGGTCGCCAAAAAATTTAAATGGAAGATGTGTGCATGCAATATGTATTTTGCATAACATGATTATTAGATGAGGGACATGCGATTTGTGAGTACAACAAGGATGAAAATAACATCCAATATCAACTGGTTGATAAAACGTAAAGAGAGTATAATAGATTGGCTTTGGGAAATAAAGATATGCATGGCGCGCTACGTTTGTACTTGGTCGAACATAAATGGTCGCAACCACCTTCTTCCGACAACAAAGACTAGATATTGTTAAGTCTTCAAATATTTTTAGTTATATTTTTTAAGTTTTAGTTTATTTCATAATATTATTTTCAATGTTTAAGTTTTAATTTAGTTATTAATGTTAAATATTATATTTATAAAATGCACTAAATATAAAAGAAAAATAGAAAATAGCCTTAGTGGGAGATTAAAAGGAACGAGCAGGCGGATTTTAGAAAAGGGGTGTTCTGCTCACTACAAACAAACGTAATTGTAGTTGTTAGACATAGTATATTGGTAGTTATGAGCAGGGGTATTTTTGACTTTCTATATATTGGTCTTTATGAATGTACTTGTATTTACACTAAATTATATACCTTATCAAACCTTTTCATGGTATGTCTTAACCTTCTATTATGCTAAATTGTACTCGAATTGGTATGCAGTATCAAGTGGCTTTTAATTTTCAGTCTCTAATACACCATATTTAATTCAACCATTTTGAAGGAACAACAGGAGGCACTACTATTTAGTTTCGGAAGCTTATTTTCATAATTAAGGGTTAGTTTTAGACACTAATACTTGTTTAGACGAAAACATCTATGGCAAAATCAATTTTGGATCACGTTGTGACTGGTGGATATTTTTCGACCGTTTTGCATGACCGAAATTTTGTTTTAGTGACTGGTGTAGCAATCAAGCAATATATCGACCAATTTAGCGACCAAAACAGTAAGCCACCGGTGTCATGACTGAAAAGTTACTGTGCCAAACTAGTTCTTATTGTTTTGTATATGATGGATTGATTTAATAATTAAAAGTTGTAACTTTAGAATTACTTTACACATACTTGACGAATTCGGAGACAAAATTATTTAACAATTGAATGATAAAACGTCATAAGTTTTAATAATATTACTAATAAAGTATAACATCCTAAAAAACAATTATTTCGATTCATGCTTCTTTTTTTTCTCTAAACAAGAGCCACGCGATTAATTAAGAAATATAATATCACCATGTTAGGTGTCTCCTCCGCATATATATATCCCCACAAACTTGTGCTACTCAGAACCAACTAATCACGTACACTTTATTAACTTCTACGTAAATAATAATAATAATAATAATAATAATAATAATAATAATAATAATAATAATAATAATAATAATAATAACCATGAAGATGTCGAAGAGCAAGATCCTTGTTGTGGGTGGCACAGGCTACATTGGCAAGAGGATCGTCAAGGCCAGTCTGGCTCAAGGCCACCCGACCTATGTCCTGATGCGTCGAGAGATTGGTTTCGAAATAGAAAAGCTTCAAATGTTGTTGTCGTTTAAGGAACAAGGAGCCCGGTTGGTTGAGGGTTCGTTCTCTGATCACCAAAGTCTCGTGGATGCGGTTAAACAAGTGGATGTGGTGATATGCACCATGTCCGGGGTGCAGTTCCGGTCACATAATATTCTACTTCAACTTAAGCTTGTTGATGCCATCAAGGAAGCTGGAAACATTAAGGTATGCATCAAGACTTGTATCATTTGATTTGCAACATTATGATAGGTCCAAAACAAATATTTACATAATTAATTTTTTGAAACAGCGATTCGTGCCTTCAGAGTTCGGGCTCGACCCTTCACGGATGGAACACTCACTTGAATACGGAAAGGAAACGTTTATGGACAAGATGGTTATACGAAAAGCCATTGAAGATGCTAAAATTCCATATACTTACATTTCCGCAAACTGTCTAGGGGGTTATTTTGTCGGCAACCTTTCCCAGCCGGGCTCCCTTGTGCCACCAAAGGACCGAGTGTGTATTTTTGGCAATGGAAATCAAGTGGGTACGATGTTATAGCATTTCCACATGTTGATTCTGAAACGAACGCACCCACATAATATGAGTATGGCTTAGGGGGTGTTCAGGATTTCTTATTTTTACTAACATTAACTTATTAACTTTTTGAAAAAGAATAAGGCATTTGGGATTGCTTTTGACAAGTTACACTTTTGTAACTTATTAACTTAATGAAAAGTTATAAGGAGGTAAAATAAGGAATCCCAAACACCCCCTTAATATCGTTACTTGTTCTTAACTTATTTAAAATTTGTGTAGTTGCTTTCATGGATGAAGACGATGTTGCAACATACACAATCAAGACCGTGGATGATTCTCGCATGTTGAACAAGACGTTGTATCTCCGGCCACCAAACAACATTCTTACACACAACCAACTGATTGAGAAATGGGAGAAACTTACGAATCAAACGCTTGAGAAAGTTCACATATCTGCTCCAGATTTTCTTGCTTCTATTGAAGGTGCGTATATGGGATTTTATTATCAAACTACAAACTAGAAATGAACAAAATTTTTGCTTAATGTTTTGTATTTATATATCTGTTTTCAGAAGCGGATGACCATATTGTTCGATCAGGGCTTGCACGTATCTACCACATTTACTATGAAGGTCGTTCGATGAACTTCGAAATTGGTGAAAAGGGTGAAGAAGGTTCTGAGCTCTATCCGGAGGTCCCATACACGAGTGTTGATGAGTATTTGCGACGGTATCTCTAAGTCATGTATGTGAAAAGTGATTCAAGTTCTCGATAGTAAACGCGAGAATTAAGTACGTGCGCCTTGCATGTTATCTAGTTTCTATCGGTCTGCATGAAATCTGAACTAATTTGAATAAAGCCACCGGCTACTTTTGTTTAAGTTGTCCGGTTTTTTAGCATGTTTATGTTATTTTGTTTGTTACTGATCATCTACTTGAGAAATCATGTATTTCCTTCCATGTATGCACTTTCAGTTTATCAATAAACAGTGAAACATTTTGCTCTTTCTTATTCATATTTTCGTGAGAAGCTTAATTATTTTATATAAGTATAAAAGCAGACTTGATATGAGAGCCAACAAGTGCTCAATTCATATAGTGTTTGATTTAATAAAAGAAATAAATGGTTGAAGCTACCAGTGTTCTACCACCAACTCCAACTCCAACTCCAACTCCAACTCCAACTCCAACTTCAATATTCCAGATCTTCAAAGGAGAGGGTAGGGGCGCAAACGAGTCGAGCCAAGTCCGAGCTTGACTAGGCTTGAGCTTGGCTCATTTAACTTACACAAAGCTCGAGCTCCACTCCTTTCGATCTCTATTTTTAAAGCATGAGTTCGGCTCGTGTGTAGTTTTTCAAGCTCGAGCTTAGCTCGGATATGAGTATTGGAGTATCTGTGTACAGGGCTGTAAACGAACCGAACGAACACGAACAAGACCTTGTTCATGTTCGTTTGTTAATGAAATAATTTTTTCATGAACGGTTCACGAACACTTACCGAACGAGATTTTATGTTCGTGTTCGTTTATTAAGGAAATGAGTTCATGAACGGTTCACGAACACAAATAAAATCGGCAAAACCTAGAAATTGAGACCGATATATTCATCAACGTGAATAATTAAAGCATGTAAACAATTCGAACGAACATGAACAAGGGTATATTAGTGTTTGTTCATTTAACTCTAAACGGAAACGAATACTTAATCGAACGAATATTTAAGTTTTTGTTCGTTTATTTAAATTGAACCCTTGTGTTCGTTTAACATAATTCAATAAAGATAAACGCACATAAATAAACACAAACAAACATAATTGAACACAAATTAACAAATGCAAAACTTTTTAAGTAGATAACTTATCCAAAAAAATATTTAATTATTTTCTATTAACACATAAACGAACATAAATAAACAAACATAAACGAACGTTCATGAACATAAATGAACGAACGGAACATGTGTTCATGTTCGTTCGTTTAATTAAACGAACACAAATTTTTTGTTCGTGTTTGTTCGTTTATTAAATAAACGAACATAAACGAACTTCCAGCCGAACGGTTCACGAACAGTTCACCGAATGTTCAGTTCGTTTACAGGCCCATATGTGTAAGTTACTTCTAGTAACTGTAACTTCATTGTATGGTGAGTAAAAACGTATTTTCATTTTGCTTATGAACAACAATCAAAACTTAACACAAATTATGCAAGTTTCATGTAAAGAATATACTTTAATGTTAAAAAAATATAAAGTGAATATATATATATATATATGTTTAAGTTTAGGAGAGAAATGAATATGGGCTACTAGTTTTATTTTAGGTTTTATATGTTTAAAAATAAATGAAAAAAATATAAATGCAACAATAAATGTATTCTCTCTCTTCAATTAATACAACTAATATAACCATAATAAATCACTCTCTAATTATGGATACACATATCCTATACGTGTATAGGTTATATGCTTTTTGTATGTAGGTAATATGTTTTCTTATTCTTAAAACAAGTGTATGTTATATGTTTTTGTTTAGGTTGTATATTTTTTATTGACATTTAATGCTAACTTATGTAAGATAGTTTTTTGTATTATTCATCACAATTTACCTTCGTGTGGATTGATATTGATATATTGAGTTGGAAGAAATTGGTTTTGTATAGAAAAAAAAAATTAATATATTGTATAAATTGTATTTATGTAGGATAAAATTTTCAAGTATAGGTTATATGTTTGTGTAGGTTATACGTTTTCGTGTGCATGTGTAGTTTATTGATGCTGAATTTTGTGTGTCGGTTATATGTTTTTCGTGTGTAGGTTATATGTTTTCTTATTATTAAAACAAGTGTAGGTTATATGTTTTTGTGTAGGTTGTGTACTTTTTTGTTGATATTTAATACAAACACGTGTAAGATATTTTTTTGTACTATTCATCACAATGTAACTACGTATTGATGGATATTAATATACTGAGTTGGGAGAAATTGGTTTTGGATATAAAGAAATTTTAATGTATGAATAAATTGTACTTGTGTAGGATAAAAATTTAAAAGAGAAAAAATAAGTTATAAAAATAAATGAATTCTTATTATTTTTCAATTATAATAATTTGATTAGTTATATTAATTGAATAGATAACTATTATATTTATTAGTTATATTAATTAAAGAGAGAGAATGCATTAATACTTTCCTCATTTATTTTTAAACATTTAAAACATAAAATAAAACTAGTGACTTTTATTTATTTCTCATATTTCTCACAGTAATCTCATTTCTCTTCTGAACCATCATCTATATATATATATATATATATAGGGGATGGATATTTTGAGAACCTTGTTGAGTTGTAAGAACTTGATTCTGGACCACACATTTAATTAAATTGATTGGAATATGTGGTTGACATTAAATCTGACAAAAAGTCAAAGTAGGAGAGAGAATAACTATGTACAGTGATTACACAATTTTAAACGTTCGTTACACATATGTAATAAGTCGACCCGGTGCGTAAAAAATTTTGTAATTTTTTTACGTATATGTAACCTACATATATTACGTATGTGTAAAAAAAATTCGAAAAAAAAATTTGTTACACTGAGTTCTTTTGAGTTCTTAAAACTCAAAGGGGTTCTTATTTGAAATCTCCTATATATATATATATAGTAGTTATAGAGTATCAAATACTATCTATATATGGGTTCCATTGAGAACCACAGTTTTCTTAAAAACTATCAAATTAAATATCAACCATTGATGTATTAGATCAATGGTGATGATTAAAATGGTAATATTGTAAATAAATACAAAGCAAAGGAAATTAATTAAGTGCTAAAAGGACAAATTAGGTATACCAAAATTAATATTCTTTTACATCTCTTCTAAATTCCTAAAATCACTCTTCTCTTTCTCTCACATCTTTCTTCTTTCAAATAATTTTTTTTTAAAAACCTGTTTGTCAGAATCAAATATTTTACATTGAAGAGCTAACAAATGTTTATGAGATGAAGACAAATTTTTTGAAGAAACGACCAAAATCCATATATGTAATCCTCAACTTTCAACTCAAAGTTAGGTAAGTTACATATATGTAACGGTAGATAAAAAGAAATATACAAACACAAGACCAAATCCAAATCATATATTCTCTCTCTTAATTTATTATTAAAAAAAATGAAAGAAAATAAACAAGCTACATATTATATAGCAATTAAAAAATCAGTTTTTTTCAATTAAAAACAAATATACTAACAAACTACATATATGTATCGCATGAAAATGTACATGTATTTCACGTTACATATATGTATTTTTACACACTACATATATGTAACTTGTGGATTTTACAATATACATGAGGTTACATATATGTACATCATGCGTTATGGTGTAACAAATTTGATATCTTGAAGTTGAAATAAAATATAAACCACAATATATATATATATATATATATATATATATATATATAAACATTTAATGAATAGTAAAAACCAAATAGAAAAATCTTAATTTATAAAAATTTCCGTCAGTTCAATTTAAATCAGTGGGATATAAACGGTAAGCATTTGCTAGTGAGCAGAGAGGTTCTAACAATTGATTCCATCACAGATATAAGCCATTGGCATGTTTGAAAAAAAGATTCCAACAAACAATAAAATATTGTTAATAAAAGAAAATATTAGTGAAGAGGTAAGGAATGGCCGACTGGGTTTTAGATGTGAGAAATTAGAAACGATGACAAAAGTATGAGCAAGGAGTTAAGGATTAAACGATGAATGACGGTGATATTAAATAATTAGGTTTTAATTTAGACAGAGAGACTAAAAGCAATCCACAAATATAAGACATGATAAATTACATATAAACCCTTTTCAATAAAAAGAAAAACAAAATAACAAAATTTTATAATTGGTTAAAAGTAGTTTTCATAGTTTTTAAATTAAGGAGTGGTTCTCATTTGAACCCTCCTCTCTCTCTCTCTCTGTATATATATATATATATAAGGTAAGATTAAAATGAAAACCCACTTGAGTTGTGAAAACCCGCGAAAACCCTATGTAACATCGTTTTTTTTTGTTACATATAATATATGTTGTAACATTTAATACAAAACATCGAAACATCAAAAAAAAAATGTTTTGCTATTTTTTAACATTTTTTTACTAATTTTTATATATGTTTTCAGGAGAGAGAAAACGTTATATTTATATTTACATGTTTTATTCACTTTAATTGTGGACCACAAGATTTAAACATTAATTAAAAACATGTGGTTGAGAATGAGTTTCTAAAGTTTTCACAACTCAAATAGGTTTTTATTTTATACTTAGTCTATCTATGGGTTTTTATTTTATACTTAGTCTATCTATATCTATATATATATATATATATAGTAGTTATGTAATCAAATACTTTCCAACTAAATAACATTTGATCTCAGCTTCACAAAATCATAGGGTATCAAACTACTAGGTTGGAGGCTGCACGCTTTGGTTGACTGTATTTAAGGTAGCCTCTTTGTAGGACAACCATACATCATTTGATGGTGGGTAAAATATATTAAAAAATAATTCAACTTCTGGATAGATCCATTTAGATGGTTGCATGGTTTAAGTCAAGTTCATTTTTTTATTTTAATCACATTTATTTTGAATAATTATCCTTTCCTGTGGTCTCCATATTTGGTCGGTTCCTTAGCAGTTTCTTAGAAGAGTTTGTATGGTGGTTTATGTATATTTCAGCCTATATATAAAGGCCTTTTATTATCTTGTAATTCATGCAATTCATTCAATAAAAACCCTAAGCTTTCTCCGATCAAATATCATTGTTTATCTGTTATCTCAAACGTTTAGGGTTCTAATACCAACAGTGGTATCAGAGCTCTGTGTGAGATCAACCCTAAACTTCATTAACCCTACTTTCCGATCATTCCCATGGCCGAACAAACTAGTACGTTGTCCACTGCTCCTACCCCGATCCCTATGTTCAAAGCCGAAGGGTATGAACACTAGAGCATCAGAATGAAGAAGATCCTCATGTCCCGCGATTTGGGGGATATGTTGGACCAAGGCATGGATAAAAACGAGAAAGATGAAGGTCGATTGAGAGTTGCTAAAATAAGGGATGCACATGTTATGGCAATTATCCAACAAGGTGTGCATGACCAGTTGTTTTCAAGAATTGCTTCAGCAAAGTCTACTCGTGAAAGCTGACAGATACTACAGATGGAGTTCCAAGGGGACTCTCAAGTTAAGGCTGTTAAACTACAAAAATTGAGAAGAGACTTTGAAAATCTCAACATGAGAGAAGATGAACCGGTGGGAGAGTACTTCTCGTGTGTTATGGGCATAGTAAGTCAGAAGCGGGCCTACGGAGAAGCCGTTGCAGATCAAACGATTGTGGAAAAGATACTTCGCAGCCTCTCTCCAAAATTCGATTACGTTGTACCATCCATTGAGGTATCTCTTGATCTGTCTCAACTCACGCCTATTAGACTAATGGGGTCATTACAGTCACAAGAAGAAAGAATTAACAGCCGGGCCCCAGAGAAAGTTGAAAAACTGGATGAGCAGGCTCTCCAAGTTTTCCAAGAAGGAAGTTCTCAATCTTGTTCGAGTGGCAATGCTGGAATTAAGGGCTGAGGGCGCGGCTCCTTTAGAGGACGAGGTAGAAATCGTGGGTTCGAGAAAAGTAAAGTGCCACATTGCAACCTGTGTAACAAATCAGGTCACTTAAAAAGGATTGTTGGTACAACGAAGATCCGCAGGCTAATGTGGCTGAAGAAATGAAAGAAGAAAGTGAACCCAAATATGAGCAATGACTATTCATGGAATCATCACAAAAAATTAAGAATCATACAGTCTTATGACACATGCCTCAACAACGGGTAATACTAATAGCTTGTGGTTCATTGATTCTGGTTGTTCTAACCACATGACAGGGTCCAAGTCCATATTCACCCAACTGAATGATACTTTCAAGCAGGAAGTACAATTAGGTGACAAAAAAAAGCTAATGGTTGAAGGAAAATGTACGATCCGTATTGACACAGGGAATGGTGGTCATAAGGTTTTTGACAATTTGTATTATGCCCCTCGACTTGAGTATAACCTACTTAGTGTAGGTCAAGTCATGAAAAAGGGGTATTCATTGCACTTTGAAGATGGGAAATGTGTGATAAAACAAAATGGCGTATCTGTTATGAAAATCCCCGTGTCAAGTAACAACATGTTCCTTTTAGATGCTACAAAGGCACAAGCATGCAGTCATGAGCCTTCACCTCTCTCCCCCACTCAACTGTGGCATTTGAGGTATGGCCATTTTAATTTTGATAGTTTAAAGCATCTACATGATAGGAACATGGTTACTGGGCTACCCAACATTAGTCGTGGTCCAACTTGTGAAGGGTGTATTATGGGTAAGCAGTCAAAGCTTCTATTCATGTCAAAATCATGGCGTGCTACAAAAAGATTGGAGCTAGTACATGCAGACCTTTGCGGTCCTATGCAAACCCAAGTCTTGGAAAACGTTTATATTATTTGTTGTTCATTGATGATCTAACCCGTGTTTGTTGGCTTTACTTTATCTTGAATAAATCTGAAGCATTTGAAAGATTTAAAGTGTTCAGGTCTATGATCGAGAAGCAAAGTGAGAGTAGCATAAAAGAGTTGCGCACTGACAGAGGTGTCGAGTTTTGCTTAAATGAATTCACTGCTTACTGTGAAGCTCATGGAATAAAGGGAGAGAGCTAACTATCCCTCACACCCCCGAGCATAATGGGGTTGTGGAAAGAAAGAATCGAACTATCATGGGCCTAGCAAGAAGTATGTTAAAAGAAAAGAAGGTACCAAATTTCTTATGGGCCGAAGTTGTTGCTACTGCTGTTCATTTAATCAAATATGTCACCTACCACTGCCATTGTAGGGAAAACGCCTATTGAGGCCTGGTCTAACAAGAAGCCATCAGTCAGGTACTTCAAAGTATTTGGATGCATTGCTTATAGTCTAATACCATACAGGGGCGAAGAAAACTTGACAACAAATCAGAGAAGTGCATTTTCATTGGCTATTATGCTCAAAGTAGCGGGTATCACCTATACAACCAAGAAGTTTATGGTTAGTCAAAATGTGGTCTTTGTGGAAGAAGCGCAATGGGACTGGGAAACCACTCTCAAGAGTGAAAAGCAAATATTTGAAAGGTACTATGTTTATCCTTTTTCCAGTCATGGCATGTGAACAAATGGGGAGCTCAAGTGATTCTGGTGTAGCAAGTGATTCTGTTGAAGTAAGTGATTCTAGTAAAACTACACCTCCTCAAACTCTAGGTGATATCTCATCCTCTAGCACCAACAATGGTAGACATTCACCACTGTCTATGCAATCTCCAATAACTACTAATGTTAGTGCTAACAACTCAAACCAATCTGGTGCGAGTTCGTCTTCACCCATTTTGAGAACAAAATCACTAAATGATGTTTATGCTTCAACAATTGAAATGGAAGTGCCCCCCCTGATTTTTCTACTTGTCAATTTTCATTAAGTGTCTCTGACCCATCAACTTTTAATGAGGCAATTTCTAATAATGAATGGAGACAGGCAATGAATGAAGAGTTGAGAACTATTGAAAGAAATGATATTTGGAAGTTGGTGACTTTACCACCTGGAAAGATTTTAGTGGGACTAAAATGGTTATTCAAGACGAAACTTGTACCTGATGGCACAATATCGAAGTATAAAGCTCGCTTGGTCGCGAAAGGATACTCACAAAAGAAGGGCATAGATTACGAAGAAACATTTGCCCTGGTGGCTTGTTTTGAAACTATTCGTCTTGTTTTGGCTGCTGCAGCACATCAAGGGTGGAGCATACACCAACTTGATGTGAAATATGTATTCCTCAATGGTGATCTTGAGGAAGAAATTTACTGTCACACCCCGACCAATGAAGGCGGAAACGTCGAGGCGCGACATGATTGCTCATTGCACAATGACACTATAAAGTTAGAATATTTAAACAACTCATTTAAATCCATATCATCATAAATAACACAACAATTGTTCATACAAAATGCCAAATAGATAGATAAACAAATAACTTGTTCTTTTATTTTCTAATATCCTAAAGCCAAGATAATAAGTTTCTTCAAGTAATCCAATCAAGCTAACATCAAACCTGTAACATTGCATAAAATAGAGTTTGTCAACACGAAGGTTGGTGAGCAATTTTCATAGTTTTGGACAATAAGTATATAGTATGAAATCCACAACTAGCATATGAAAACAATAAATAATAGCAACAATTTAGATAAATGAAACCGTCAATAAGAATACATTGACGAACCGTCAATAAGAATACATTGATGACAATAATGGAATCGTCAATAAGAATACATTGACGACACCTTTCTATATGGGGATACCATATATACTCGGAATTAACGTATGATCATACTTTGATGAGGCTACCCGCCTTAACATTCAAGAGGCTACCCGCCTTAGCATTCAAGAATTTGCACATTATCATGTAAAGCATATAACACCAAATCGAGCATTTATTTAAGTAAACATATACAATACGTGTTGTGGTTTAAGACTCAAGTATAAATCATTTGAATTTGAATAAGTATGCAATGCCACCCCCAAAACGAAAGATGGAAAACGGGGGATGAAAAAGTACTCACATTAACAAGTAACTTGAAAGATAGTGTCGTGAATAATCGGAGAGATCGGTTTAACGAGCAAGACCTATATTAAACGGGTCTTGTGTTAGTAGGTAGTCTTGGAAGTGTTTAAAATAAAATACATGACAAATAAAGTAAATAAATAAAGGTTAGGATTTAAAATGTATATATTTGAGAAATTAAAAAAAATGAGTTTTGTAAAATAAGTTTACTCGAAACCGGGTCTCGGTATTCTATTCATTAGTTTTTTTCTTTTTTTTACTCAACCTATGTTAAGTAATAATGTGGGTTAAAATGCGATATTGCAAAACCTTTGGTTATAAGAATACCAAAATGAGGTTTAAACGAGTGTTCGGGTTTGTCGGTTCGAGACTTGATAATTGACCAAGCTCACAGTTAACTTCCCAAAATAATAAATGTTATGAGATAACTCAATAAAATCAAAATAGACTTAACCAAGTATGTAGTTCTATTGTGAAGAACCTTAACGTTCGTCAAGCGAGTATACGACCTTATCGGTTCGAACTTGTTATAAGATCAAGTTGGTTACCGACATGCCAAGTATGTTTAGAAATTAACTAAAATTGATTTAAAATATAATCTTGAAGAAAAATATGAGTTTTGGTGGCTAAAAACACACTTGTGTGTCTTAAGCGAGTGAACTCGGTTTAGTTCGGTTTTTTGGTTTGGTCCTTGACTCGGAATAAGACCGAGGATGGTTACCACATACCCAATTACCATGGAACTTGTAAAATAACTTATAAATAATAATACTCAAGTTTTACATTCAAAAAGTTAACAATAAAGCTTTTAAACAAAAGTTCGGTTTTTTTGGTTCGGTCCTTGACTCGGAATAAGACCGAGGATGGTTACCACATACCCAATTACTATGGAACTTGTAAAATAACTTATAAATAATCATACTCAAGTTTTACATTCAAAAAGTTAACAATAATGCTTTTAAACAAAAGTTCGGTTTTTGGTTCGGTTCTCAACTCGGGATGAAACCGAGGCTAGTCACCACATACCCAATACCATGGAAATTGACAAATATGAAAAATAAACTAAAATATGTAGAATTTAAGCAAGTATAACAAGTTATATGGTTAGATTTGTTAAATATATAAACAAGGACTTCAAAGTCCTCCATGTAACCTTGCCTTACTAGTCCGACATTTCAACCGGCCGAGACCGGAGAAATGAAAGACCGAAGGTAAACAAGGAGTGTATATTATATATATGTTGTAACATTAAGCTTTAAGTATTGAGAAGTTAGTGAAAATGAAAGATTAGCTTATGAAGAACAACCTTAGAATTCAAGAATTTGAGAGAGAAATGAAGAAATGAGCAAGCACAAATGAAGAAGATGGGTGTGTATATATAGGGTAAGTTGAATGGGTCATTCATAAAGGGTGTTTCATGAAAATGTGTTGGTTATAGACCCAAGAAAGCACAAACTACAAATGGGTCATTCAAGTCTCCATTTTGGTAGTTTTAGTCCCTAGAGTTTGTTTTGAGCGTTTCGGGAAATTTTAAGAACCGAAAAGGGTGTTTTTTTTATCCAACAACTATAAAACAAATATTTAACATACAATTCATCATTTTGATAATATCGAAAGGTTCGGGATACAAAACGGGTCGGGTTTACATTAAGAATACAAGTATAAAATAACCTGAAATTGACAAATGTCACATTTACGTTCAACAACCAGAAGGTTTCGAAATCAAAGGAAAAGAGGACAAAGTCTACCATTTACAAAAAGCTCTATACGGTTTGAAACAGTCCCCGAGGGCCTGGTATTCGAAGATAGATGAGTATTTTGTATCAAATGGGTACCTAAGGAGCAATAACGAGCCTACACTATATAATATGACATAAATGATATCATCTACTATGCTTATATGTGGATGATATCATATGTGCCAGCTCTAACTCGGTGCTTGTATATGAATTTAAACAGGGAATGATGTCCACATTCGAAATGACTGATTTGGGTATGCTATCCTATTTCTTGGAACTGGAGATTCGTCAATCAAAAGGTTGGATCTTCATGTTACAAGAAAGGTATGCCACGAATCTTTTATCCCGGTTTGGTATGGATGGGTGCAATGCAGAAGAAACTCCAATGAATGCAAATGAAAGGTTGCAGCTAAATGATAATGCAGATAAGGCAGATGCAAAAGTATACCAAAGTTTGGTTGGAAGCCTTATATCCCTTACACATTCTAGGCCTGATATCCCCTGTTCTATGACTCTTGTGTCAAGGTATATGCAAAGTGATGTGCCTGAAGTAGTTATATAAAAACACGCTAATCTAGACACTAAGTAATAAATTCTAGACTCTTAAACTTAACTAAACTACTAACCGGCAAGTGAACCGGTCGACTCTAGTACAGCTAAGTAAGTCCGGATATCGAACCCATGAGACTCTTTAAATTACGTTTACTAGCTAATTAGACTCGACTACAAAACACGACTTATTATTTATATTTGTTTAAGGTGGTTTTTATTTAAAATACTAAATTAATACTATAATTAAAACTAATTAAGAAAACAAGTAAATTAAACGAAAGCAAAGTTTGTTGTGAAAATATGATGATGATGAGAAAACTACCTAGGCTAGACTCCCTTAAATTTCGGTAGTGAATTTACTCGGGAAAATATTTAGTTATGGACTGGGATCGTAAAATAGTCACTTAAAAGAAAAACCAAATAGGACCCCTGACCCTTCTCAAGAGAAAACCTATGGATTTCTAACAAGTTTTAACGCACACCAGTATTAAAAATCAAGTTCGCTTACGGTCACCCAATTTGTTTACAATTTAGTTCCTTTATACGAAATCCTACCTTACAGCGCGGAAAAAAAAAGAAAAAAAAAAACAATTTACTATCATTAATTGATTTGATAAACAATAATAAATAATCAACCCTAGACGGACTCCTCACGAAAAACTAAATCTAGCGAGATTAAATAGTAAAGACTTATCAATAACCTAGCACTTTACAGATTTTAGGTTAGCAGCTCACTTAGGTTTATTTAACAATATTATTCCTATGATCTTATCGCGAAATCAAATCATAAAATAATCAAGAACACAGAGTAATTGACCTAATAGCAATCCTATCAGATGACAAACAATAATCAAGGAAAACTATGGAATAAAACTCATCTAACAATCCTAAGCAATCATACGCATCAATTAATTATAAGCAAATCTTTTACTAAATCATAAAAACCATAACGTAAATAATCCCAAATCAAATCAAAACGTCAACGTAAGTTCATCATAAGCCTAGGCAGTCTATAACGTTTAGCCTAGCATCTTAAAATTAAACGAAACAAACAAACAAGAATTCATGGCGTAAAATAAACGAAAACGGAAGAAACAAAAGATAAAACTCGTGTTCTTCATCTTCAACCAATGCGCGCAACACCAGCTGACTCTTCGACTCCAAAGCTGCTGAAAACTCTTCTCGGTTGCCTCGTAATTCACTAAATTCGGATGTGGGGTTAAGGTATGATTGATGGTGAGTTTAGGGGTCTTTATATAGGCAACAAGGGTCCAAAAATAGGTTAAGACGGTTAAACAACGAAGTTTCTGGAATCTGGCACCGTCACCACCACGCCGCGCCGCGCGGCGGGCTCCCCCTCCCCCGTCGCACGGCGCACCGGCCCAGGAGGGGGGTCTGGTTCGTTCTTCTGGTCCGGTTCACTTCCTGGTTCGGTCCGGTTCGTTTCCTGACGCGTTGGTTCTCCGGTTCGGCTTGTTTTCGCTTGTTTTTCGCCCTCTTTTCACCGGAATTATAACCCGAAACCTAAAACATAAAACTAAGTTAGTAGTATACAAATATTTCAAGAAACCGACCAAAACCAATAAAATATTAGATAAAATATACACGGGATTCACGTATAATAAACGTTATATCACAAAGTCCTTCCAAGTTGCACTCTGGAGCAGCCAAGAGCTGGAACGTTAAAGTATGGGCTTTGGTATAAGTGGGAAAGCGATCTTCAAGAAGTAATCTTAAGCGGGTTTTTAGACAGTGACTGGGCTGGAAGTGTTGATGACCGAAAAAGTACATCTGCTAATGTATTTACTATTGGAAGTGCAGCTGTCACGTGGAGCACCAAAAAGCAACAAACTGTAGCATTATCTAGCACAGAGGCTGGGTACATGGCGTCTACCGCTGCCGCATGCGAAGCCATTTAGCTTAGAAGAATTATGGATGATGATCTGAAGCTCAGCCAAAAGACAGCCACTACCATTTATTGTGATAACCAGTCTACTATATGCTTATCAAAAAAATCCAATTATGCACAGTAGATCCAAACATATTGAAATAAAGTATCACTTTATTCGAGAAATGGTGAACCATGAACAAGTAAAGTTGGAGCATTGTAGCACACAAGAACAAGCTGCTGATCTATTAACTAAGGCACTTCCAAGAGAAAAGTTTGAATACTTCAGAAGAATGATCGGAATGAAAGAGTTGGAATTACCGAAGGGTATTAAAAAATAATTCAACTTCTGGGTCGGATCCATTAGATGGTTGCATGGTTCAAGTCAAGTTCCTTTTTTTTTAATTTTAATCACATTTATTTTGAATAATTACCGTTGCATGTGGTCTCCATATTTGGCCGGTTCCTTAGCAGTTTCTTAGAAGAGTTTGTTTGGTAGTTTACGTTATATTTCAGCCTATATATAAAGGCTTTTTGTTTTGTAATTCACGCAATTCAGTCAATAAAAACCCTAAGCTTTCTCTGATCAAATATCATTGTTTATCTGTTATCTCAAACGTTTAGGGTTCTAATACCAACAGATCGGTTTTGTATTACACAAACAATGACGGACCCATGATTCTTTTTGAAGTGATAGGGGTGCTTAATTAACTTTGAGGAGAACGATCGAAATTTAACATATATATAACGATAAAAAAAAGCAATTTAAGATGAGCCCCCTCTCGTCCTACCCACTTATTCAAGGGGTAGATATGTCTACATGTTTAAATGACTGAAACTTAAAATTTACAAAGCATATGAAGTAAGGTGTGTTTTTTAACCGTACCCGAATAACAAACCCGAATCGAAGCGACCCGAGACCCAAATAACCCAAACCGAATTCACCCGAACCGATTAAACTCCTAACCCGAACCCGAGATAAAATATTCGGGTCGGTATTTGAGTTGAAATACCCAGATTTGGGTTGACCTGAATAACCCGAAGTATAATACATCGATGCATATATCCCTAATTTTATAGGGTAGTTTAGCAGTGAAGTAGCATAGTGACCTTATGTATTCTTGTTCGGTTGTTCTCAATACTCCAATTAATATAGGATCTATCACATCCCAATGTATTAATGACCATAAAGCACGCGGAGAATGTATCTTCAATTCAAAAACTTAAATAGTATAATATTTAAACCAATATTTATTGAGCATGTTTCTTCAATCTATACAGGTGTATTAATCCACAGGCTACAACACTCATTCATCTCATCTAATGCATTCTTGTATGATAAATTTCATGTTTTGCTAAATAATATATGCTATTGTTGAATATGGCTGTATATTATGGTCTTATAACGGCTTGGAATATGGTTTTTTAATTTATGATATTGTTTAAGGTGGATTTTTTTTTAATTTGTTAAACCCAAAACCCAACCCGAATTTACCCGAACCGTATAACCCGAAACCCGAACAAACCGAACTTATTTGGGTCGGTTCTTGGCTCAATTTGTTTTGAGCTCAAACCCGAACAACCCGACCTAAACAACCCGAAACCCGAATAAATAACCCGAAGAACACCCTTATGAAATCACATGACCCAACTGTGTTGTTGGGCTAAAGGTAAATTCATTTGCGTCATGATTACACAGAAATGCAAAATAATTAAGCATAAAATTATATAATTACACACAAAGTAAAATTATCAAACATAAATTACGCAACACATATAACTACTTACACACAATGATTATGCTTCATATATACATAATTACACAATATATTATATAGTGCACACGTGCTAATGACACAATCTGTGTTCATAATACTGCAACTTATTTTTATCGGTAGATACATTATTAATTACGCATGTTAAGAATGATAAAATGCTTGATTTAATTTATTATTTTTATTTTAAATAATAATGTATATAAAAGTTATATGTGTTTCAAAAATGATGAAAGTAGAAAAATAAAGAGTAAAAAAACGATGGTTTTTCATATCTTATCCTATCTTAGAACGGTCTAAAAGCTTCTGAACTTACAACCAAAAACATTGTGGGTTCAAATCCTATACATGCTATATTATATTAATGAGTTAATAGATTTAGATATTCTCATTATTCAATTCACTGTTAGTTAGGAATACTCACAACTAACGAAATATTTATTATTACTCTTAACTTTTAACTTATTTTCTTATGGTATACCCAAACTAACGGGACACTAATTAACTCCAATAGTATTATTGCTTTCTTGGCTTATCGTGTACAAATAAAGCTCGTTCTTAAAACTTAAAATTAAATTTAAAATAAGAAAATACTTTACTCAAAGTAATTCTTCAAACTTTGTGTACGATTAATTAATGATATATAGCTTATCAATAGTCTTATTTAGATTATGCAAGTTGTACAACGTTCTTGCTAATTAGTTCTGCTCCGTGACGAAATTACGTAAAAACTGAACAATAAAGCGTTATATACTTTTTAATAATATGTTAATATAAGTATAAATAAATATCAAAAAACAATTATTTCACATCCTTTTTTTCTCCGAAAGGGTAGGCCGCCAGACGTATAAGAATGGCAGGCAAGACCATCAGCCTTGTAAAAGAGACCGTTCAAAGAGAGGCACGTGATTTTATTAAAAAATAATATCAACATGCTATGTTATTATCTGATCCTCCATATATATGTGTATATATACACATAAGCTTGTAGTACTCATAACAAATTAATCACGTACACTTTATTAACTTCTACGAAAAGAACCCTGAAGATGTCGAAGAGCAAGATCCTTGTTGTGGGTGGCACGGGCTACATTGGCAAGAGGATCGTCAAGGCCAGTCTGGCTCAAGGCCACCCGACCTATGTCCTGATGCGTCGAGAGATTGGTTTCGAAATAGAAAAGCTTCAAATGTTGTTGTCATTTAAGGAACAAGGAGCGCGGTTGGTAGAGGGTTCGTTTTCTGATCACCAGAGTCTCGTGGATGCGGTTAAACAAGTCGATGTGGTGATATGCACCATGTCCGGGGTGCAGTTCCGGTCACATAATATTCTCCTTCAACTTAAGCTTGTTGATGCCATCAAAGAAGCTGGAAACATCATGGTATGCAACTTTTGACTTGTAACTTATATAGGTCCGAAATAAATATTTAAGTAATTGCAATTGGTTTCTTGAAACAGCGATTCGTGTCTTCAGAGTTCGGGATCGACCCTTCACGGATGGAACACTCACTTGAATACGGAAAGGAGACGTTTACAGACAAGATGGTTATATGAAAAGCCATCGAAGACGCTAAGATTCCATATACTTACATTTCCGCAAACTGCTTAGGGGGTTATTTTGTTGGCAACCTTTCCCAGCCGGGGTCCCTCATGCCACCAAGGGACCGAGTGTCTATTTTTGGCGATGGGAATCAAAAGGGTATGGTACAATATTATCATATATTGGTTCTGAAATGAATATGTCTATATATTTTATTTAATATTTAATTTGTTTAAAACTTGTGCAGTTGTTTTCATTGATGAGGACGATGTTGCAACATATACAGTCAAGTCCGTAGATGATTCTCGCACGTTGAACAAGACGTTGTATCTTCGGCCACGCAAGAACATTCTTACGCACAACGAGTTGATTGAGAAATGGGAGAAACTTACCGATCAAACATTCGAGAAAGTGCACATATCTACTAAAGATTTTCTTGCTTCCATGGAAGGTGTGTGTCTATAAGCGATTTTTTAATGAAGCTACAAACTAAAAATCAACAATGTTTTGGCTTAATGTTTTTGTCTTTACAAATATGTTTATAGAGGTGGGTGACGAGGCTGCTAAAGCAGGACTTGCGCGTATCTACCACATTTACTATGAAGGTTGTTCGATGAACTTTGAAATTGGCGAAGAGGGAAAGGAAGCTTCTGAGCTCTATCCAGAGGTCCGATACACTAGTGTTGATGAGTATTTGCGTCGATATCTCTAATTCATCCCATGCTATTACATCGCTATTTAAACATCTTATTTTATTTAATATATATATGCAAGTGTGCACTCGCTATGGTTCATTTGGAAAGGTTAATAAACATACAATCTCTTAATATATCAAACTATACTTGTTTGAATGGTAGGTATCAAACCTTGCATTCACAATCTTTTTTGTTCATATAGTACTAACAAAAACCCATGAAGACTAATAATTGGTAATATGAAATTAAGCTAAGTTAATAAAAAAGATAATAAACACTAAAATACATCTAAGTGCATTTTTCTTCTTATAATCTATACGATTAGCCGGTTAGGTTAAAAGGGTTTGGATCAAATACAAATGAAATTAACATGTTAATTGTGAGAATCAAATACACTAATTATATATACAAGTAATTATGTAATTACTCTACTTGTATATGTAATTACTCTACTTGATTCTCATAATTAGCAGGCTAATTTCATTTGTACGTTAACTTTCCCAGGTTAAAATATAAAGTAAACAAAAAATGAGAAGTGTGAGAACTAATCTAGTCTATTGATCTTAGATTTGAATGGTTGTGATTAATTTGAGAATGAAAAATGATGGAAAGGGCTTATATGGAATAGTCCATATAGTTGACTATTTCTCTCCACATTCAATGCGCATACCAATTCACTCATCATTTTAAAATGCTAATAACCTTTTCATTTGACAATTTAAAAAAAAAATCACCATAATAACAAGCGGGTATTTATCTTTAATATGAGTACCATATTAATGCATAAAAATAAAAAAAAATAGTGAACTTTTATACATTGTATTATTGGTTTGTCATTGTGTTTCTTTAATTGAGTTTTCTACGTTGTGTTATAGGTTATGGTCATTGTGTTTTTCAATCGTTGCGCGTATTAACGATAAAATTTAAAAACAAAACGTATGTCATTGTGTCTTTGTTCCTCATTGTGTCTTTATGATCATCATTTTGTCTCTTGTTCATTATTGTGCCTTTCTACTCATTATTTTGTTTTAGTCATTATGTAATACGTTCATTGTGTATTATGTTCAGGTCATTATGTATTATGTAATTACCATTGTGTTTTATGTTTTAGGTCATTGTGTAGTACATATTCATCATTGTATTTTATGTTTTATATTATTATGTAATATGCATTAATCATTGTGTTTTATACTTTTATGTATTAGATATGGTTGTTATTTTATCATTATATTTACATATTAGAATTATACAACGGTGTTATTTCACTATTAGAATTTTCAGATTTCATCACTTTTGGAAAAAAAACACAATGATAAGCATAAAGACAAAATGATAAACGAAGAGACACAATGATAAACATAAGACACAATAACAAACAGAAAGACACAATAACATAATTTTTTTTTATATATAAGACAAAGTCATACTGATGTGCTAAAAGTAGTCTAATAATTATTAACTAAATTACGCTAATCTAGACACTAAGTAATAAATTCTAGACTTCTAAACTTAACTAAACTACTAACCGGCAAGTGAACCGATCGACTCTAGTACAGCTAAGCAACTCCAGATATCGAACCCACGAGATTCTTTAAATTACGTTTACTAGCTAATTAGACTCAACTACAGACACGATTTATTTATTTATTACTTGTTTTAGGGTGCAGTTTATTAATAAACTAATTTTAAACTAATTTAAACTAATAAAGAAAACTAAAGACGACTAAACTTAAAACTTGGACTTAATTCAGATGATGATGAACAACCACCTAGGCTAGAATCCCATAAGTTTCAGTTATCAATTAACCGGGAAAATATTTAGTTATGGAACTGGGATCGTAAAATAGACGCTTAAGATAAAACCCAAACAGGACCCCTGACCCTACTCAAGAGACACCTATGGGTTTCTAATAAGTTTTAACGCACACCAGTATTAAAAATCAAGTTTCCTTACGGTCACCTAATTAATTACAAACTAGTTCCTTTATACGAAATCCTACCTTACAACGCGAAAATCAAAGGCAGTCTAATATATTCAATTGACTCGATAGACAAAGTTAATCAATCAAACCTAGACGGACTCCTTACGAAGAACTAAATCTAGCAATCCTGATCAACAAAGACCTATCAATAACCTAGCACATTACAACTATTTAGGTTAACAGCACCCTTAGGTTTATAATTAAATAATATTATTCCTATGATCTTATTCGAAATCAATCATAAAATAGTCAAAAACACAAAGTGGATGACCTAATAACAACTTATCATAATGACAAACAATAATCAAGGCAACTATGGAATAATAAAACTCAACAAACAACCCTAAACACACATATGCATCAATTTAATATAATTAAATCTTTTACCTGTTCATAAAACCATAACAATAAATAAATCCCAAGTCAAAATCATACACAAAGGTTCATCATAAGCCTGGGCAGTCTATAACGTTTAGCCTAGCATGTTAAAATCAAACAAAACAATACTAATGGAATTCATAGTGGAAAACAAAAGAAACGAAAGATTAAAGACGATAAAACCCGTGGTCTTCGTTCTTGATCGATATGCACGCCACCGTATGATTCCAAGCCTTCAAAACCTCCAAATGATCACTTCTAAGGCTCCCAAATTCGTCCTGGCCGGCTAGGGTATGCAGGTTCTGTTTAAGGTTGAGTTTAGGGGTCTTTAAATAGGAAAATACAAGGCCCAAACCCATAAATCGTTGGAATATTCTGGAAAAAACCCCCACGGCGCCACGGTCGGGCTTGGGCTCCTCGGTCGCGCGGCGCCCCGACCAAATAAATTAGGGGGGCGGGGCTGGCCTGGTCAGGTCAGGTTCACTCCTGGTTCGGTCCGGTTCGTTTCCTGATGCTCCGGTTCGCCGGCTTAGCTCGTTTTTTATCGTTTTTTTGCCCTCTTTAACCACGAACAAATCCTGGGACCTAGATTATTCAAATATGTTAGTAGTATGCAAATCCTAACAAAAACCGAACATAAACTAATAAAATATTAAATAAAATGCACACGGGAATTATGTATATTAAGCATTATATCACATACTTATATTAAAGATAAATAAACGCTTGTTATTATGGTGAACTTTAAAAAAAATGTCGAACGAAAAAGTTATAGACGTTTTAAAATGATGGGAGAATTGAAATGTGCATTGCATGCGACTAGAGAAAATATGTGTTTTTCCTTTTATGACCTTCTTCCTTTGACACATGTTAAAAAATTATGCATTCTCATCCTTTTCATTTTTGTTACATTGTAAAATAACTCAACTCGTAATTTATAATCTATTTATATTAGGTAGAATTGAAAATGGAAATTTTTTAAGTGTAACTAGAATTCCATTCAGGGTGTTAAGTTGATTTGACAAATATTGAAGAGTGGGACGCAACTCCCTTCAAGAGTTAGGGTGTTACTGGCATAACGGGTTAAAGTGTTAACGGACTTTAAAATCTTCTATACTCACATAATAATTTAAGAATCGATCTTTTCAAATAAATTGAGGGGATTAAGCAGGGTTAATCCTTTCCTTTAGGTGAGATGAAGTAAAGAGGTAAAGTGAATGATGTGACACCTATATTGAGTTAAGGGGCATGAATGTATACCTCATGGCTTAAGGTCAGGCGATGTTGCGTTGCCTTCAGATTAGCTTCATTGGTCTCACCCACCTGCCTTCACCGTTCTTATCCCTTCCTCCCCGGCGCCTCATCAAACACCCTCCACCTCACCCGCCTCGACCCGATACTCCACCAACTCCATACACCTTAACGGATACGACATGATAGTGCAATCCCAAAAACCTAAGTGATTAAAACCCTGTGTATGTTCCTCGCTTGCAAACACATACCGTTATTTCTCCATCACCGTCTATCAACACGTTCGAAAGCAACCAAAAATTACAAGTCGACTGTAACAATATATTCTCATGTCAACTATTTAACCAAATTATCCATTGTCATATTCCTCGTTTTATTTCCAGGTCATTATATAACTAACGGGCAACTTTCCTCGTTTATGCTCCTACCAACCATCTCCATACTCGATATAACTAGTCTCCATAGCAATTTTATGACACAATGGTCGTCGACCGCTTACACCATGTGATGGATACACAACTATGAACATGGGCGGATCTAGCAAACAAATGGGTGGTTCTCAGGAACCACCCATGTTTCAAAATAATAATATATTGATATATAGAAAATACTAGAGGGAACCACCTTATAAATTAGGTGGGAACCATGCTATTTACAATACAAGCACTGGTACAGTTGGTAAGTTGTTGGTCTGGTAAACTAAAGGTCATGGGTTCGATTCCATGTTTCAAACATTTGTTTAGAACTTTGTTTTTCCATAACTCGGCTTTTATCAATTTAGGGTTTTTATAAGAAAAATTATACAAACACAGACACAGTTACACAAACGTCTCTCTCCCCTCTTCATACTCCACAACGCACACCACTGCCAGACTCCACCGTTTGCCGACCACCTCCTGACCGCCGTCCACGACCACCGTTGTTGCTTTTCAGGTTGACCACACACCACCGTCGGTCCATTGCTCCTTCCTCCTGCCTTGCTACTCTTCCTCGAATCCTTCCACTTTGACGGTAGTTTGGATTCATTTGCTAAATGTTAAATGTTAATTGTTCTTGATGTTGTTAATTGCTAAGTTATTTGTTAAATTTTAGTTTTAATTTGTTAGTTTGTTGGTTTTAAATTGTTAGTTTTAATTTATATTATGTGTTTTTCAATTTCTAATGACGGTGTCTTATTTGTTAGTTTATCGTATTTTTATTTAAGGGGGTGTTTGGGATTGCTTATTTTCACTAACTTATAACTTATTAACTTTTTGAAAAAGAATAAGATGTTTGGGATTGTTTTGATGTGAGAGGGAAAAGTTAATAAGTTACACTCTTGTAACTTATTAACTTAATGAAAAGTTATAAGGAATCCCAAACACCCACTAAGTAATGAACTTTGTCGAACCAGTGAACCGACCCGAACCTCAAACCGACCCGTAATTTTTTATATCCGACTCTGTGAAATCATTTAAAATAGTGTACCTCCTGAAAAAAATTTCTGAATCCGTCACTGGTCTATGAAGAAAACTATATGTGCCGATTGAGTAAAATTATTACATTGTGCTATGGTCATTCCCGAACCTAGCCGCCTCTCATCTTATTCCCTCTCTGTTCCAACGATTAAAGTTTTTTTGAACAAAAGTTTTGTATTCAAAAACTTGAAATAAATTTTAAATGTACAGATATATCAAATAACTATTTAATGATATAAAGTAATTTTTCATATATAAATATGAATTTATTTATTCATTCTATACAAGATATTTACATCCTCGATATCTATTTTAGCTTTGATAAATTTTAGGTCAATGTGAAAGCCTTGGGCCTTAAGTTTCTGTCGCAGTCTATTATCTTATATTCTTAATTTATTATAAACGACGCCGGCTCTGTCTTCCAATAACAAAAAACCCAATTTCAAAACACTAAAACCCGAATAATCGTTCAACTACAGAGGACAACACATTGATAACAAAATATGGCTCATGCCTTAAGTAACGCAAACCCTGTTGTTTATGAAAAGACGGAACGCCCGGCTCGAACCCGACCCGGTGATGCGGGTTTTGATGAATATGAACCTGAACTCATTGACCAGTTAGAAATATTTGATATCCCTTAATTGCTTTAGTTTTATAATATGAAATCATACTTTTATATATGCATGATTTGATATATATAAAATATGCTTGTGTCATCCTTAGTATTCTTACATCATCTTAGAGATATTAAAGATCCCGAGCATCCGTATTCTCTAGAAGAGCTTAAAGTCGTCACGGAAGACGCCATTGAAGTTGATGACAAGCGCAGTTATGTTCGGTATGTTATTTCTTTCGCACCCCCTTTCATGTTATTTGGAAAGTGTAGGGGACATTTAATCCGTAGGCTAGGCCCGTGTTTATTGGGTAGGCTAAATATAGCCTACAAGTGACACATATCGCCCTCTAATTGGTCAGAGTTTATGTTTTTTAGTGGCAAAAAGAGCCGGCTAAGGCATAGCTAACATGGCGTGATCTGATTGGGCTAAAAAGGGAATTTCTAGAAAGATATAGGCTAGATTTGGATGTTTGTTTTTAAAAAAACATTGGTCTAACTATGTCTATTTTGGTACCTTTTTTTTCTTTTTATAACGTAATTACTTTCTTTTTATTTTCAAGGTCACTTTCACTCCAACAATTGAGCGTTGTAGCATGATGACCCTTATTGGTCTTTGTTTGCGGGTTAAACTTATGCGCAGCCTGCCTTCGCGTTTCAAGGTTTGCTACAATTACTTCCTTCAACACACTGATGAATTTTTTTAGACTTAGTTTTATGTATATATGTGTGTACTGAATGTTGGTTTGTTTAGGTTGACATAAGGGTGGCTCCTGGGACTCATGAAGATGAAGATAAGGGTCTCTCACTTGTTCTCTATCTGATATTTCTATGGATTTTAAACCAAATTTGACCCCCTTTTATGTAAACACATTCTTTAAAGATGTGGACGAGGAGGTAATTAACTATAATTTTCTTTTTGTTTTGGTATATATGCAGTGACAAATGGTTGAATGATAAAGAACGAGTTGCTGCAGTTTTGGAGAACCCTAATCTGGTTGATAAGGTTGATGAATGTTTAACCGCATCTTATGATCGAACGAATTAATGTTGCATCCAATACATGTTGCAAATAATATGGTAATTAAGCAAAAGATCGATAAAGAGAAGAAGTATTCTCAATTCATCGATACCAATTAGATTCTTTCTTCCTGTTGAAGTACATCAACCAGTTTAACAACTAACCAAAGACACCCTATACTATTCAACTATTATAATCTAGTCCTACTATTTTGATTCCTAACAATACAGGAACAAATGATCACTCAATTGAATATTTGCTAGCAACAGTGTGCTTTTTCAGAAAATCATAATTGTATACTTGATGATTATTGGGATTTTGGAGAAATGCACTAAGTTATTATAATTCTTTTTGATCTTGAAGAATTCAGCTCAAATGCTCAATCACCACATTATTTCTTTTCTTTAAACAGCATGCTATATTAATCCTAGCATAAAAGAAACACCCAAATTAAGGAGACCATTTGATTGTATGCAATGCCAACAACAAATCAAAAATCATAAAAAGCTAAGGTGCATAGGAGGCTCCTTTGTGAGAAACAAAGGCGAAACATGAAGGAAAGTTACATTTTCTATAGCATATTGCATATACACGTAAACTTATGGTACTCAGAGCCAATTATTCGCGTACACTTTGTTAACTTGTATGTTGAAGAGCAAGATTCTTATTGAGGGTTGTTAAAAATATAATATCTTCAATTTCTAATCCATGTTAAAATTTGATTTATTAAGAGAAATTGATTTAAATAATTCAAACTATTAACTATTAACAAATAATAATCTCAACTATCACTTTGACAAGTGACAGTTCTAACTTTCAGTTTTGTTACCATAAAAATCACCGTAAAAAAATAGTTAACTTTGTTAATTTTTTTATGACGTGGCATGTGTCATGACATTCAATGAGAATTTTATATTACTTTTACAAAAAATCACTGTAATGCTAAAACCGTTAAAAATTAAATTCAGAATTAAAATGATATTTAAAAAAAAGAGGCCAACCATCCTCCGTTCACTACCATTACCACCGGCCTATCTCCTGCTACTAACCACCACCAACACTTCCCGTGACCCCACTAAAACCTCCATCTCCTCACCACAGAACCCGCCCAAAAATCGTGACCTCCCAAATCCCAATCGTCCTATTTTATTTCGTCCAGACCCTACAAAATAACAAGTCTTTAAATTCAATTATGCCAAAATTGAATGAGCTGGTCATATCCATTTTAAGGCTTTTACCGTAACTTCATATATGTTGCTAGTTAATGCATTATCAGACATAACTCTACTGAATCCTACTAAGTGTATGCAAATTGGCATCAACAAGATTACTCGCCAGTAACCAATTCCGGCAGCAAGTTGACAAGCTTCGGTTTGGCAAAGAAGGAAACAATGAAGGACCTTTGTGCGAGATCGGTTCAGAGTTTATTGAATTCGATGGGCACAACTCGGTCATCAGGAAGGATATTAGGGAAATGGTGGAACCAATGGTTGTAGGTATTGCCTGAGATCTCGTAATTGAATTAGATTTAGGTCTAGCAAATTTGTGGGTATGAGAATTTGGGGTGTTCTCAGTCGCCGGTGCTGGTGATGGACTGATGGTTTCTGGTCATTGGATATTTTGGCCGGCGAAAGGTTTTGGGAACCGCCGTGAATTGAATCGACGAACGCTCAAACCGATAGAGTTCGTAGGTGCTGTCAAAAGAAGAATAAGTTGGTAGGGCTATGGCGGCGGCGGTGGTGGCAATATTTAATGGGGGTGTTGGTGGAGTATAGGTGGGTGTGTGTTCTAAGAGTATTCTCATCCAACCCCTTATTTTGTATAAGGGGTGTTTTTATAATTTAAAGAGTGAATTAGGGTGTTGTGACTTGTGAGTGAAAAGTTTTTATATTTTAAAAAAAGTAGTGATTTTTCTGTATATATGAAAAGTTACTGTTCATCCCTTGTAATTTTTTAATATATTTTGAGAGTGTTTGTGAGTGAAGGAAAGAGAAAAGATAATGATAAAAGGTATAAAAAGTATTATTTAATTGAAATGGAGAGAGAAAATGTAATGAGTTTTAGTGTAATTTTTTATTTAGAGATAGGGGGTTGGATGAGAATGCTCTAAGAAGATCTATTTGTAAAAAATAGACACAAATAGGTAGTTCACTTCTTGAAAAAACGGACTCCAACCAAGTTTCATAACCAAAAAAATGAGGTGGCACATTGAAACTCGCGCATGTACTTAAGATTTCTAGTCTGCTCACGTGTCAAGCGGACTTGAAAAATCAAACTCTAGCAAAATGATAAAATATAATGCAAAAGGACTTAATTGTATAATGGGAAAATTATGAAAATATGTATTTCAATAATAAATGAGTTTCGACTTTTACCCAAACTTTTGAAAATATTTCCCAAATACCCACCACAAATAACTTGGGACGACTAGATTCTCAGAATTAACGAGTATTTTACAAAACTGGTCGGGACAACTATTTTAAGCTTAAAAAAAATAAATGAAACGAGTATTTTGTAGCACTATACTGGTCGGAACGACTATTTTAGGTAAAAAAAAATAGTTTGGACAAGTTTTTTTTTAATTTGTACTATTCTGAATATTATATTATATTTAATTTTACTCATAATTAATTTTTCTTTTATAACTTTTAAAATATAAAGTATACAAAATTCCGAATACACCATTGAGAAATGCGTTTCTTTATCTATGTGCCGACATACATTTTATTTAAAACCGAGTGTGTAAAGAAAGTTATGATGTTAATTTAACCCGCTCAGTTTTGAATAAAATTTATGCCGGCATGAAGATAAAAAACACATCTCAACGATGTATTCAGAATTTTGTATAACTTTATATATTTTAAAAGTTATAAAAAACTAATTGTAAGTAAAATTAAATACAATAACATAATAAGATGTATAAAAAAATTAATAAAAACCTCATCTCGACTTTTTTGACCTAAAATAGTCGTCCAAACCAGCTTAGTGCTACAAAATACTCGTCCCGAAAATTTTCTTAGCCTAAAATAGTCTTCTCGGCCAGTTTTGTAAAGTACTTGACTCTAAGAATCTAGTCATTCTGAGTTATTTGTGGTGGGTATTGTAGGAAAAGTTTGCAAATGGTGGGTAAAACTCGAAACCCATTTTTGAAGATGGATATTTTCATAATTTTCCCCTTGTATAAGCATTTTCAGCTTGAGATTCTCTTACATATTTTTTTGTCATTTTGCTAGAGTTTGCTTGTTCAAGAAGCGGATTATACAAGTTTGCTTGACACGTGAAAATTGGTTAGTTATGAAAATTGGTTGGAGTCCGCTTGACTATACAAGCGGATTATACAAGCGGATTCTCTTACTAGACTTTTCTGTTGATTATGTATGTAGTCTATAATTGACTATGAAACTCTGATGCAGGTGCGAGTTTCAATATGCCGCCTCATTTTGTTGATTATGAAAATTGGTTGGAGTCCGCCTATTCAAGAAGCAAACTACCTATTTATGTCTATTTTTCATAAACCTACCTAAAAACACTTAACAATTTCCTAACCCACCTGGTTATAAAAAAAAATCTTCTAAGGAAGAGAGATTGAGACAAGGAGACGAGAGATTTAGAGAAGGGGAAGAAGTGAGTGGATGGTGGTCCTTTTTCTCATTTTAGTTTATTTATATTTTTAATAATAAGGGTAATTCAGTAATTTTATTTAAAACTTATATCCAAATAAGCTGAAAATTCTAAGTGAATGCCATGTCACGTAATAAAAAATTAACAGAGTTAACTATTTTTTTACCGGGGTTGTTAATGCTAATAAAATTGAAAATTAGGATTATTATTTGCCAATGACTAATAGTTTGGATTATTAAAATCCAATTTTCCTTTTATTAATTAGGTTGTTTATCTTTACATGTTCGGCTTCATGAGCTTTGGGCTTATGGATGATCAAGCCTCTTGGATTTGTCTTGTCTTGGGCTCTCTTATCTCACAGTCCATCTCATATCCATCTATGCTATGACACTTCGTGTTTTATCTTTAGAAGCTCTAGCCCCTTTTAGCACATCCGATGTTCCCAACGGCTGCCTAGACCGTTGCTAGTCATCTCTCCTTCTCTGCATCAATCAAAATCAAAGATTGATATTGGTTATAAAAGGAGCATTCTTTTTGAAGGAAGATACAGCGATCAACAGTGTAGTCTTCTAATCTTGTTCTTAGAATTTCATCCTATTTGTCTTCTTCATCTTATCATTTGTAAGAATTTGTTTTTAGTTTAAAGCAAAAGATTCTGACATGGGTGGCACGGGCTAAATTTGCAAGAGGGTGTTCACATTTTTTTTTCAAATTAACAAAATCAAATAATAATGTGTAGCAGAACAAGATGCAGGAATAGTGATTTTCATCTCATGTAACGGAATTAAACACACTAATCAAATAAACAACTGCCATTTAATAATTGATAGTCTAATAATCATTTTAGATTTAAGAAAGAAAACTCATACGGATTATTTTACTCAAAAATAAATAAATTAAAGGATTTAAACTTTCAACTAGCAAATGAAAGTGTAGGAAAATTTTTGGAAAGAAGCAGTTAATATCAAAAACTTGTACGATGGAAATCCAAAGGAGACTAGGAGAGTGAAGGAAATTTCTTGGGAAGAAACATTTTAGAAAAAGACATCATATGACTTGGCATGGGTACCTAGGAATCGAACCCCATCTAAACATGTAAAAAAAAGTTTTAAAAAACGGTCAAAGACGATAACTTAATCCGGGACTGAATACTTAGGGGAATTTTTGTGTTTCCTTATTTTAGTTCCTTAAACTTTTGGTAAAGCTATAAGTCACAATTTTAACTTTCCCCTCACAACATATATAATTCCAAACAACTTTTAACTTATTAAAAAGTTAATAACTGGGTTAAAATAAGTATTAAACACCCTTTAATAACCTACAACATCGTACATATTAAAGACTGTTGATGATTCTTGCATGCAGTGGCGAAGCTTGGGCTTCGCCATGGCGGTGACCAAAGTTACGGACCAAAAAATTTTCTGGTCGGCGATTCGATTCGTGTCGGTGGTTCGGGCTATGTCGGTGGTTCGGTTCGTGTCGGTGGTTCGGTTTGGGTCGGATCAAACAATATGACATCCATATATATATATATATATATATATATATATTCATTCATTCATTCAAATAGGTTAAGTTAGAGTAAAATTTTATCATACAATACCTATTACAAGCTTAATTGACTAATTTCCCTAAATCCCCAATTCACAATTACAAACCCTAATTTTATAATCATTGATTTAACAACACAATAACACAAAGGAAGAGCAGATAAAGTATTACCTTGTGGTGGTGGATGAGCGGGGATAAGCGGGGACGGTGGATGAGCGCGGACGACGGTGGGGCGGTGGGTTGGTGGGGGGTGGCGATTGGTGAACTCAGACAGAACAGAAGGCAGAAGGGAGCAGTAGGTGAGGCCGGTCCTTTTGTTAAAATTCCCATTTGTTTTTTGTTTTTTCTTTAAAGTTATGTTATCTAATAATTTACAACAAGCCCCCCCCCCCCCCCCCAAGTTTGAGTGCTGTTAAAAACTAAGTTTTTTACAATTTTTATAACATTTGTTTATAAAAACCGTGAGGTTTTATAAAAAAAATCAAACGATAGGGTATTATATTTAAAAAAAAAATTGGTGGTGACCGATAGCTCTTTGGAAAAATAATTTGGCAGTGACCGCGCTTGATACCTATAAAAACTTTAGGGAAAAATGGTGAAATTTACCCTATTAACAGATAAAACGGCAATGACCTGAACCACCCCGGTCCCTCTAAAGCTCCGCCCCAGCTCACACGTTGAACAAGACGTTGTAATAATTGTATCTTCCGCTCGCACAAGAACATTCCAATGCACGAGTTAATAGATATAACTTGGAGAAACTAAGCAATCAAACATTCGAGAAAGTGCACATATTTTATTAAGATATAAACCTAAGAAAAATTTTACACATATACAAATACATACATTAAATCAACTATTAGCAAAATAATAACATATTTTGTTTTCCCAATAAGAATATGATTTCTTTTATCAATTCTATACAAGATATTAACATATTTAATAGTTTTGCTCGAGCTGGTTGTGCAATATAAAATTAATACAAAGAAGTTCAAAAAAAGAAATACTTAAATATACACAAGGCCCGACTAGTCTAGACGAGCTTCCTATATAAGGCTCAAGCTTGAGCTCGATAATTAAATGAGTTTTACTTGAAAAAAAGCTCTGCTGGATAACTAAATGAGTTTACTTGAGAGCCTGAGCTTGAAAAGCTCTGTTTATTTTGAGCCTTTTATCTATCCGAGCTCGAGCAGCTCAACTCGTTTGCACCCTGACGTCCGACCGACGCTTATCAAAATTAATTGGGCTTGGTGTTTTGTCACAAGATTGTTGGGTTTCAATTAACAACTCGAAATTGGGCTCAGGACCTGGGCTTATAATCTGATTGGAGATAGAAAAGAAAATAAACCGGGTTTTCATTTTTTTGACAAAACCTGTCGACAACAACATAAACATAAACATAAACAAGATCAAAGTGTTGTGTTGCAAATTCATTCACGGCTTCAACAAATACAACAACACAACACATAATAATAATAATAGGGTTTTGCAAATTCAATTAAATTCTGCGATTTCATCAACAGGTTCGTTCTCCATCTCTGATTCTCTATATATTTTTATATAAAAAAACCAAAACCCTAAAAACCCAAATAATTGTTCAACTGCAGAAGGCAAGAAATTGATTACAAAATGGCCCCTGCCTTAATCAACGCAAACCCTGTTGTGTATGAAAAGAAGGAACGCCCGGCTCGAACCCGACCCGGTGATGCGGGTTTTAATGAATATGAATCTGAACTTATTGACCAGTTGGAAATATTTGATATCCTTTTTAACTTAATTGCTTTACTTTTACAAATATTTGTAAATTTTATATGCGTGATTTGATATGTAATATGCTTGTGTTGTGATATCCTTAGTAAGAATCTTACACCATATTAGAGATATTAAAGATCCCGAGCATCCTTATTCTCTCGAAGAGCTTAAAGTCATCACGGAAGACGCCATTGATGTTGACGACAACCGAAGTTATGTTCGGTGAGTTATTTTCTTTCCCGTCCCCCTTCAACAAAGCGTAGGCTAAATTTTGAAGGTTTACTATATCAATTTAATTCGTAAGCTAAGCCTGCGTGTTATTGGGTAGGATAATATAGCCTACGAGTTACACATGTTGATCCCTGATTGGTTCTAATGTGAGTTCGTTAGTACTTTTTATGTTTTTAGTTAGGGGTGTTGTTCGGGTCCACTTATTCGGGTTTTATGTTATAGGAATCCTACCTGTTTACTCACCAAAATTAGATTTGGGTTAATCGGTTTCGGGTTTATTTTAGTAGGGTTAATCGGTATTCCGGTTTCTAAGTACAAGTTGGAATGCATACTTTAAAACAAAACATATGGGAGGAAAACTAGACTTTTCTATTGATTATGTATTTAATCTATAATTGACTTTTTTTTTATGTAAATTCGTCCATTTCGGTTAATCAAGTTGACCTAGTTAAACTTTTTTTAACCCAATTACTGAACCGAATACTACCTTTGGGTTCCGGGTACCATCTTAATCGGGATTCGGGTTTGGGTTAATTATGGTCGGGTTTAGGATAATAACGCCACCCCTACTTTCAGTGCAAAAAGTGCCGGCTAAGGCTTAGCCAACTTGTCTGACGTGGCGTGCTCTGATTGGGCAAAAAAGGGAACATGTAGAAAGATGTAGGCTAAATTTGGGCTGTCTTTTTTTTTTAAACCTGATCAACTATGTCTATTTTGGTAATTTTCCTGAGGAAGTAAAAAGAAACATAATTATTTTCTTGTTACTTTCAGTGTGACTTTCACTCCAACGGTTGAGCATTGTAGCATGGCGACCATTATTGGTCTTTGTTTGCGCGTTAAACTTATGCGCAGCCTGCCTTCACGTTTCAAGGTTTGCTACAATTACTTTTACATATTGTTAAGGTGCCGTTTTTGCATGTAGATTTGATCATGTTGAAATCTTTTTTGAACTTTTAGTGCTTCTATATGTTTAGGTTGACATAAGGGTGGCTCCTGGGACTCATGCAACTGAAGATGCAGGTCTATGATAACCTCAGTTTTGTCAGTTAGAATTGCTTTAAAGATTTGGATGAGGATGTTAACTTTCATTTTCTTTTTGGTATGCAGTGAACAAACAGTTGAATGATAAAGAACGTGTCGCTGCCGCTTTGGAGAACCCTAATCTCGTCGATATGGTTGATGAATGTTTAACCCCATCTTATGAATGAATGTTGCATTGCATTTCAATATAAGAACCAATCACTCATTTGAGTATTTGTACACTTGCAGTTTTCTTCTAGCAACAGTTTGTTTTTCATATCTTCGTAATTGTTTGTATACTTGTTGACAATTATTTGGAGAAATGTATTATTATTATTATTATTATTCTTTTTGTTTTTGATCTTGAGGAATTCGGTTAATCATCACCATTGTTTCTTTTCTTGTTAACACATGAATCATATACCACATACCTTAAAACATGGATATTCAAGCTTCATTTTCTATTTATTTTTCATTAAACAGCAGAGTCTACGTTAAATACTTTAATATACATAAAAGGAAGTTACAAAGAGTTGACCCAAATCAAGTCAACGTTAGTCTCCTAATCTCTTTTCAAAGCTATATCTCTTTGGGCTTTAAAGAGATTGTTACATAGATAGAAACAAGAACTTAAGTTGCAACCAAATCAGGTGTTTCCACTTCCACAGATACCAAAGCAGTGCGCACTTTCCCCACCCAACTATCGAGCCGATCATGCAACGACTTGATTTGAGAAATTCCCAAAACTCTCGGTTGCACCCATGAAACATAAACGGGTCCATCAACTTGATCTATTATCCCTTCAATCAGATGAACCTACAATAACATCAAATTATTCACAAGTATGAGAACTTAAGTACACAGTAAGCTTTGAAAATAACAGTTAAGAACTTACAGTTAAACTCTTCATGAGAAGATATTCAACACCTTCAACTGAAAGTTTTGTTCTCTCTGCAATGATTCGCAGTGGGATAGTTCTGTCTTCTGATGGTCGACTGCAAGCAAACGATTTATAAGAAATGATAATTTTTTCTACTTCTATAAAGTTTGTAACTGCATACCAGCTTAAATGAATCTGATAAAGATGCAACTGAAACGTATGCTAAATAAAGAAGAGCACTTTTATAGAATTCAGCAAACTCTTGACGGGATTTATGATACTGAGATGACACCTAATAATAATTAGCCTACACTGACGGATCAATGTCGGTCATGCTATCAAGTGCACTCTTCCCATCTTCAAGAAGCTTCTTGCACTCCTTTTGATCTCCTGTCTCAAGGTTATACATGGCTATCTGCATCTTAATGTAGAGAACCGGTTCCTCTATACGGCTCTCTTTCACCCCATCAAGATAACCGATGGCAGCTACTTTCTCTGAGTATTGGCGAGAGACTATAACAGCAAAGTGTGCCAGCTTAAGAAGGTTGATCTTAGTCTCGAAGTCGGTTATGAAATATTAAATACAGAATTATTCTACCAATTTATGATAATATAAAAACTGCTATTGTGATTAGGGCTGCCCAAAGTCCAAACTGCTTGACAATCGCTTGAAAGTGCTTGAAAATTTTTTTGTTCGATTTCGGCCTGGTTTGTAATCGAGCCGATTGACTCGGTTAGGTTTGCAAACGAGCCAAGCACGGGCAAGAGTCCGTGCAGTTCGGTTCAGTTGGCTCAAATTATTTTTTTAATTTATTTACATTCACACGCACATATATATAAATATACAGATTCTTAAACCCTTACAAATTTCCCTCTCTCCGTCACTTTCATAGTTTTGTTTA
Organism: Bidens hawaiensis; assembly: GCF_021521415.1. NCBI lineage: Eukaryota > Viridiplantae > Streptophyta > Magnoliopsida > Asterales > Asteraceae > Bidens > Bidens hawaiensis. The sequence continues at coordinate 24,203 of NW_027493268.1, read as the reverse complement.
GTTTTCAGGCTACTAGAAGTTTGTTTTCAGGTACATTATATCCGACTTCAAACTTGTTTCTTATAGAAAACGGCAAGCTACCAATTTGCTTTCGGGTACATTAAATTCAACTTCAAACTTGTTTCTTATAGAAATTTTTCGAATACTTTTATAATTATACATCTATATATATGGTTGTTTATTGGATTACATCGAAACAGAAGGCAAGCGGGCAACAAGCTGCGCCGCTACTCCTTTTTGAATCGCAAAACCCAATCTTTTAAAAACTATATTTGCTGATCTTGGAGTCATAACATTACTATGCATGACCCGCTGAACACTTTTTACATTGAAATTTTCTTAACGAGCCGAACAAGACTCGGAAAATCGTTGTTGGATTTTGGCTCAGTTTGTGAATGAGCAATCCCTTGCTCACTCGGGTGATGAACAGCACTAATTGTGACTAAGCATTGATCATGAATAAACAATGATATGAAATTGAAGCCTAGACTTGTTAATAGCATTAAAAAAAAAATGAATAAGCATATGATTGGTTGGGGGAGAATTAGACATGAAAAACGGCAAACTGTTGGAGCTTCAGTGTGAGTTGATGCCATAGCTTCCGTTGGTACAAATCGGCAAGCGTATTGTACCAATCGGAATGCTCAGGATGAGTGGTACTAAGAGAATCAAGGCACTCAAGAGCCGCCATCTCTCCGACTGACGATGAAGTCATGAAACCTTGGTGATGTTTTCTTTCCTTTAGTTTTGCCCAAAGAAACCAACAAACTAACGGCCAACGGGGTGTTTAAAATAACCGAAAAAAAAATCGTAAACCGAACTGTAACTGTAACAAAAAAAACCAATACAAATTGTGAATTCGGTTTTCGGATCGGATATTAACTGAATCCAAATTCCCAATTCGGTTCTTTGATCGGTTTTCGGATATCGAAAATTTTGAATTTCAGTTATTCAGATAAACCGATCAGGTAATGTGGGTTTTTTTTTCTGTAACTCTATAAGTTTTATGTTATCCCCAAGCCCAGCCCAACCCACCGAGTTTCCATTTCAAAACCATAACCCTAAAGTGCAAATAAACGGACGGCACATCCAATCTCTAAAATACCAAAATTCGAACCCTAAAGGTTTGCTAAATGTTTTTTTAATTTTTATTGTCAAACTTGGTTTATTTATATGGGTTAGGTTCAAATAAGAAGTTTGATTTTCCTAAGAAGACTAGGAATGAGGGTATTTTAGTCTAACACTTTAATCTCAAAACCCACTTACTTTAATCTCAAAACCCACTTAAATTAATTTCAAAAACCCACTTACATAAAACCCAATTAAATCTTCACTCATCTCTTACAACCACCACCACTCCACCGTCCACCGCCACCACCTCGCCGAAAAGTCCGAAAAACACACAATGGAAAACACTATGAAAAACACAATGGAAAAATACACTATGAAAAAAAACACAATGATAAAAACACAATTGTATGACACAATGTAAAAAACACAATGGAAAAAACACAATGAAAAAAAAACACAATGAAAAATACTATTGTATAACACAATTTTGTAAAACACAATTCGGTAAAATACAATTTGTAAAAAACACACTAATTTTTTTTTAATTTTTATAATACAATATGGTACTCATATAAAAGATAAAAAGACATTCGTTATTATGGTGAATTTGTTTTTCAATAAAAAGATCGTAAAAAAAAGTTATGGGCGTTTAAAAATGATGGGGGAATTTTGCATGTGTTTTGCATGTGTAGAGAGAAAGTCAACAAATGTGTTATTCCTTTTATACCCTTCCCCTTATATTCACACTTGATTTCCCCCTAAACTAATCTCAACCATCCATGTTTAAAATCAATGGCCAAGATTACTTCTTATCCTTCTTACAAAAAGTATACTTCCTATTATAACCTAACCCTATATTATATTTACAAGTTCAAGTCTAATCATCTATTTATTTGTTCTTGTTTATTTTTTGTAGTGTAGGGATGAGGCTTCGATCGAGTGAAGTGAAAGATTTGGAAGTTTCATTGTTTTGTTCTTTTGCATTTTGTGTTTTAAGACTAGTGATGTGTTTAAGACTTATGCATGTTGCATTGTGTTTTGTTTTTTGGTAATTAACTTTTGCACATGATATAATATACGAATTCAGGTTTTTTGGTTGAATTCAGTTCGGTTAGCTAATTTTGAATTCGGATCGGTCCGTTTTTCAGATCTAGGAAAAAAATTTCAAATTCGAACAAACATATCCAAACAACCACAATTGCCGATATCCGATCCGATGAACACCCTTACACCCAACCCTGACCAGTATGCTGTTTGAAACGGGCTCACCTGGCGTCAGGTTAGCGGGCGTTTCTTGAACCCCCCCCCCCCATGGAAGCGCATTTTTGTGCTTGATAGGGATTGAACCCCCGCCCATGGGTAAAACCAAGGTGTCTCAGACCAGCCGGGCTGACCCTCATTGATGACCCGAATATTGATTTATGTTTCATTCTTTGTTTTATATGTTTATTATAATAAACCTATACAATTTTTAGGTTTTAAGATGATAGTATACATTGTTTATACAAAATTAATATATTTATATCTATATATAGATATAGGGGAATTTGGACATTCTAAAAAGGCCAAGACCTTAAAAAGTGCGGGAAGGATTAGAAACGTGTGTGGTGCAAATTTATACGGTGACATTTTTGTAATTATTTAGAAGTTTCAAGTCCATGCAGGGGTACAAGGTAGTTGGGGTTTCTGTATAAAAACAAAAGCCCAAAGAGTAAATTGAAATTTGTGTCCCTGTCAGAAGAGGTAGGTCCCAGCAGAGCCCAGTTGGACCCGCAAGACTCACCTTGAAGAGGGACGTCTGCGCAGAAACCAACTGGATCCGCAGGACCAACCATGCTCAGAGACGTGACGTCCTTACGCGCAGTACGCAAGCTGTTCCCGCAGGAAATGCCTCCCAATGGTGAAGGACTCTGCCTGTTCCCGCAGCTGCGGATACAAGCCATCAGGGAAGGCCACCCGCGCAGCAAGGCTACACGCACAAGACACTTAGCTCTCAATCACTCAGTGTCACCTGAAGAAATGAGCAAAGCCGGGGTCAATCCCGCACAAGGGCGGGAGGGGGAATACTCCCGCCCAAATAAGCCAGTCCGTACGATACGGGAAGATCTTCTGTACTGTACCTGACGAGGTATGGGCAAAAGATCTGACTAAAGATACGACAGCTTATTGACAACAGTATGGCGAGCAGCATGCTCCTGTACTGTATGTCACTATTAGCCGCTGCCTACTCACCAACTCATGTCATACCACGTGCATAGCCGGCAGTTGGTGGAAAAGGAATAGTACACAGCAGGCCTGGTCACTATCAGCCGCTGCCTACCCACCAACTACCAGCAGGGCACGTGCGTAGGCCACTGTTGGTGGAACAGGAATACTATTCAGCAGGCCACACCTCCTTGGAAACCTACCTTCGGTTATAAATACCACAAATGGTATGACCATCATATCTTATCACATTATCATCATATTATACCTGATATCTGCTCTAGCAATCTCTTAATATACATTTATATTTAAAGAGCAATCTAGTCTGATTCTCACGCCGGAGGGTGGTCACAAGGAGGAACCCCCCCTTCTCAGTGACAAGCTCACGGTGTCTGTTTTGCAGGTTATCAGAAGAACCATCTTTACCGGGTCTAACCCCTCGTGGGAAACATCTATTTAACCCCCAGGTTACCCGTAATCTCCCCGGGGTCCGGCTAGTGTTTCTTCATTGGCGCCATCCGTGCATAAAGCTAGAACATTTCTTTTCAGTTTTTTCAAACTTCTGGAAAGATGGTTAAAGAAACTCCGGTAACCACAACCCCAACTACTGGGGGGAATACCGGCTACACAGTCTTTACAAACACTACCCCGGTTACCCAAGCCGGGGCAAGTGAAGTAAATTTTACGAACACTACCCCAGTTACCCAAGCTGGGGCAAGTGCAGTAAACAATCGCTCACTAGGATTCACCGATACCCAGTTAGAGAAACGAACAAGACTCCCCCGCCAAACACTCGATGAAGTTAAGGCATGGGCAGAGGCACGTCAGAAGGAATTCCAAGCTGAGTTGGACGAACGCTTGCGTTCCGTCCAACAGGCTGACGAATTCGAAGAATACTTTGACGATGACTCGGAGGAATCCAACACCGACGCGAACCCTCGCCATAGGGCAAAAGGGAAGCGTAAGGAAACGGACTCCCAACCGAGAAGGCATTTTGGAGAAGCCTTCAAACCAAAAAACACAGGTGGAAGTCCACGTGACTTCTCCAAAACATTCAGACCAAACGTTGCAAATGCGGGAACGTCCAAATTTGCAAGGGACATTGCGGAAGCAATTGCCCCAAAAAGTGCCAAACAAATGTCCAGCATAGGCACATATGATGGTATATCTGATCCAGACGATCATTTGAACAGGTTCATAGCGGGGGCAACCGTCAGTAGTTGGACGGAACCTACGTGGTGTTACATGTTTCAAATGACGCTTGTTGGGGCTGCTAGAGCGTGGTTCGATCGTCTACCGGTCAACCACATCTACGACTGGGCAGACTTCCAACAGAAGTTTAGCCAACACTTCAGCCAGCAAAGAAAGTATACCGAGGAGCAATGGACAATCCTCAAATGCATTCGAGAGGAAGATGAATCTTTACTAGACTTCATCACTCGCTTCAACTCGAAGAAGCTAAGTCTGGGTAACATTAGCGAAGATCTTGTTCGCGCTGCTTTTATTCAGGGCGCGAACGACCCAGAGCTCATCCGCACCTTAACGGGTAAAGATGGCATGCCATCCACATGGGATGCCATCATGACAGCAGCTAAACGCTTTGCGGAAACGGAGAAGCAACTGGGTAGAGATCTCCCACAGAGCACAAACCTCTACACCCAGAAAACAAGAGAAGACAACGTCCTTACCGCCCGATTAAACAAAAAGCGGAAGCTAGGCATTTGGCAGTCAAGGGTAAACTTTGACACCTCATCCGGCTTGCAACATCGGTTAGGCGGAAGGGATAACGTACGGTCGAACCAGAACTCCAGATGGACGCCACTCACCAAAAGCGTCACCGAGATATTCGCCACTGAGGAGCTCCCATGGCCAAAGCCTCCAATAATCCGGCATCGTCACAATGCTGATCGGAGCAAATACTGTGACTTTCACAGGACAAAAGGCCACAACACTGAAGAATGCATAGACGTAAAGGACATGGTCGAAGCATTTGTCAGAGATGGGAGGCTCGCGCACCTCGTGGCGCAATGAACGCTGAGCAGGCTGATCCGTGTAGAACCCCAGCTGGGGAAAACACGAATAAAATTTCCAGCTTCAATGTGGAGACTACATGCTGCGTAAAGAACGAGATCACGAACCAGGTGCATATCGGCTCGATGGCACTCCCATCCCAACAGCATGGAAGGGAGCTCAATTACACAGTTTGCATGTAGATCAATTCCAAATTTGTAAAGGAAAGGCCCAGAGCCACTTCTAATGGAAATGATTCTCCTTAGAACATCGACGCTGATGATTTTACATTTATACTTTATGAACTATCAACACTGATGCCGGTTTTCACCGCATACATAAGTGAAAGTCGTTGCATGGGGAAGGCGGCAAAACCCGCTTAAACCCAAAAAACGGCAAACCTTCACGCAGGTCAGTTGAAGGGGAAAAGTTCAGTCATCCCACTAAATGAAAGTGCCGGTCTATCCGCATGAATCATGATAGAGGAAACTGAACACTAACCTATTAACAACCGCGCGTCGAACGGTTAATTTATTCAACACGGATATGCCGGTTTTCACCGCATAATTACGTGGAATGTCGTTGCGTGGGGAAGGCGGCAAAACCCGCATAAACCCAAAAAACGGCAAACCTTCACGCAGGTCAGTTGAAGGGGAGAAGTTCAGTCATCCTACTAAATGAAAGTGCCGGTCTATCCGCATGAATCATGAGAGGAAACTGAACACTAACCTATTAACAACCGCGCGTCGAACGGTTACTCAAAACAGAGAATTTCTAACAAAAGGATGAGGAAAACCTACACGCAGGTCAGATATAGGTAAAGTTTAGCCATCCTAAGTGCAAGTGACGGTCCTACCCGCACAATCACGAAAGAGGAAGCAAAACTTCAACCTATTATCTACCACGTTCAAAGGTTAACTTATCCTAAACACTTAGAAATTTCAAAAAATATGAGGAAAACCTCCACGCAGGTCAGATGTAGGTAAAGTTTAGCCATCCTACAAAGTGCAAGTGACGGTCATACCCGCACAATCACGAAAGAGGAAGCAAAACTTCAACCCATTATCTACCACGTTCAAAGGTTAACTTATTCTACACTTGGAAAATTGCTAATTTAAACTAAAGTATGCAAGTCATATAACGTTTATAAAGCAAGGAATCCAGAGAAAATAGCGGTCTTACCCGCACAAAGATTTATATTTCACAATGATTCATTACAAGAATGGCCGGGTAACTACCCGCCTACAAGAAAATAAATCTATACAAGCTAAATCTATCCTAGCAGTGGGAAGGGATCTTCAGGATCAGGCTTCAGGGCCACTTCCACTTGGACCAACACCATCAGTAGAGCGTGGCAGTTCAAGGAAAGCTTTAAGGATAGCTAGCCCATCATCAGCAGCAGCAACTTGGTTCACCTTCTCCACCACCGGATGCGGGAAGGCGGCATACTGGTTCACTGCTTGGTCGTAAACAGCTTCAGTATCAACATTGTACAAAGGGAAGTTGGAAGGCGGGATGCCTTTATCAACGAACCCTAGACCAAGCAGGAAGCCGGCCTTTTCTCCATCCTCGTGAGAAGCGTTGAGGGCTGCGCTCATAGCATTTCGTCATAAGACGTCTCAGAGAAGACCCGATGCACAACCTACAAGAAAATATACAAGTATCAGAACCTTTTCTATTTACAAAGAAAAGCGTAAAGACATGAAAAGCATACCTGAGACAACGCTTCTCGAAGAAGCCATTCCTTGGCAACCAGAGCTTCTTGGAGGGCAGCTTGAGCTTCGTTACGGGCGCGTTCGGCTTCACTCTTGTTGAGGTTGGCAAGCAACACTTCTTTAGCCGCAGCCTCTTCGACGCCCTTTAGCTTCCGCTCAGTATGGTCAAGCACCCCCCTCTGGTCCAAGATCTCCTGGAGCTTTTTGGCGTCTTTCATCGCCAAGGCATCATGAGCCTGCTGGAGAGCCTCTAATTTGGCTTTAAGCTCTTCATTCTCCACGCGTAGAGGCTCAGCAACAGCTTCAGCCTTGGTGGCCCTCTCGGTTGCGTTCCTTGCAGTTTCCTTAGCCAGCCGAAGCTGTTCATTAACAGCTTGGGCAGCCTTGGAACGGGCCTCGAGCCGGGCCTGAACTTCAACCTCGAGGGCCTTGAAGGCCTTCTCCTTCTCCGCAGCCACTGCGGTAAGTCTTTGGTTCTCCTCCCGGACAGCCCGCGCCTGAGCTACTTCCTGAAGGCGAGCTGCTTTTAACTTGTCGTTTTCACGACAAAGCAGCTCGACGCGCGGCTGCATCCGGGCCAGGAGAACCCGAAGCTCATTGGTTAGCCTACCCTCCTGGTAGCTAGCCATGGCTTCCTCCAACGCACCACTAGGAGCAGCGTGACGAGCCCACTCCACGCACTCCACAGGGGTGCGAAAGGTTGTTCCTCGGCGAATGTTCCATCGTGGAACATACACTTCATTGGAATCCGACACTGCAAAAAACATAAAGCAGTTAGGAAAAGATGATAAAAAAATATATATATAAAATGGGCCAAAGGAACCCTACGCACCTGTAGGGTCAATAACAGGCCGATAGCCGCCAAACCCATCACCTGAACCCAACGGAAATCCATCCAAGAGGTCAGGCAGATGGGAAGGAGGCAGAGGTTGGCGATAAGCCCCATGCATACCTGAAGGTTCGGCCGTCGTTGCCGATGACGGAGGCATGGTAGAAGCCGCCGCGGTTGCCGCCGCGGAATTCGCAGCAAAAGTAACGCCGGCTCGGTGAAAGATGCGGTAAAAATAGCACTCACCCGGCGGTGATGTCATCACAGCTGGAACAGTCGGCTCAAAGGAGTGAGCAACTGAACCAGCGGAAGCAGGCGCAGGCGCCTGGGTCGTCGCCTCAGGTAGGCTGACCAAGCCTACCGTCATGGGCGGAGTACTCTGCGCTCCACCCTGGAATGCGTCAACATCCACGCCTGCACAAAGAAGATAAGCATTAATGATGGAAAACTATGAAGTTAAAGATAAAAGAAGTTTGTACTTACGGGTTTTCTTGAGCCTGAAAGTACGGACGGGCGGGGATGAACCCGATGGAGCCGGCCTCTTCGCGCCGGTTACCGTTGTCATCCTTGGCTCTCCGGAGGTGACAATCGTCGCAGCCTCCGGAGCGGCGGTCTTATCACCACCGGGATTCCCCGCCACCTCTTCGCTCTCGGTCTCCGAATCAGACCGAGGCGCCGGATCGGCAGTGGAGGCCACCTTCTCCTTTCCCTTCACGCCGGCAGCCTTCTTCTTCCGCACCAACGGAGGACCATCTGCGGATTCCTCATCAGAACATACGATTAAAGGAATTCCAGCAGAGGTTTCAACATTGAGGGGTCGAGGGTCGAATAGCGCCTTACCTGGCCGCCTGGCGCTAAGGATCTCGTGGCCTAGCGGATAGACCTCCACGAACCGATCCGCCGTTTGTTCTAGGATGGGCAACTCGTTCTCGTCTAGAGCGCGAGTACCCATCCGAGCGGGACCGTCAGCCTCCCGCGGGTACATGAGCGACTGCAAGTCGTTCCCCTCTGAAATAAACAGGAAAAAAGTTAGAAGAAATCCTAAATCAACAAAAAGAAACAAAGCATACCGTAAGGAACAGAGTTCGAACAGTATTCAAGGACGATTGGGATCTTTTGCGCATCCGCATCCTTCCACACCCGGCTCATCCCCAGCATCACCATCCCGGATTCCGCAAACCGGTAAACCGGAGATTGGACTCGGGATATCTTCGAAAACCATTCAGCCTCCTCGTAGTTGGAGGCGTGAAGGCTGGGAAGTGGTTGCCCGTTCTTGAATTTCATGGCAAGGGGGATGGCGCGAGCGGAGATGTAGAAGAACTCCCGCTTCCACGAGCGAAGACTGCGCTCGGTTGCGCAAATCTTCAAACCCTTAATCCGGGTTATCAACGTATACCACCCCTGGATGCACCTCCAAGTATAGAAGGTCATCAGGCGGTCAACATAGGGCTCAATGCCCAGAATCCGGCACACCCACTCGAAGTGCCGAATCTTGGCAATCGCCATCGGATGCACCTCGGTCAGGTGCACACCGTGCCTCTCAAGGACACGATAAACAAACTTTGTCAATGGGAACCTAAGATTCCCATAGACAAAGAATGCAGCATAAACCCCGATCTTGCCTCTGGGGGCGTCGTACACCGTCTGATGGGGTTCAGGAAACTCAGGCTCGAGAGACTCGAGCATGAACTTCCTGACGACGTACCGATACAGATCGACGGGCAGAGCACACTGGCACTCGCCAGCAGTACTCTTGTTATCGGCTGTAGACTCGAGATCACGTGAAGACATCTTGCAGAAAGAAGAAAACGATTTCAAGGGAATGCTCGACTGAAAAGATGAGTATTCGCCGGAAATCGTTTTGAAGATGAAGAGAAGAGTGAAAGTGTGAATTACAAAGAACCCTCTCCCCCTTTATATACTAATCGCAATTAATGCGATGAATTTAATGCGGAAGAGAGAGAAATTGAAGGTGCAATGAAACTATGACACGTGGCAAAAAGCAAGCTGGCAACAGCTGTTGACAGGACGCGTACCATTAATTTCGCGGCCACGCGCCCGAAAAATCGCGCCCACGAGCCTGAAAAAGCGTCTGGAAAGACCATGTACTGTCACGTCACCATAACTTCCTGCACGTCCTGACACAGTCAGAAGAAACCGTCGCACGACGTTTCAGAGGTTTGGACTGTTCTTATCCTTTCACCAACTCTTCGAATTTCAAAAAAATTCAAAAAGATTCAAAAGTAAGCGGGAAAATACCCCTTACCTTGGCAACCAAGTAACCGTAAGACGGATGCGGGTACAGTGTTAAGGCAAAACCCTTCACATACCTAGCACCCGCAGGGAATTGAAGCCAAGAATACCTTGGCAACCAAGTAACCGTAAGACGGATGCGGGTACAGTGTTAAGGCAAAACCCTTCACATACCTAGCACCCGCAGGGAATTGAAGCCAAGAATACCTTGTCAACCAAGTAACCGTAAGACGGATGCGGGTACAGTGTTAAGGCAAAACCCTTCACATACCTAGCACCCGCAGGGAATTGAAGCCAAGAATACCTTGGCAACCAAGTAACCGTAAGACGGATGCGGGTACAGTGTTAAGGCAAAACCCTTCACATACCTAGCAGCCGCAAGGAATTGAAGCCAAGAATACCTTGTCAACCAAGTAACCATAAGACGGATGCTGGTACAGTGTTAAGGCAAAACCCTTCACATACCTAGCACCCGCAGGGAATTGAAGCCAAGAATACCTCGGCAACCAAGTAACCATAAGACGGGTGCGGGTACAGTGTTAAGGCAAAACCCTTCACATACCTAGCACCCGCAGGAAATTGACGCCAGGAATACCTTGGAAGTAAAGTAACCGTAAGACAAGCGCAGGTACAGTGTTAAGGCAAAACCCTTCACATACCTAGCGCTCCGCAGGGAATTGAAACCAAGAATGATCTTCTGGGCAATGCTTGCGGAAACGGAAATAACATCCCCGCATAGCGGGAACGTCGAGAACTACATTGTTTGAAGCTCCAGGATGGAATTGTTGGTTTTAACATAATTGATCACTATGTTCAAAACTACCAAAACCTCATGGAGAATCCACACAAGTGGGACTCAACGCTCCTGACTTGCGAGGAGGTTACAGACCTACCTGCATCATACCCAAAGATCAAGCAGGAAAGTCGGGAATTTCTGCAAGTGACAAGGACTTCCGCGGGAAGAATCCCCATGGAAAACCTTAAAAAACCCTTTTCAAAACCCTTTGCTTAAGTCCAAAAGTTCACCTCACTTTATTAAACACTCATGAGAAGAACATTGGACTGGGGGGACTTGAAGAGGTAGGTCACAGCAGAGCCCAGTTGGACCCGCAAGACTCACCTTGAAGAGGGACGTCTGCGCAGAAACCAACTGGATCCGCAGGACCAACCATGCTCAGAGACGTGACGTCCTTACGCGCAGTACGCAAGCTGTTCCCGCAGGAAATGCCTCCCAATGGTGAAGGACTCTGCCTGTTCCCGCAGCTGCGGATACAAGCCATCAGGGAAGGCCACCCGCGCAGCAAGGCTACACGCACAAGGCACTTAGCTCTCAATCACTCAGTGTCACCTGAAGGAATGAGCAAAGCCGGGGTCAATCCCGCACAAGGGCGGGAGGGGGAATACTCCCGCCCAAATAAGCCAGTCCGTACGATACGGGAAGATCTTCTGTACTGTACCTGACGAGGTATGGGCAAAAGATCTGACTAAAGATACGACAGCTTATTGACAACAGTATGGCGAGCAGCATGCTCCTGTACTGTATGTCACTATTAGCCGCTGCCTACTCACCAACTCCTGTCATACCACATGCATAGCCGGCAGTTGGTGGAAAAGGAATAGTACACAGCAGGCCTGGTCACTATCAGCCGCTGCCTACCCACCAACTACCAGCAGGGCACGTGCGTAGGCCACTGTTGGTGGAACAGGAATACTATTCAGCAGGCCACACCTCATTGGAAACCTACCTTCGGCTATAAATACCACAAATGGTATGACCATCATATCTTATCACATTATCATCATATTATACCTGATTTCTGCTCTAGCAATCTCTTAATATACATTTATATTTAAAGAGCAATCTAGTCTGATTCTCACGCCGGAGGGTGGTCACAAGGAGGAACCCCCCCTTCTCAGTGACAAGCTCACGGTGTCTGTTTTGCAGGTTATCAGAAGAACCATCTTTACCAGGTCTAACCCCTCGTGGGAAACATCTATCTAACCCCCAGGTTACCCGTAATCTGCCCGGGGTCCGGTTAGTGTTTCTTCACTGTGGTTCACGAGTGGAGTCAATTAGCATACCTAGTTTGAGATTTTCTCTACTTTGGTTCTTAACGTTCCCTTTTCTTAACCCTATGAGTCCCTATTTCATGTCGAGCGATTTACTGGTGGTTTTTTCGTGTAGGGTGGCCGGAAGTTATCTGAATGTTGAGGTAGGTGGTAGCCCGGTGACAATGGAGGGGAGGTGAGTGGTTGATTTTAGGGTTTGATTAGAAGATGATGATGAAGGAGTCTTAAATGCATAAATTAATTTCTTTCTTATAATAATAATAATAATAATAATAATAATAATAATAATAATAATAATAAAGTGTTGGAAATTACCTTTTAGCCCTCAATTTGGTACATTCCAAGATTTAGCTGAGCTTTTGGATCGTCGTTTTTGTAAAGGACTATAACCAAGACAAAAATGAATAGAGAGTGAAAGTTAGTTTTGGAAAATATACAGTCCATAATTTAGAATAGACAAAATGACAAAAGACAACCTTTATGTTTGACCTGATTTTCATTAGTCGTCTTTTAATGAAAGAAATAGCAAAAGACATAACTCATGTTTCAAATTTGTTTCACGTTACGTCCTTTGTCACTAACCCAGTTAATTTTTTATATTAAATCTGGTCATGTGCCTTGCACATGAGGACATTGCGGTCATTTTACCCCTTTAAGGACTATTTATGTAATTAGACTAAACATTTGACCTTTTGAAAAATTATATTTATTTTTCAATAAAATAAAAAATATATAAAGTGGGTTATTTCATGTAACATCTCGGTAATACCCTGTTCAATTTTAGGCCGAAAGTGACAATTCTGAAACTTAAAGGGGTTAAAATGAAAATTTTGGTTTTTCAGACCCATCGCGCTACGCGATGGGTGTACAGATTAGCTCATCGCTCTACGCGATGCCATTCCCTAGAAATTCTGAAAAAGGGGGCGCCGCGATACGCGATGGTCCAAGATCAAAAGGGCATCGCGCTACGCGATGACTTCATTAAGTAATCAGGGCCACTTGGCCAACCACGTGTCAACACGTGGCAACACCTCGTCAATTGCGGCGTCGCGCTACGCGACGGTCTCCAAAACTCGCCTATAAAAGGGGAGCTACGGGTTTAAACCCCATTCATCCCACAATCACTCTCACAAACACACACTTACCCTTAGGGAACGTGCTAGGTTGCCGAGAAGTTCCGAGGTCCATTTTCTTGAAGTTCGTGTGAGTATTGAAGTGTTAACGAGCCGTAGAACAGTTAAGTGAGTTAGGAGCGAAGTTCTGTCGACTAAGCAATCATTCTGCCTTAGCATAAGTATTCCAAGCATTCACTAAGGCAGGATCTAAGTTTAAGTTATTGTCAATCATATTATAATAGTTTAGACTCAGTCAAGGCTATGGCCTTTAACCTTGAAAGTATTTTCAAAAGCATTCACATACAGTTTTCAATCAAACATTACTTTTATGAAGTTAATGTTATACAAAACTATATTTTGACGGGCATGCAATAACTGGAAGGGGGATATCATTAGTAGACTCTTCTTGCCTAATTAAGGTAAGTAATTAGTACACATCCCAATCAATCGCGAGACCCGTTTACTTACCTGGAGAAGTTTGTCAACGTGATAAACCTTACTAGGCCAAAGCATGCTATACCAAACGTCACACTAATACAATCATGATTTCAAAACATTCACAAACCTAATCAAGGTTAAAACCAGACTTAAGGTCTGCAGTCTAATCAAGAAACACTAACAAGGTGATCATTCGAAGCCTATTTGTTTATAGGTTAACAATCATTCAATTCAAGAAGGTTTTTAAAGCAATCACACCGAAGATATAGGTGAATACGTTAAACGTTTACAATCAGTCAAAGCATATTTATATACTCTATATGATAGACAGGTTGTTTGTCTTATAGAGTCAGTCAAACATTTACATGAGATTACGTGATCTGTAAAACGTTGTAATACAAAATAGAGAAAAAAACAACTCAGACCGAATACACATGTATCTGGATCCAAACATAACCGTTAAGCCTAAATAGTCAAAGGCTACGTGGCCACGGGCTAATGGTCATATATAGTTTCTCCGGAATGGGATACGTGGCTCGGATACTTGTGTCTGTAGGGCAGTGTTACATATACCGGGTATAGCAATATATCTGCTGAGCTTGTCAACAAAACTATATTTGTATTATGATTGTTATTATATGCTTTTAGAGTTATAACGATTTACCAGCACATAGCTGACGTATTTTAATCCCACTTGCAGGTAATTAAGTTTGATGGTATATAGCAAGGATTAAAAGTCATCAAGAAGACAGAAGTTTGCACCGCATGATGGCTCAATTTTGTTATAAAATCCTTGTAATGATAAAAGCAATATTTTGTAAAACTTCAAACTTGGGTATTTAATTCCCACGTAAAATTTCAATGTAAATTAATATTATATTAAACCTTTAAGTCTTCAGCTAAAACTAAACCTTAACTCTTATATATTTATAAAACATGTACCAACTATTGGTCACACTCCTAGGCCCTAAGTTGGGGTGTGACATTTTATCATCACCATCCCTTCCCCAGATTCATCACCAGTCACCAACATCAAACCCATCACCACCAAAAGCCTAACCCTTGGTTCCTCAAACGCAACTCTCCATTCACAAAATCAGTGGTCGTCGTGACTCAACCCTTCACCGAAATCCAGATCCATCAGTCTTTTTGTTTGCCGGAACTGAGTAGATCGAGAGAGGGGGTGGCCCCGCTGATGTTTCTGGGTTCGATTAGAGGTCATAATAAACAGGGTGAGTTTACTCGAAGCATCACTTCAAAACCTCAACTGATTTCACACCCATCGTGGAAAACGATGCGATTCCGGCAGCTCCGAGCGGTGCAAATGTCAAGTCTGTTACAAGGTAGTCTCACTCAATCATATTCGTCTTGGTAATTATGGTCTTTCGCTAATTGCTGTTTTGATTATCATCGCTACAAAGATCGCACTGGAATTGAACAGAAAATCGGGACAGAATTATATTAATTATGGTTAGGGTTTGGATGAAGATTGTTGGATTGAAATGGGTTTTGGGTGAAATCGGAAGTGGGTCTGCCATGACGTCGTTTTATTGGGATGCCGAGTGAGAGTAAGTGGTTGAGGTTGTTAGGGTCGTGGGGCGGAGGTCGGTGGAAACGGTCACCAGATTTAAAATATTAGTCGGCGAGGTGGATTGGGGGTTTTTGTGGGTGCCCATGAGTACTTGATTTTTGATGTGTGTTCATACGGGATTCTTGAACTGAGATGAAAAAAACTAGTGCCGCCAACCAATTTGCGGTTCTTTATTCATGGTCCTCGATTACCCACAACCTGATGCACCAAACAGATATGTGGCGGTTGTAGGAAGATGACAGAGAAAGAAAAAAAGGTATGTTCTTCTAGGTTTTTATTATTGATTGCTGTGGTGGCGGTCGTTTGAGACGGTGCTAGCCGACGTGGTGGTGGTTGGTGATGGAAATAGATGGTTATGGTTTTCATTTGGAGATAGAAAGCTGAAAGAAAGTTTAGTGAGAGAGAGAGAGAGAAGTTTAATTATTTGGATAAATCTTAGTTTTATTTATTTTTATTTTTTTCAAAATCTTTAGTCTAATTACACAAAAGTCCTTAAAGGGGTAAAATGACCATAATGACCTCATATGCAAGGCATATGACCAGATTTAACAAGAAAAATTAATTGTGTTAGTGACAAAGGACGTTACGTGAAACAAATTTGAAATATGAGTTATGCCTTTTGCTATTTCTTTCATTAAAGGACGTCTAATGAAAATCAGGTCAAACATAAAAAACGTCTTTTGCCATTTTGTCATTTAGAATATTTAAAAGGGCAAACATTTGCAATTTATTCTCATTATTATCATAGTATTTCTATTGTTGTGGCAGCTGATAGATGTGAACCAAAGTAAAACCTATCATTTTGACCTACATTGATAAATATCAAATTTTGATGTGATCATTAACTTTTTCTAATTATATATTTTTTTGTTTTGTAGGAAACAAAGACAAAATGTTCGTATTATGAATTGTTTTTAATAGAATACACAAGCTTCTTCAACATCTGCGAAACACACAATACATAGTCAAATCAGGCACCACAAAAGTGTCATCTAGTTAACTGAAAACCAAACAAACCATAGTATGTGAGAGAAATTTGATCGGAAGTGAAAACCAGAAGACAACAATAGATGCAGAACTAATATAGAAAAGAGACCTGTGGAAAGAAAACGGACTCCTGCCGCACTAAAGAAGAGAAGGAATAAATACAACAACATCTGCATAACTTACAACAAATAAAGCATAAAAGCATCTTAGCCAGAACGTACAACAACTCCTGCAAAGTTTACAACCAACAAAGCATAGAGTTAGATGAAATTGTATATTTATAAATTAGAATAGATAAATAAGATACTTTTAATTAAAAAATAGTATACTTATACTTGATACTTGTGTTGTAGTGTGAATATGACGTTAAAAGAATTTAAATAGATATACATATATGTTCATAATTCAGAATACATCTTTTCCTTAATATATACATGTGCGCAGAATAACCATGTGTGTTCATGGATAGTAGTAATTGGTAAGGTGGTATGGATGTAAAATAGGATGTCAAAGGTTAATCCGCACAATGTACAACATCTCTCTCTCTTTCTCTCTCTTGGAACAGTGTACATTTTTTTTTATAAAATATTGGTTTTAAATAATCCCAACTATATCATATTGGCAAATAACAGTCCTAACTTTAAACTTGGCTAATAGCTGTACCAACTAATTGTTATTTGTCTTTAACGGACCGCAACTAATGGATGTTAACTCCGTTAGTGATTTGCTGACGTGGACTTTCTTCTCCGTCCGCATCACACCGGAAACCTGTAACTCGCCCCCATTCTCCCTAATATCGTTACACCGTCTCCCTCCCTCTTCAAAACAAATCAGAAACTAAAAAATGAAGCAGATTTCATCTTCTTTCATGGCCAATCCCTGGATACCAAACCCGATTTTATTTTCAAAAATTCGAAATCAATGTTACAAGATTTACAAAATAAACATAGGGCTTTGTTAAGGGGATCAAAACGAGTCGAATGATGTGTCAATTACCTCGAATGGTGCACGATTGACGAGGGTGGACTTCGCCGGAGACAACGACGACGGCACATCGGTTAGGTTACGAATGAGGAGAGAGAGAGAGATGGTGTAAAGATATTAGGGAGAATGGAGGCGAGTTACGGGTTTCCAGCATGATGCAGCCGGAGAATAAGGTCCACGTCAGCAAATCACTAACGGAGTTAACATCCGTTAGTCGCGGTTCGTTAAAAACAAATATGTAACAACTCGGTTTTTCCACGTACAACTTATATCCATAACCCGACCCGTCTTAGGTTCGGAAAATTTTAACACTGAAAAGTATCACGTTTATCAAGAAATTTTTATACAATTTATATTGGTTTATTATATTTATTTAAGAGATAGTTAACTTTGGGAAATGTACGTTTCTAGCCCAAAACTAAACTTTAAACATCTATCGTTCCCACCTCAAATCTCCAAGGACTAAAATGCAATTTCTGTATAATATATTTATAACCCAATAACCAAACCTGTTAACCCATGATCCAAGACCCGTATACCCGTAACCGTGACCCGTTTATCTTGCTTGAACCACAATTTTTGTCCTAAACATGGAATTGAATCGTAATTTTGATTGCTTTTGCCATTAGCGGCTTAACCGACTTCATTAATTAAAAAACAAGATCCAAATTTGATGCGTATTGATATAATTAATAAAACGACTTAACATAGAATCAATTATATATCTTAAGACTGATTATAAATCAATTACTCGCGTCTGCACCATCTATATAACCCGACGACTTAAACCCCTAACCTTAATTGCATTAAGATTGGCCATAACCCCGCTGATTGAGTTATGTTCTTGCTGCCGTGAAGATTCGCTGTTCTCCCTGATTTCATCATCAACCAAGGTAATTAAAAATGCATTCCACTCGTCTAACATCAGTAAACGTAAGCCCTAACATTAATTCAATGAACAAATAACGGATTTACCAATTGTATAATTTAGGGTTTATGATCAAACTGGCCTTGATTTGTTTCTGTATATCTTACATCGTGTATAACTCATAATCAACTGACACCCTAGCTCAGTTGGCTAGGGTGTGTGTGTGTTAATCCATGGAACCGGCCACTGGTGCGGGTTCGAGTCCCGGCCAGCCGATTTTTGGGTATTTTTATTTTTCAATGTTTTAACTTATTTTAATTGGGTTATAATATATTATAATTAATATTAAATATTAAGTAAACAATATTCTATTTAACCGACATCATAAAGTTAATCGTTTCTTGACAATTAATCTCATTATGAGTTTTCGTATGTGTATATATATATATATATCTTATTAGTAATAAACCAATATTATTTTATTAAAATCCGACACCACTATTGAGGTTTCTCAAACGTCTTTATAAATTTGCTCATATTTATTATATATATATATATTATATATATATACATATATATACATACATATATACATATATATATATATATGTATATATTATTCGTTTTAAACAAACTATAATAAATGTATTAAACGTCTTGGACGCATTAATTATATTTTATCGTCGGGTTTTGTTAAGGATTCTAAAATATAAATTTTATGATAATTATATATTTAAATGTTTATTATTATAGTAGGTCTCAATTCATATTTATTTAAACTAATTAGTCGTAAACCCGATTTTATGACAAACAATGATTCTTATAGTTGAATAATAATAATAATAATAATTCTTAGAGAGCAATCGTTCAATCCATAACGTACCAATCATAATTGTAACTCAATCCACATAGAAATCCTAATTTCATTATACGTATTACATCATTTATAATTCATTCACAATATTATATTAGTTAATTAGGATTCTTGTCGGTAATTCTCGAAGAGCGTGCTTACTACTTTCTTGTCGTAATCATTCTCGTTTGGTTTATTCGAGCAGGCGAGTTTATCATTCCCCTATTTTAAAACTTTTCTAAACGTTTTGGGGACATATGCGTACGCATCCGTATTTCATACTATATATATATATATTCAAACAAATGCATACGTGTTATTGTGAATGACTTAATCAAACATATGTGCTATTTGCTTATGTAACAGCCCAGCTACCGCCGCACCATAATATTGTCCGCTTTGGCCGAGACGTACTACCATCGCCTCACGAATTTGCTTTTGGTTGCCCAAGTGGAGACTTCCCAGGAGGTCACCCATCCTGATACTACTCCCACCTGAGCACGCTTAACTGTGGAATTCTCCTCTCATCCACTACCATTAAGCGCCCAAAACGCGTTATGATGGGGAAGGTATCCACCTCCTTATAAAGAAGGCTTAGTTCTCCTCTCCAACCGATGTGGGATGCCACAGCTTACGTGTCTTACCATTCAATCATTCGTATATTGGGATTACTATTCAATCATTCGTATAGTGGGTGTTCCCGCTGGTGACCAACGCCTGATTCGCTTGGCAATGGTCTATATACTTGTTTATGGTTTGATTACATTTACCGCACTTATCACGTTATGCTTATTTATATTGTTGTGTCAAAACTGGTGATATTCTCGCTCAACTTTATGTTGACAAAATTCAATTTATACGCATATGCAGGTTACTTGTATTGAAGATTGAAGTTTGAACATGTAGACAAGACCTTAGGATATAATCAAGTTAATCTTTATTTGAGCTTATATTTATATATTTAAATTGTTTGTTGTATTTGAATATTGTGTGTATAATTAAAAAGAAATAATTAATTAGATATTGTCACTTTTATATTTTGATAGTATCTTCGAGCTATGAGCAATCGGATCACGCCCCGCCATTTCCGCCTTAGGTTGGGGTGTGACAAATACCCCTTTAGTTGGGACGTTGAGAATGTTATTTGCCAACAGGGCATAGTCTTGATTATTTACAGCCAATATTTTTTTTTATTGCGATTCGGCATTGGCCAACCAGGTATATTGAACTTGCGACAAACACTTTTCAGTGTAGACCGGCTAACTACATAAAAGAACAAGGATACATCAATATCAATACGTGAAAGAATATGGTACAAATATAAAAGAACTTACCACCAAGTTTGCAGGATGCTTTCTTTATTGGCTTTCCAAGATACTGTTGGATGCCCTCTAGTGTAACAGAACCTGTTTTGCGTCTTCACCTTTGTTTAGGGGGTGTTTGAGATTCCTTATTTTTGCCTTCTTATAACTTATGACTTATGATAAGTTAAAAAAAAGTGTTTGAGTTTTCTAATTATGTGAGAGAAAATGTTGATAAGTTACACATTTGTAACTTATGACTTCTCCTAATTATAAGTTATAAGAAGGTGAAAATAAGAAATCCCAAACAACCCCATAGTAAAGGCTTCTTTTTCTACAGTAACCGCATCAATATTCTTGCCTATAACATCATCCACATAAATATCTTTTGTGCCAACATCAATTGATCTTCCTCGTTTGTGCAATCACTTTGAGCATTAGCTTTCTCTACTGTCTCTGAATCTAGCTGCACAATTTCTCTTGACAAGGATCCAAAAAATTTATGGATGTACTCTGAATTAAGACCATCTGTTTTATGCTGTCTTTTCTGTTTTCTAAGTGCCCTTTTTTTCTACAGTAACTAGATCAATGTTCTTGCTTAGTAGCATCATCCTCACACATTTTATATGTGTTAGTAATAACGCCACTCAAGCTCTTGGGGAAATGATTGCTAAAATGATGTTGATCTAGAGCATTTTTGCAATCATTTTGAACATTCTGTGAATATTGCTAAAATGATTGAATCCAGCTGTTAGTGAATATTGCTAAAATGATCTAGAGCATTTTTGCAATCATTTTGAACATGATTTGAAGAGATTTTTTTTTTTTTTTGAATATATAGTATGTTGGTAACCTTTATTCAATAATAAATGTACAACACGTGAGAATAGAATTGGCTTCCTTTAATATATGCTACTTTAATAATTTGTATTCAATGGATATGATAAGATATTATATTTTTGGTATAAAAGTATATTTAGAATGAGTAATAAAACTTATAATAAAAATAATAAACCATAAAGTAAAAAACTAAAACCGGATGATAGTTTTATTTAACTAGATTGAAGAATAAAAGAAAACAATAAATAAATAATACTTAGGCATTAGTATTAAAATCATCATCATCATCATCATCATCATCATCATCATCGTACTCAGTATATCCCACCAATAGCAAAGCTATGGTAGGGTCTGAGGAGGGTAAGATGTAGACAGCCTTACCTCTACCCCATAAGGATAGAGAGGCTGCTTCCGGTGAGACCCCCGGCTCGATAGTAGTTTTGCATCAAGCCTTGGACATAAGGCACATAGCACTCAATCATCGGGACACCGGCTGATCGGTGCATGTACCCTTGTCTTTCGGCTATCAACGCCACTACATGATGCCTGATTAACCGTCCGTCACTTATAACGTTATTTTCACGAGATTAGTAAAATAACGTTAAAATTAGTGCAATTTCACTTTTGCCCACCCGAGGGTTCACACATATATACATCATATGTGCGCACCGCAAGCAGGGCTTAGGCTTTAGTATTAAAAGTTAAGGTTTAATGGATGTAGTCTTTTCTGACTTCTTTTACTTTTAAGTCATCTTCTTCCTTTATCAAAAGAACATTCAGTTTTTTCTAACACGTCGTGCTTGTCGGAAAAAATTTCCAATCATTCAAAACTCACCTTTTTTTTTCTTTTCAATGGTTTCAAAAGTTTAACGCGGGTGATTGCAAAAATTTAGGGGGGGGGCGCTCAGGATTTTCACTTATGCATAACACTAAAAAAGGAAAACTTAAAGCCCCCCCCCCCCCCCCCCCCGGCATTCCAATTACTTCGCTGCCTCAGTAGGTCTCTAAATTCAAAAGAAAAGGATTTAGCATGCAACTCTAGCTTTTGCACCATGTTTTGTGAGTCTGCACTATATTTCATGTCAAGTGGTAGGAAAAATTCGAAAACATAACTCTGCAAGTATATGGCTAGCACCTAGCTAAACCGCTCATGCGTGAACCAAAGAATACTCATCTTCTCCTAGTTTGGTTACATCTTCACATAAACATGAACCATGAGATGGCAATGCCCTTCCAACAACAACCTTCGATTTTAGCTAGGCATGCTCTCGGCAGGCTTCTCGAAAGTGCCAAAAGCACAAGTCATGAACATAAAATGGTGGACCAGTTGCCAACATATATACTTCCCCTATACAACTAGAGTTAAAGCGACTACATGCCATTTCTATGTTTCTTTTGGTCGCAACAAAGATGCTTGTTGTGGAAACTTTCCAGGTCTGTCATCTATGCAAGTGGTAACTTGTGAACTAAGCAACAGTCTTTCAAAATCTTAAGATTTCTCTAGCTGATCATGTTGTGTGTTTCTAAGCCCAAACCCAAATAAAATGTATTGTAGTCAAATATGTGGCGGTGTGAGGCTTGCAGCCTGCAAAATGACAACAATCTTTAAGTGAACAAAAATATTTTATTTTTTAATAACTGAAACCACGTATCTTTATATAGAAGATTACAATGAAAAGGATGATGATAAAACCAACTAATTAGCAACATAGGTGACCAGAACTAAATGAGATTGCACGCGTGATGGTGTCTTAAAAGGTTAAGTGTTTGTATCTTTCCATTCACTTTGTCTCCACCTGTGTTTTCAGCTCTATTCTTGTAACCTATATTTTGAGCCAAAATGTTAAGTGAAATGAAGATAATACAATGTTGAAGGATAATTGTGATATAATGTCAAAGGATATAAAGCATAAAATATATCTACGATACAATGTTGAATATGGGAAGTGCAAAGCATATCCGTGATCGATACAATATTGAAACGATTAAAGTATAAAGTATGAGAATGGAAACAACCATGATACAATGTTGAGTGATATAATAACTATAAAGTATTACATAACAAAATATAATTTCCATCATAAGTGAAGTTTGTTGTGTTTCAACTTTAATTGACTTTCTAAGTAGGCACAACTGTACTACCTATGGTTAACATCGCTGCCACCCCCATATGGGGATGGACCTGTGGTGTATGATTTCATTCTATGATAAATGTTTGTCACATAAGATTCATTTTTTTACTTTTATTGTATTTGAAGAACTAATAAAAAACCAAAAAAAAGTTTTAGGCTACTTGTGGATAGGTGTTGCCAGGAATTTTGTGGTTTGTGGACACTTAAGGATAGAAATGAGGTAGTAAAGCATGATTGGGCGGTGCATGGGTAGCACCAATGAGTGCCCCTTACCCCCTTGGAGATGGATGGAATAAGTTGCTAGCCAATTTAAACATGGTAACTATTATGCTATCTCCGTTCATGCAGAATCAGAGGCATTAAGAGTCCTGAAAACCTCATAGACGCAAATTTAAAATTCATTAAACGAGGCAAACTCAACCCTTCATATATATACAAGTAACAAGTTGGACGTATGCTTCACCACTTTCTGTCAAGTTCATGAAAACTTGTTAACATTAAGTGGCATGACTAGTCATGCACTAACCCTTTGACAGCGTTGCAAAGTGGCGTGTGGGTGAAAGAACACGCTTTTAAGTGTTTTATATCGTGTGTTTTACTTGTTTATATGTATCGAACTTGAGTACTTTGATTGGTTTTATGTTTACAGGTGCTCGGCGTTTAAAGTAACTAATTTGGAGCACTTAGGATGTCAAGGAAATGAGTTACAGGCAAAAAGGAAGCAATAGGGGGAGTTCAGAAGTGATTCGTGCACTCTTAATGTAAAACAGGCATATCCAGGGCTAGAAAATGAGTTATAGGACCAATAATATATGAATTTGGGTTTCTCGACGAGGCGAGTATGAAAATGGAATAAAATCCACTATAAGGCAGAAGTTCACCACCGTAGCCTATGGTCCCACCGTAAGCTACGGGCCACCGTTGACGTAGGCTGTCGCGGT